>NC_080540.1:235580293-235937793 GCF_028640845.1 Ahaetulla prasina
AAACTTTCCCAGCATCAGGGTCCTTTCCAATGAGCCCTCTCTTCTCATTAGGTAGCTAAAGTATAATTTTATTTATTCTATCTCGCATTATAGATTTTGGTATCAGTATGAATGAACTCAATCAGCAGATTCAAACCTTACCAATCATATCAACTTCTATGGCCTATTGCATAATTAATAGAATTCAGTCATTGTAATGTAACCAATTAAATAAAAGCATCATCTGCATAAGTCTGTAAAAAGGACTTGTAGCCCCGCCCCTCTTTAGGCTTCTACTTTCATGCCTCTGGTCCCATAGCTGTCAATAAACCAATTTATGCTTCAGTATAATTGTATCCTGCTTTCTGGTTCAACATCTCCCCTGGGAAAATTTTCCTTCAATAAGATCCATTTGCAGAACCATTTCACTCTACTTAATGTGAACAGTATATAAATATTTTATCTGTGATTTGTCAGAAACCAAAGAACCCACCAAGATAGCCCAGCTAGAAAGAAACAAAGAAAGAGCAGGTACATTCTCCATAAATAAATGCAAGGGACACATGGCTTGGTTAAGCATATATAGAACAGCCATATTTGTATTTTAGCTGCATCAAATGAGGTTTACTGGCATTCCTAAAACAAAATAAGAGATTATGGTAAGAGTGCTGCCGTGGAAAATGAGGGATGTTCATAGCCTTTTTTTGGTACAGTTTGTTCCTTATTCATAATTCATTATTTTGTCCTATTGTACTTTCTTCAGTATTGGTTGATTCCAGGGGCCGGTTCCAATCTTTGCTGTTGTACAACTTCTACCCATCCAATCCACCCCCAATTGTTTTTTTCCCCTACAATCTCATTTAAACTAGCATGTGAAGCATACTGGGATTTTGGCAATCAAAACTGACTAGATCAGGGGTCTCCAACCGTGGCAACTTTAAGACTTGTAGACTTCAACTCCCAGAATTCCTCAGCCAGCTTTTGCTTGCTGAAGAATTCTAGGAGTTGAAGTCCACAAGTCTTAAAGTTGCCAAGGTTGGAGACCCCTGGACTAGATTGCTTCCCTCCCCCCCTCCCGTATATTAGTTGTTAAAGTAGCTTCCCTTTGCAAAAGGGGTAGAGATTTCTTGTTCTGTAGTAACTTCAGGGAACTGCTTCCTCTCAAAGTAATTTATTATTGATGTTGTTATTGTTATTATTGTTCCTATTTCTTCCTGCACGCAGCCAGCCAGATGTTCAGACTGGATTTAGCATTTAGCATTGAGTCCTTCCCCAGGACCTGGGATAGGCAGATGTGGTTGTTTGGTGATATTAAAGGTATTTTTGCAGGATGTAAGCTGTTCAAAGCAAAGCTGTCTTTCGCAATTAACTGATGGTGAATTTATCAATGCCAATAGTTTTAAGTGGTGTTCCAGTTGTTTTGGGATTGCACCCAAGGCACCTATCATTATTGGTATCTTTGTTTACTTTTGCAATAGTCATCTTATTTCTATTTGCAGGTCTTTGTATTTTGTGATTTCCTCCAGTTCTTTCTCTTCTTTTCTGCTTTCTACAGGTATTGCAATGACCACTATACAGAGTTTTTTTTGTCTTATTAGCTTCAATGCATCTTCTTCACTGCTCTTTGAATACTCTTCCAATGCTCCTTTTTCTCCTTCATTTGTCTGGTGTAATTGCAACATTCCACACCCATCTATTTTCCTTGGTAAGTAGAGTCTGTCAATGTCTCTCCATAGATGAAGAACCTGATTCATGGCCATAATTTTTCTTGTCTTCCTATCCAAGGCTTTTAGTTCTCCTTGAGTCCAGCCCACTATTCCAGCTGTATATCTAATGACTGGAATTGCCCAGGTGTTTATTGACTTGATGGTATTTCCTCCCCTGATGGTATTTCATCTTCTTCACTCTCATGATGTAGTCACTTCTAACCTTCTCCCAGACTTCAGTGAGATTGATGTTGTCAGCTTTAAGGATACACCAGTTTTTGTAGTGATCGTCTTCAGACAGATTCTTGATAGTAATTCCACAGTGCATCTTGAATCCTTCACTTTTCCTATTTTTTCTGGTTGATGGCAAGGGTGTCACATTTGCCCAATCCTAAATCCATTGCAGTATTTTGGCTGTATATACTAACGGTGTTGAGCAGCAATTCTATTTCAGATGGTGTTTTTGCACACAGCTTCAGATCATCCATGCAAAGAAATGGGATAGCCTCACAGATGTTTTTGATGTTTGTTAGCCATGGCCTGACTTTTTCAGTATTTCTGACAAAGGAATCAGTGCAATGACAAACGATAGTTGTGATCGTGAGTCTCCTTGAAAGTTCCTCTCTTGACATTAATCTCTCCCAGTCTATCATCATTGACTTGCAACTGTGTCTTCCATTGTGTCATTGATCTTTGCACAGAGCTTCTGATGTTTCTAATGACTCTTGTTATTATTAGTATTGTCTACCCTGTTTTCCATAAATAGTGTAAACCCTCATTTTAATTCTTACGACAACAACCTGATCAAGTTAGATTGGGCTGAGAGAACATGATTGGTCCAAAATTATTAATGGATCCTCGAACTAGACTATTGGGAGTATTAGTAGACTGTTTAATATTCTACTCATCACGTGGTACTAGATTTCTTTGATAGCATAATTAGTATTAAAGAGCTATATGGATTTCTCTCTCATATCTTCAACAGGTATTTTCATCCAGTTACTCTGGCTAGCCCAAAAATGGTGATTGGATGCCTTTTTTATTTTGAAACATACTTTAACAAAAAGAATCCCACCTGGGGCTTGAAAGCAAGGAGAACTGGTTCTTTTCCTCTTTAAACTAATTAAGAATAGTTCTGGAAATCAGTTGCCTCAATGTCCTAGGAGCATTCTATCAAAGTCTATTGATTTTGAGCAGGCCTAAAATACCTTGGAGCCATTATAGTACAATTATCCTGTATTACCCCAGTAATGTTTTCCATTCCAAAATGAATCAGCATTGTGCTGAATAGAAATGATGTGTCAAAAATATGTACAAATGTGGCAAAATCAGAAGAGAGACATACAAGGAAAACTGTCAACTCGCAAATTTAAAATGTCATTAGATAACTTATCTTCAAAAATAACTTTGTAAAAATTCTACCTTCTGGTATAGTGATGGCGAAGAGGTAGACATTTCTAGATTTCTAGTGATATCAGAGTTCTATGTGTATAATGAACCATGTGTGAAACCACAGGCTTTGGGTTGATTACAATAAAATAATAAAATAATAAAATAAGGTAGCCTCCATTATCATGGTAATAGTACAGGAAAAATCAAATGTACTAAATGCATATGAGAATATCTCTGTAGATTGATGACATTAAATTGAATTTGCCACTAAGATTTTCAAGAGGGAAAAGGAATCTAAAGATACTTGTAAATGAAAACACTTATTTGTATATCCTTCCCTCCCTTCTTCTTCAGCTCATTGAGTTTTCATTTAGCTTCTTGCCATTTAGTTTTGAGTATTAATGTCCCTGATAGGTCTTGCTACTTAAAGTTGCAAAATGTCAGAAAGCTAGCAGCATGGATTAGAGGTGACTAAGGGTGATGGCTTTCTTGTTTCCTCTTACTTAGTGGCTTTTCAAGAAACACAAACCTGTATTACCATATTTTTCAGAGTATAAGATGCACCTTTTTCCCCCAAAAAAGAGGGTAAAAACCTGGGTGCGTCTTATACTCCGAATGTAGCCCTGCCCAGCCTCTCAAACAGAGGTTTCAGAGGCTGAAAAAAGCATCTGAAATGAAGCTTCAGAAAAAAAGCCTCCAAACAGAGCTTCAGAAAAAAAAGCCTCCAAACAGAGCTTCAGAAAAAAAGCTTCTGAAAGGAAATTTTCAGAGGCTTTTTTTCTGAAGCTCTGTGTCAGAGGCTTTCAGAGGCAGAAAAAAAAGTTTTTCTGAAACAGAGTTTCAGTAGTTTCAGAGGCAGAAAAAAAAAGCAAAAAAAAAGCAAGGCACAGAGCTCAAAACCAACGAACCTGTTGCTAAAATTCACCTCTGGGAACAGCTGATTGGGGGTATTCTGGGAGGCTGATCCACTCGCCAATCAGCCTTTTTCTTATTTTCCTCCCCAAAAACTAAGGTGCGTCTTATACTCCAGTGCATCTTATACTCTGAAAAATACGGTAAATAAGAGACATAAGACCAGATCTTCATTGCTCAATGAGCTCTATCAATTGGTATGGATTGGAGATAAGAAATTCTTCATCTTGGACTGTTTCCTGGAGCTAGTCACTATACTGTGAGTCAAATCTACATTGTTCATAGAGCATAAAGTTGCACATCAATCTTCATGTTTGAACTAGCAAGTTAGTTATGTATCGGCTGGATGACATGGCTGTTAGCTAGATTCATGCCTGACTTACATCAGTGTCCCTCAATAGTTCTTTTACAAATAAAATGAGATATCACATGGGATGTCATAAACATGGTCTTCATATCTCTTGGATAAAGAAATGGAAAGAATGTCTTCAAGAACACAGAATATTTGTCCTAAATTGCAGAAGAAATATTCAGCTGAAATCCATGAAAGATTTCTGAATAATAACACTAGTTTGGTCATGAAATTAATGACCAGAATAAAAGGTTATTCAAGTATGCATGTATTCAAGCACAAACCAGACAGCCTACGATTGAGGATGGTTCCACTGGACTTTCTCCATTGATCAAGAAGTTGGATTTCAAGGCTGAAATAACCATTTCCAATGTTATCATTTGTCTGAAGACTTAAATAGAGGGAACACAACTGAAATTACCAGTTAGGAAAAGTTTGCAGAGGTTAATTTTTGAAATTCTTTCCAATCTCTTAACATTCCCATTCTAGGTCAAATAACCAAGGTGTCTTAGAATGGAAGAATCAAAAGTTTCAAGCAGTTGCCCAGTTGCCTTTGGAGGAAATCTGTATTTTTTATTTTTATTTGTGCATAAAAGGTAAAGGTAAAGGTTCCCCTTGCACATACGTGCCAGTCGTTCCCGACTCTAGGGGGCAGTGCTCATCCCCGTTTTAAAGCTGAAGAGCCAGCGCTGTCTGAAGATGTCTCCGTGGTCATGTGGCCGGCATGACTCAACGCCAAAGGCGCACGGAACACTGTTACCTTCCCAACAAAAGTGGTCCCTATTTTTTCTACTTGCATTTTTTACATGTTTCGAACTATTAGGTTGGCAGAAGCTGGGATAAGTAATGGGAGCTCATCCCGTTACACGGCAGCACTAGGGATTCGAACTGCTGAACTGCCAACTTTTCGATCGACAAGGTCAACATCTTAGCCCCTGAGCCACCGCGTCCCTTCCTTATTTGTGCATAGCTTCTGGCTAAACCCATCATATTTTCAAGCTCAGTTGTTCTTTTGCTGGTTTGTCCATCCATACCAGACTCAGTCCCATTCTATTCAGCATTTGGAGAGCAATCTTGCTGAGATAGGCAGGCATTCCCATTCCACTGCATAATTTCTTCCCAATAATATTTTTGATTAGAAAGAATAAGAATGAACAGCAGATAGTTTACTGAAGCCGTTTGAGCTTTCTTGAAAGGTATTGTGCAGCATAAACTTTGCTTTAGTATTTCTAAAGATGGCTGTGAAAAAATAAAATGACTAGACGCTCCAAGCTGCAAGAGAATTGAGCTG
Source organism: Ahaetulla prasina (assembly GCF_028640845.1). Taxonomy (NCBI): domain Eukaryota; kingdom Metazoa; phylum Chordata; class Lepidosauria; order Squamata; family Colubridae; genus Ahaetulla; species Ahaetulla prasina. The sequence continues at coordinate 235,585,926 of NC_080540.1, forward strand.
CCTGTAGACTAACAGGAACATTCTAATACAGTTATATAACCTTTTATAATGTAGAACTTTGAGAGTTGTATTGTCTACAGGTTTGTTTTAAGTGCAATTCAAGTCTTATTGATAATTTATAATGTCCTTGATGCAGAATCACTTACTCCAAACAGAATCTTCCCACCCCAAGACATACAGAGAAACAATGTCACATGAAAGCTTAAGCAGTAGAGGGCTAAGAAATGTGCATATTCTGCCAGATCTTCCCTCCTCTGCAACTGTTTCTCCTTTTTATATTTAAAAATAAATAAATATCTGATTATTCCAGCAAGCATTCATGGATTCAGATGTAAAGGATGTAAAGGTACTTAGAACTATTTGGACATTGTTAATGTTGCTGTGATTGTTATTATGATACTTTATTATTTAATAGAGATACTTCTTTTTATAGCATGTGTATAGCTTTTATAAGTCATTTTTTATTGAAGCAGCACACAAGAGCTTGAATATAAATAAACAAACCATTTTTTCCCCTAATATTTAATGGTAGTAAAAGCAAGCTCAGTTAGATTTGGTTTGCCTTGAAGGTTATTCATAAATAAGATATATGATATAAGATGGGATGGGATGGGATGGGATGGGATAAGATAGACAGGGCAAGGCAAGGCACCAGATAAAATAAGATACCAGATAAGATAAGCTATAAGATAGGATATGAGATAACCTTTATTCTCACTTTTTCTGTGTACACAGTTGCACACATTAAAAATGAAATCAATGCCTGCTCTCAAAAGTGTGTGTGTGTGTGTGTGTGTGTGTGCGCGCGCGCAAACACACACAAATATGTATATACAGTATACATATATATATATATATATATATACAGTACCTACATACACACACACATTGAATCCATTTTGAATACATAGTGGAATAAAGAGTCTTAAGAGTACCAAATGCCAAATACTACCCTTCAGTCTCTCCTGAAGTCATCTGTTCTGAAAGCTTATTTTCAGAAGGTGACAGGATAGAAAATATTAGATTAATGGAAAATTTCCTCCTCTAATAGTAGCTCCCCTCACACGATTTCATGGTTTTCAGGAGGGATTCTTGGCTTTTCAGAAAAAGATAATTACAGAAAGCCCTCCTTCAACCACACAATCCTGTACATGCTTGCCTATGAGGAAGTCTGACCAACCTACAATAAATCAATAAATTCCATATCTACACATTTTAAAATTACACAACTTTCTCTGTGACATGCCAGATTATTTCACAAAATATCATTTCCAAATCTATTTCCAATTCTTCATAAAACAATCATTTGTTTATTGTTTATCAGTACATCTAATTTCTGCATTAATCTGACTAAAGATAAGAAATGGTTAATTTTTTGTCATACTGTATTTATCTTGATTTGGTATAAAACATAGCAGAATTCTTAATGAATAAATAGTATTTGATAAAATCTAGTGGACGGTGCATTTTTAATGTTATTAAATCACATTTAGAAAGATATTACACAATGGTCACCAGTCACGATATTTATTATTTTTTTTTTCATACCCTTAAGCTTAAAATGGATAATATTTTGTGCACACCCTGCCTCTCATGGTTTATGCAAAAGAGTTTTTAACACAATTTTACAAATAATCTGTAGCAGCCATAAAATTGACATTCTGTGCAATCTCAACATAGGCCTTTCTGCTTCATTTCCCAGAACTGATTTTTCCCTCCTCTCATTCTGTAAATATATCATCATAAAAGCTATGCAGAGCAGTTATACATTTCATCACGTAAGGATGGTCTACGGTTTTAAAAAATCCATCATTGTATGTTATGGCCAGTCAGAGTCAGCTTAGTTTACTCATTTGATCGGTGGTGAAACCCAATTTTTTTTACTGTTGGTTCTGTGGGAGTGGCTTGGTGAACGTGGTGTGGCTTGGTGGGCGTGGCTAGGGGAAGGATACTGCAAAATCTCCATTCCCACCCCACTCTGGGATCAGCCAGAGGTGGTATTTGCTGGTTCTCCGAACTGCTCAAAATTTCCACTACCGGTTTTCCAGAACCTGTAAGAACCTACTGGATTTCACCCCCGCATTTGATGGATGGAATGTTTGCACTAATATTGTTAAGATTATCCCGGAAGCCTGTTGCTGACACCCAGAGCAATTTTGTCAGGCCTAAGGAAGTTCATGGAGAACTAGCAAAGAACTTGAGCCTTTGGTACAGTCTTCAAAATGCCTACAATGTATACCATGGACTCTTTCGAGGGAATAAAATATTCACCAATAAAAAAAATTCATGTATTATAAAATAATGTACATTATATGACTAAAGGGCCATATGTGTGCAGAACATTTATTTATTTATTATTAGCGTTATATGCTGCCATCTCAATGTATAAAGTGATATTGGTTATTTCATTTCATTTATTTATTTTAACTTTAATTGTTGCAATAGCATTTAGACTTGTGCACTGCTTCCCAGTGCTTTACAGCCCCTCTCTAAGTGTTTTACAGAATCAGCATATTGCCCCCCAACAATCTGGGTTCTCATTTTACCAATCTCAGAAGGATGAAAGGCTGAGTCAACCCTGAACCGATCAGAATCAAACTTCCGGCAGTGAGCAGTGAGTTAGCCTGCAGTATTGCATTCTAACCACTGTGGCACCACAATTGATATTTAATTACATCAATTTCATGCTTGTTCTGGCCTTGATTGTTTGTTTTCTGAAATGTAGTCCCTAAATTGCTAAAGTCAAGAAAGACCCCTGGTGTAAAGAGGATTGTATAGTTGTGACATAAAGTAATTTTATAAGAAAGAATAACTATCTATAAATCCCAAAGTTATTCCATGTTTACTTTCTTGCTTTTATTTCAATCATAGACCAGCATAAAACAAATAGCATAATTATAATTGCAAAACAGGAATAAAATACCACATTCATAAAATAAAATAAAATTTAAAAAGTATTAGTACAAAATTACAAAATATAAAATATAAAAGCAGAAAAACTATAAAATTACAATTTGGAGGCTACCTACTATAAGATCTAGCTAGATACTTAATAACTGTACATAAATACATGAGAAATGCTATAACAATTTAAACTATCATAATTTGAAATTACTGCAATCCAATCAATTAAAAGTGAGATAGTAATAAACTGAAACATCGAGTAATATATATGCATTTGTCAGGTGCAAGAAATCAGGAAACAAGGGCAGTTCAAATGAATACAGGTTTATTGCTAGCCAACACTTCCTACAAGATCTGAACTACTAACAGTCAAAGCAAATTGGTGGTAGATTAGAGACAACAGAATTAAAGGTGAGCTGGACTTACTTGCCAAAGCACCAGAAGGCAGGACAAGAAGCAATGGATGGAAACTAATCAAGGAGATAAGCAACCTGGAAATAAGGAGAAATTTCCTGACAGTTAGAACAATTAATCAGTGGAACAACTTGCCTCCAGAAATTGTGAATGCTCCAACACTGGAAGTTTTTAAGAAGAAATTGAACAATTTGTCTGAAATGATATAGGGCTTCCTGCCTGAGCAGGGGTTTTGATTGGAAGATCTCTAAGATCCTTTCCAACTCTTATTCTCTTCTATTCTGACTTACAGTAACCTAAATGAGGCTCAATATCACTTCATTTAAAGGAATCCCTTATATTCAATCACAGCTTGGATAAAGAAGCCGGCTACTCTGTTGCTGAAGTCCTTGCCTCTTGGTCAACTAACAAGTTGATCAGCTTCTATCCTGTCTGGGCATAGTGGCCTGGTGGGGAAATACACATATGTTGGAAATTTCTATTTAAAAAAACCAGTGTAACAACTCATACCCAAAGTTTCAATTTTCCTCTCACCCCAAGAACAAAATCACTGTTATTCCAGGAGTAGCCAAGCCCCACCTTGCTTTTCACTTGGCCTACGGTCAGGGAATTAATGCTTGCCTTGTTTGAGTTGAGATACTTTACAGGTATGTCCTCGCCGAAACTGGGGCAGGAAGGAGGAGGACGGGGGCATGGCTCAAAGAAACAGACAGCTCGGTCTCAACAGGAAACAGACAATTCAACCCATTCTTGGCCACTCCTGGGACGACGCAGAGAAGGGGCGTATCACGGTAGGATCAACGCCCATTCTCCTGCAAGCTCCCAGGAATGGCCAAGAACGGGACTTACCAAAGCCTCCCTCAAGCACGGATGGGAAGCCGCTTGGCAAGAACCTGTAGCCTCCCCATGTACAGGTTGTAACACCCTTCACCCAAATGATGCCTCAGCTGAGGCATAGACGTCAACCTTGTAATGATGGATAAAGGGTGAGGAGAAAGTCCAGGTGGTGGCTTTGCAGATGTCCTTAATAGAGGCCTGCATTGCCCATGCTGCAGAGGTGGCAGCACTGCGGGTGGAATGGGCCGTTACCCCACTAGGGGTTGGTAAGGCCTGAACCTGATAGGCCATTGCAGTGCAAGCCCGCAGCCAACAGCCGATGGTAGAAGGGGTCACCTTGGCACCTGTAAATGAGGGATGGAAAGACACAAAAAGTGCTTCCGTCCGACGAGAGTTGGATGTCCTCTTGATATAAATCTTGAGAGCCCTCTTAACATCAAAGTTTGCCATCTGCGCTCCAGGGCATGGGAAGGTCCTGGGCAAAAATCAGGCAAGATAACTTCCTGGGCCCTATGAAACCTGGAGTTTACCTTAGGGATGAAGGAAGGATCCATATGGAGGACTATTAGGATGGAAAATGCACAAATCCTGTCAGACTGAAAGAGCTGCCAGTTTGGAAATGTATCTGGCAGAGATGATAGCCACCAAAAATGCAACCTTGAATGTTAAGAACCATAAACTCACTGTCCGTAAGGGTTTGAAAGGTGCTGATGGCAGGACCTGGAGAACTTTACATAAATCCCATTTGGGGTATCTATGGACTACTGGTGGTTGGAGTTTAACCACTCCCTTGATAAACCATCTAATAACCAGTTCATGAGCCAATGATGATCTCTTCCCACACCGCAAGACCGTCGATGAAGGGTGTTGTGGGATAAACCTTTGTTCAGCCTGTCCTGCAAAAAATCTAGAACATGTGGTACTGCACTTGAGGTAGGGTCAAGGTTCCGAACCTCACACCATTTGGAAAATTCTGTCCATGTTGAATTGTAAATACAATTTGTAGATGACCTGTGGGAAGCCTGAAAGGTTCTAATGACCCTGGAGGAAAACCCATGTTTCCTCAGGAGTCTCCCTTCAAGTCCCAGATAGTCAAGTTGAGCCACTGAGGCTTCGGGTATTGTAAGACCCCCTGGCTGAGGGAGAGCCTCTCCTGAGGAATCCTCCAGGGCCGAGACACTGAGAGGCCCACTAAGTCTGCAAACCACAGGCATCTGGGCCAGTGGGGGGCAACTAAAAAGACTTCTGCCCACTCCTGTATTACCTTCCATGTGACTCCCTGAATGAGTGGAAGAGGTGGAAAAGCATAAAGTAGGCCCTTGGGCCAAGGGCTGCATAAGGCGTTGGTCTCCTCTGCCCCCTGTAACAGGAACTTTATTTATTTTTTTATTTATTTATTTATTTTGTCACAACATCATACAAAAAGATTATATAGTATATACACATATAAACATATATAGGAAGAAGAAAAGAAAAACAATAGGACAGGAACGATAGGCACGTTTGTGCGCTTATGCACGCCCCTTATGGTCCTCTTAGGAATGGGGTGAGGTCAATAGTAGAAAGTTTTTGGTTAAAGCTTTTAGGATTATGGGAAGAGACCACAGAGTCAGGTAAAGTATTCCAAGCACTGATGATTCTGTTGCAGAAGTCATATTTTCTGCAATCTAGATTAAAGCGGTTTACATTAAGTTTAAATCTATTGGTTGCCCTTGTATTATTGCAATTAAAGCTGAAGTAGTCTTTGACAGGAAGGACATTACAATAGATGATTCTGTGAGTTAAACTTAGGTCTTGTCAAGGCGACGGAGTTCCAAGTTTTCTAAGCCTAGGATTTCAAGTCTGGTGGGATAAGGTATTTTGTTGTTTTCAGAGGAATGGAGAACTCTTCTTGTAAAATATTTCTGGACACGTTCAATTGTATTGATGTCAGAGATGTGGTGAGGGTTCCAAACAGGTGAGCTGTATTCTAGAATTGGTCTAGCAAATGTTTTATATGCTCTGGTTAGTAGTGTGGTGTTTTGGAAAAGAAGCTACGCAAAATTAGGTTTACAACTCTTAGAGCTTTTTTGCTATGTAGTTGCAGTGGGCTTTGGCACTTAGATCATTTGACATGAAAACTCCAAGGTCTTTAACGGGATGGGGTCATCTGTAAGGTAATGTCCATCTAGTATGTACTTAGTTTTGGGTTCTTTTTCCTATATGTAAGACTGAGCATTTGCTGGTTGAAATTTGGAGCTGCCAATTTTAGACCAAGCGGTTAGATGGTCAAGGTCGTTTTGAATGATAGAAGTGTTGTCTGTGGTGTTAAATAGTTTGACATCGTCAGCAAAGAGAACACAATTACTTGAGATATGGTCACAAAGATCATTAATGTATAGAATAAAGAGTGTTGGTCCAAGGGCGCTGCCTTGAGGAACGCCACTCTTGACAGGAACAGGATTTGATAAAGCATTGCCAATTTTGACCACTTGTTGTCTGTTAGACAGAAAAGCAGATATCCATTTGTGGAGGGGTCCTGAGATGCCATAGGATGTTAGTTTAAGGAGAAGTTTATCGTGTACTACTGAGTCAAAAGCTTTGCAGAAGTCTATGTAGATTGCATCTATTGATTTGCCTTGATCTAGATTTGAAGTCCATATGTTTTTGCAGTGGAGAAGTTGTAAGTTACATGATAACTTTTTCCTGAAACCAAATTGTTTGTTGGAGAGTAGGTTGTTAGTTTCTAAGTGTGAGGTAATGGATTGGTTGATGATAGATTCCATGACTTTGCAGGTGACACAGCAAAGGGAGATCGGTCTGTAGTTTTCGACTAAGCTGGGGTCTCCTTTTTTGAAGATGGGGATGACTGTGGCTAGTGACCAAAGTTTGGGAAGAGGTGAAATATCAACTTGGTGAAATATCAAGGAAGCTGAGCATTTGCTGGGAGGCAAACAGGTCCACTACTGGCTGACCGAATCTGACTGTCAGCTCCTGAAAAAGATTGGGATGTAACCTCCATTTCGCACTGTCTACTGTGGACCGGCTGAGGCAGTCCGCCTGTGCATTTGCCGTCCTTGCAATATGCTCCACTTTGAGAAAAAGCAAATGCTTTTCTGCCCACCTCCCCAAGAGCTCTGCCTCCACCATGAGGCTCCTGGAGTGAGTGCCTCCTTGACAGTTTATGTATGCCTTGGCTTTTACGTTGTCCGTGAGGATGAGAACGTGTTTGTGCTGTACTATATTCTTGAAGTGGCAAAGGGCAAGGTGTGCCGCCCGAAGCTCTAGCCAATTGATGTTGTGGGTCAGGTCCACTAGAATCCAGTGGTCTTCAGCCATGTGGCCCTGAAGGTGGGCTCTGGCATCTGATGTTATCGTGATGTGACTAGGCTCCTTGAAGAGACAGCCCTTGTCCAGTGCTGGGAACATCCACCATTGGAGGGAGTGTAACATGTTTGGGGGAACACTCACCTTAGCCTGTGAGCTGCTGTTGCCTGACCATTGGTATGGGAGCAGGACCCATTGAAGAGCCCTGGCATGTAGCCTCGCCCATGGCACATTGAGATTCATGACACAAACATCCCCAACAGCCTGGCTAGTAGGGCAAAATCACTGTTCTTAAGAATATTACAGACTCTTCCCTCCGGAAGGGCATAAGAAAAGCCATTGCAAAAGACAAATATAAAAGCTCTTCTAATGTTTTGAGGAGCGATATTATACAACACTTTTTCTTGAGTTCATTGGAATAATATATCATGGCACCTTGTTTTCAAGAGTCATATCTCTGGTACACGGTACTAGGCTTTGGCCTGATCAAATTCCATTGACATCAACACAACAGAAGAAAGTTAGCAATACTTTAGGGGAGCAGCAAATAAGTTCTCCAAAGAACTCTGGAATTTGATTTGTTGAGGAGTTTTTTTAAAAAAGGCAGACAGCTTGGGTTAAAGATTAATTTAGCTATTGTTATTGGGCACAAGTTTCAGTTGGAACCATTATTTATTCCATTTAATCAAAACATATTCTTGACACAAAAATAAAAATATAATTCTATTCTCAGAGATGCAATCTTTGCATCAGGGACATCCATAGAGAGGGGTCAAAAAAGTCAGGAGAGAGGCTACAATCACATAAATCGCATAACAATTTCATTGGACTTTCATTTCATGGTCATCTGGATCTATCTGACACCACCATTCCTATTTTTACACTTCGCACTTGTAAAGGATTGACACCGTTGAGAATATTTTCATATAAATTCATTATTCTGTACAACTGAAGTCTATATACCTTAGCAATATACACAAGCCCAACCAATATTTATTCACTAAAATGGATTTCAAGAAGAATGCATGTTTTTATAATGCATATTTTGTAAAGTTCATGGCTTCCAAATGTACTGGACTCCAATTTCCATAACTCCCATTTCCAAAAACAAGTACTTTAATAAATAAGGAAGTGAAGCCTGCCATTCTTGAGGCACCAAGTCATGGAGATGCTGGAAAAGCTAATCTAAACAATCACTCTTCTTTTTCTTTTTACATCACATGGAAAATTAGCATTGGTGAATTGCAAATGTAGTGTCCAGTTTGATGGCTGTGTTTTAGGGTAGGGGTTTCCAACCTTGGTCCCTTTAAGACTAAAAGGGTCCCTGAGTGGTGCAGACTGCTAAGACAGTCTGTTATTAACAGCAGCTCCTTGCAATTACTGCAGGTTCAAGTCCCACCAGGCCCAAGGTTGACTCAGCCTTCCATCCTTTATAAGGTAGGTAAAATAAGGACCCAGATTGTTGGGGGCAATAAGTTGACTTTGTATATAATATACAAATGGATGAAGACTATTGCTTGACATAGTGTAAGCCGCCCTGAGTCTTCGGAGAAGGGCGGGATATAAATGCAAATAAAAAAAAAACTTGTGGACTTCAAGTCCCAGAGTTCCTCAGCCAGCTTTGCTGGCTGACGGACTCTGGGAGTTGAAGTCCACAAGTCTTAAAGGGACCAATGTTGTAGACCCCTGTTTTAGGGACACCAGGTTCCGTCTTTTAAAAATCAGTCCCACTTACTGAAATCACTAAGGAAACTCTCTGGGTTGTGGACCAAATCAATACCATGCCTTGTATCAGATGATTCACAAGATTTTAATGTGAAGTTTCTCAACGCTTTTATTCTTATACACTAGAACATTACAGCTTTTTTTTTTTAAGAAAAAAACTATTTAGAGAAAAAGAACAGCTTGCTCAAAAGCTGCACTGATGACATGCAAATAATATTTTGGGTTGCTGGATCTGACAGCCCAATTTGGAAAAATAAGGCTTGTCACAGCCTCTACATATTCAACAAGAGGGCATAAATGCATCATCCTTAGAGCTCTTTCTTGAAGATTTGATTATACCATATTACCAATTATCACAGTCATTACCATGGTGAGCACTGCTTCTCACATGGCTTTTGAAAGAGATAATGGCTTAAAACATATAATTCTATCTTGGAGAAAAGAAGCACTATTTTCAAAACCACAGTTTTTATTTCAGCTGACATCTCTGGGAACACATGTGGTCACAATTCGGCAAACAGGGAGATCAACAGATATACACAAAGAAACATCTTTGTTTTTGAAACAAACTTCTTCCCTTGTACAAAATCCACTTTTACTGTCACAATGATGCTGATCTGAATATTAAAAATAATTGCCCTGGCTCAATAGAAAAAGACCAAGAATGCACTTAAGATCAGCCATAACATTTGTCCACGATGTAGAGGGCCGTGATGGCGAACAGGTGGCACGCGGAGCCCTCTCTGCGAGCACATGAGCTGTCGCCCAGCTCGGCTCCACTGCACATGCACGCACGCTTCCCGCCGGCCAGCTGATTTTTAGGTCTGCCCTGCAAGCAGGAGACAAATGGGGGGGGACCTACCTTTCTCCTCACTTTCTGCTGCCTGTGCCTTCCCAGATCTCCGGAGATTCCCCTCCCAGCGCTGTTTTGGGAGGTGAGGCTTTCCCCCCCCCCCCCGCCAGCTGTTTTGGAGGCTTCACCCCAGGGGTGAAATGTAAAATTTGTTACTACCGGTTCTGTGGGCGTGGCTTGGTGAGGGGATGGGGGCAATGTGATTGGGTGGGCGTGGCCATTTTTTTTTAACTTTTAGAAGCATTTTTTTCTACAGCCGAAGAGGCTGTAAAAAAATGCTTTTAAAAGCCTGTGATGATCAGGCAACTCAGCTGGGATTGCCAGAGGAAAAAAGGCTTTTAAAGGGTTCTGACAATCCCATCTGAGTTGCCTGATCGCCAGAACCCTTTAAAAGCATTTTTTTCTACAACCTCTTTGGCCGAAGAAGATAGTAAAAAAAAACAGTTTTTAAAAGGCTCCTTTGGCGATCCCAGCTTAGTTGCCTGATCACCAGAATCTTTTAAAAGCATTTTTTTACAACCTCTTCGGCTGAAGAGGTTGTAGACAAATGCTTTTAACGGGTTCTGATGATCCCAGCTGAGCCGCGTGATCATCAGAGGCTCTTTTTTTTTACTTTTAAAAGCATTTTAAAGAAAAAAATGCTTTTAAAAATAAAAAAACCTGATGATCGCGCGGATCAGCTGGGGCAGGGGTGGGGCAGGAATTTTTACTACCGGTTCTCCGAACCACCCGCCGCAATCACTACAGGATCAGGCGATCCGGTCTGAACCGGGAGCATTTCACCCCTGCTTCACCCTCCCCCCAGCCATTTTGGGAGGCAAAGGCTTCCCCTCCCCCAGTGTCATTTTGGAATGTTAGGCCAAAAGGGGGGTCATGCGTGCATGTGCAGGGGGAGGGGGGTTGTGCGTGCATGGGGGGGTCGCGTGCACATGCAGGGGTGGGGCATGTGGGAGTGACATTGCATTATGGGTGTGGGCACGAGTGTGTGTGTAATAGCGCCAGCGCGCAATCTTTTGGCACCCGAGGAAAACAAGGTTAGCCATCACAGGTATAGGGTCTCCTGCTGGAGCAGTGGGTTGGACTAGAAGACTTCCAAAGTCCCTTCCAACTTTGTTATTCTGTACTCTGATATTAAATGGAAGCAGCTATCCAGCTAAAATATCATAAATGGAAACTACAGAAAATCTGTAGGCAGAACATGTGTGTTATTACTAAGCTGCAGCCTCTCTGGTATAGCACCTGCCAGTGGTGGAAAAACATCAGGGAGTACATCAAGAAGTTATGAACTCAATACTTACAATGGACAGAATTGTTCATAGAACTATCCAGCAATTCTATTACTTAGAAAAGGCAAACATCCTGTTAAGGGGAACTCCAGCCATATTAAGACACAGGTGGCCACAATCTAGGACAACCTTAGTTGCAAATTCAAATTATTTGTCTGCCCTGGTCAGCCTTTATTAATATCTCCAGAGTTCCCTGCTTCCACATTACAGGCTTCTAGCTACAGGAGATATTTTATTTACAAAGGCATCCCAGTAAATGACAATATAGCATATCTTTCAACACTTTAATATTACGATAACACTACCAAAGGATCTGAGGCAGACAAAGCAAGACCTATATATCCTCTATTTTGCTATAATGAGATCCAGTCACATCAATGGGTCCTGGGCAGTGGTGAAATCCTCTGCAGTTTGCCACCGGTTCGCTGCCCATGTGCTCCAAATATGCGCTGCGCACGTGCATATGCAGTGGAGGCCAAATGCACACTGTACATGCATGCACAGCGCACACCAAATGCATGCTGCCTGCGCGCATGCACAGTGTGTGCCAAACACATGCTGCACATGTGCATGTGCATACCAAACGCATGCTTCAAATGCACACCAAACGCATGCTTCACAGGGGAAAAAGAGGGTTAAAAAGGTAAGTAGAACAGCAAGGGGGGAAACAGCTGTGCTGCACAATTTAAATTCACTAGAAAGCAGGACAAATATATAAATCCCGCAGCACAGCTGATTGTCAGAAAAACCGGTTCAGATGAACCAGAGGCTTTTTTTCACTATCAGTTCGCCCAAACAGGTGCGAACCAGTAGTATTTCACCCCTGGTCCTGGGAAATGTAGCAATTTAAAAAAAATCTCATCAGAGTTATTTGAAAGTCTTATACTAAACATAACAGGATCTCTTCAAAGTCTTAAAATAATTAATTGGCGAGGTAAATTTCACGGGAACTCCTTGTGGTATGGAATTCCTTTTAAATTTGCTTTAGTAAGTCATTAGGAATTGACAGTGATTCATGGAATAGCCTGGTATTATGCTAAAATCACTCTCTATAACTTGTAAACTTTTTGCTGGCAAAGCTGAACACAGCTTGCTATATGTTATGTTTTGTGGCACTACTCAGTCAGCTGATCTACAGGCTGAGAACCTGTAAAGAAAATCAGCCACCTATCTTTTATGCCAAATCTTGTTGTTGGTTTCTTCTAATTTCCTAAGGCATATAAAATCAATACAACATAAGAAATTGATTAAATTCTTGTTAGCTACGAAGACTTTCATGATTGCAAAACACTGGAAAATTATAACGGATCTTTTACTGGATCAGGGCTAATTAAAATTCTTTTGACTGAAACATTGAGGCAACAAGAAAGAGCTTTGCAAGGTCCTATAATGAAGAATAACTTATACATATCTGGTCACTATTTATTAGCTACATTAACAATGTTTTCCTGATAAGTTGCCTTCATCTATTTGAATTGCCTGTTCAACCTAGGACCTTAATTAAAGTGCCATGTAGGGCAAGGAATAGGATGGTGGTGTTTGCAACTTGGTTAATCAAGCAGATTGACTTAGTAGGTGCATGGAAATGCTCTTAAACTGGATCCATGCCTTAAAATCCATCCTTCATAAATGGCTTCATAAAAACTAAAGAACTCTTCTTTTAGGTATGTATTGTTTCTAAATTACTAGGTTTTTGATTTTCCAAGACTTTTGAAGCTACCCAGTAATCCAGCAGTTTTATGCAACTTGTGGCAAGGCACGGAATCTCCTTAAAATTTTCTTTAAAATAATATCTTGAAACTTAACCGCAAAGGGCACAGCATTTTAGAATTAAATGAGAGAAAAGATTGCTTCTCATTTTTTATCCCTTTATGTTGCCACTCCCCTGCCTTGACCGGCTCTCTTTTTTTATAAAGATCACAGCTCTTGTTGCCTTTTATTGTTTGTGAAACCAATTCTGCCCAATCACCCTACAAAAACCCAAGAGGACAAAAACAGTATGATCCCAAAGCAGGTTCCAAGGCTGGGTTTCCTGCATCACAGTTAGCATGGTTTTTCAGTTCCAGACACAAGTAGAGAATACTTTCCCCTTTGATAATCTTGACTTCTGAGAACAAAGGGAAGACAATGGAAAGGTTTCCTTTGCCCATTTATTCTGTCAGAGTTCAATAAGTAAATTTCTTCTGTGGAGGAGGAGGAGAAGGAGGAGGAGGAGGAGAAATCTCCTGAGACAAGGTAGTAGTGGGTGGAGTTTTTTTCAAATAACTGATATATTTTTTTGTGCTGGCTTAAGAAAATAAATTTCCTCTAAAGGAATGCCAAGTTTTAAAATGCGGGTTAATGGGTCAAATCAGCTTGTCACCCAGAACCTCATTAAATGTCATCTTTGCCATTGAAAAAAAAACATCCAAACTCAGCTGAGAGAAGGAAACAGGGAAGATGGCTCCAGCACAAGTAGGCAGACACAGCAACCTACTTTATGTGTTGACTTTCTGTTTGTGAGATATATAGTCAGCATTTCTAATGAATCTGCTGGAAGCGGCTGGAATATTATGATTTATAGCACCTTCCTACTCTCTATCATAGCATTTTATTAGATGGATGGGAAGCTGGTAGTAATGAGGTTAGGAATGAGAAAACATCCATCAAGCTCAGCTAGGACTCCTCTGGAAAGGCAACACGCTATCTCGTATGTCACAGGCAGTGATCTGGGTCACGATGATATAAAATGCATGATTAAAACCAAGCATTTGACACGAGATAATAGGCATCCCCTTAAAAAATAGCTCCAGTGTTCCTAACTTTAATTAAGTCCCACTCGTAAATATGCACCACGGTAAATATACAGCAGAATGGGGCTTGTTTATATTCCCCAACATAACAATTACCTCTAGAACAGACCCTTTATTTCACTACATGATGTTATTAGGCAGGAGAGGGTCGAAAATACAAACCTTAAGTCAGTGATATCAAGCAGTCAGGCCAAATAATACTTCATTCCCCTCCTTCTCCTATGCTCTGTCTTTGCAGTTATCAATCCGGAATAAAACATCCTTAATCATCCTCAACAATTCTTCAGGACAGTTCTGATTGCATCTGCAATAACAAGGCCAGCCAGAGACCTCTTAAAGATATAACAGGAGAGCACTCTGTGTATTGTGTGTGTGGTGTTTTGTTTTTGTTTTTGTTTTCCTTTTCACACGGGACTGTGACTTTTAAGAAGCATTCGTGCATGGTGAAAAAGAGGAAGATCTTTATTTACAAGAGAACTCTCTTGGTTTCAATAGGAGACTCTTTAAGACTGTATGACCATCATTTGTGTTGTAAATGTTGTACCTTTGATGAAAGTTTTTTTTCTTTTCTTTTATGTACACTGAGAGCATATGCACCAAAACAAATTCCTTGTGTGTCCAATCACACTTGGCTAATAAATTCTATTCTATTCTATTCTATTCTATTCTATTCTATTCTATTCTATTCTATTCTATTCTATTCTATTCTAACCCTCCTGTGGCTTTCAACTGGTTGCAGACTGGGGGTTAAGAGTATCAGCTGGAAATTGGACAATCTCACGATTCCAGTCTTCCCAGAATACATTTTATGGGCAGCCTTAGGCAAGCTACTCTTATGCAGCATTCTTTCCCCATTTTTCCTTCAATTACATTTGATTTTTAATGGCTTTGATAGGATAGCCCAGAAGGCAGAAGAAGAGAAGATGCAATCTGTATAAAATTTCCATATTCTAAAGACAAGTTTAGATATCATTAGTATAATTTTTTTAAAAAAACGCTTTATCTCAAGTGGAAAGGAGACATTATAAAACCATCCAGGAAGTCATATACAACAATATCCACGATACGTAGACATCTCTTCTCTTCAGTAGAGTCAGTTTTCATGACTCCATCATCATGACTCCACCACTAGGTAAAATTGGGATTATGGCAAGTTATTGAAGATGAATCTGTTGCTCACTGAACTGATGCTAATCTCAAGTTTATTTTTTTTTAAAAAAAGACTTTGCATGACTCCCAGATCCCTGGAGGGAATATATTTCAAACATGTGAGTGTTGTTATACCTAGTAAAAGCCAAATACTTCATTCTACAATAAATATTTTATGCAAACCTGTCAAACCTGAAGGAGATAGTGTCATTGGGGATATTTGCTGTCCTAAGATCAGGATAACTTGCTTCATTGACAGAAGCATGAAGTCTGCTTTATATAAAGCAATTCTACAAAAGAATAACCATTCATCTATTCATCAGCTGAAGTCCAAATGGATCATATAGCAATGATCCCAAACTTACAAGCAAGGTGTGTTCATAGAGAATATGTCTAGTTCAGGGTCGACATCTTGTATTATTAAAATATCCAAAGAACTAACTGACACACCTAGTAGATGACCACAAACATTCCATCCACTTACCTATACAACACCTTGAGAAAATAAATGCCTTAAATAACAAATAAGAAAAGATGACATTATGACATATTTTGATGTCCTGTAGTGTTCACATTGATTCATGTAAAACAATGAAACCAGTTAAGGGACAATAGCAATGCTACTCCAGAACTCAATCAAACTTAATATGCAAACAACAAAATACTCAAAAGTGTAGAATCATTGAGTACAGTTCAACCCATACTTTTAATTTGTTGTTGAAATCAACAAACAGATCAAACGGATATCAATGAAATATCCTACTTCTGGATTCATAGTAGAAATAATAATCCAACGACTGGAAATTATAGTTTTTCCTAATACAACCCCAAAATATAGTGATGGTATGTAGACAACACTTTTGTCACAATAAAACAGAATTATTAAAAATGAACATATGGAAAGCATACTAATCAACCATGTATTTGATGGAATTAAGTTCCCAAAAGAAGAAAATAACAAACTTGATATCCTCATTAGAAAAGAAAACAATACCATATTACAAACCCAAGTTTAGGAAAGCAAACCATACAATACAAATCTTCAGGTACAACAGCAAGTATGTGGCAGCATACCCCCCACCAAAACAGTATAGAACCGGTAGTAAAACCGGCAGGAGGGTCCACCCACTGACAAAAACGTTATCAAAACTCTTCTGCGCATGCGCAGAAGAGTGGGTGAGCGCGCGAATGGAGCAAGCACGCGCGCGGGGGCACGATGCGAACCAGTAGTAAAGGTAAGTAGAACCCACCTCTGCCCCAAAAATGTGTAAAAATCCTATTTAGACAAGCCATAAAGCATTGCAGCACATTGTAACTACAAATAGCAAGACATCCATCAACATAGTTGATACTCATGCAACGTTATCAAAGCATGCATGCCAACTAAGCTTAATGCAACACAAATATTACAAATATCTATTGAAAAGATAATTGCCCCTCATATTAAAGGTTTTTCAACCTTTAACCAGTTTATGATGGTTAAACCCTCAAATATTATTGAATTGAAACATTCTGCCATGGAGAAATTGGCCAGAAGTTTTATACAACGATGTGAACAATTAATCACCAATTACAGGAAGCACTAAGTTCCATTTATTACTGCTAAGGGTTTAAAGGGCAAGATTCCTTTTATCATATCAGAACATGGCATGTGGGATGCTTTTACTCATGAAACCAGTAGGACCCATCTGAATCTCTAGTATCATTCAGTGCTAATCTTTCCATCCCAAAGATCTTTTCACACAGCGGTATGCAAAAAATAAATTTACCAGCAAGCACAAACTTGTACTGGTAGCATTACCAGGTGCCAGGTGCAAGTCCTCTAGTGCAAGAATTTTAAGTATATATATGTATATGTATAGGGTGTATAGGATGTATATACATATGTAAATGAGGTCCCAGATTGCTGGGGGCAATATGCTGACTCTATAAACCACTTAGAGTGGTCTGTAAAGCACTGTGAAGTGGTATATAAGCAGTGGTGGGATTCAAGTAATTTAACAACTGGTTCTCTGCCCTCATGATTTCTTCCAACAACCAGTTTGCCAAACTGCCCAGAAAGTTAACAGCCGGTTCTCCCGAAGTGGTGCAAACTGGCTGAATCCCACCACTGTATATAAGTCTAAGTGGTTTATGTGTATATGTATATGTATATGTATATGTATATGTATATGTATATGTATATGTATATGTATATGTATATGTATATGTATATGTATATGTATATGTATATGTATATGTATATGTATATGTATATGTATATGTATATGTATTAGATCAGCAGCCCACAACCTTTTGGGCACCATGTTTCTCCATGGACCGGAGGGGGCATGGTTTCACATGCTACCGGCATCCCATGGATAGGGTTTTACTTGCTTGCATGGCCTAGTTTCTGGCATGCTGCTGATTGATGGCGGTCCACAAACCGGAAGCTGGAGACCCCTGTATTAGATTACAGTAATTACTGTAACTGAAAATTGAAAAGTGAACAAGTTACAACAGTGTCTGCCAATATGCTTTCCATTTGCTTAGGCAGAAAGCAAAACCAGCCACTGGTCTGATGAATATGTTACCACGGGTGAGAGCTTGACCTGGCCTCATTTGTCATTTCCAAGGTAAACTAGGCTCTCTTTATCATGTCTGACTCACGGGGGTCATTGTCACTCCCAACTGCCATGCCAAAGGAAATGCTGCTGTCTGGGAAGGCAGACAGAGAAATCAAAAGGAAAATGTCATGTTAGCCATGTACTTGGTTTCCTAAAATAAGATTTATTTTCACTGGATTTTCAAAAGACAAATATTGGAGAGGCCATAGGGAGTTTTCACAAATAACAAGATATGGTTTGATTTTATTTTTAGGCTCCGTGTCCTAAAAAGAGGCGACACAATGGATTTGCTAGCCAATGCTTTATTTTACTTTAGATTGCATATTGTATAAAATAAGGAAAGAAAAATACCTGGTTAGCAAGTAAAATAGTTTTTAACATTAACACAGGTTATGCATGATAAAAGCCTTCCATTGAGACAAGAGCATTTTGCTATTTTATGCAAAAGCTTTTTCAGGAATGCATGTTGTTCAGCAAAGATTTATAGTACACGGTCTGTACGATCCTCGTATAAAATAGTGCCTAGTGGCACAGGCTTTATTCTTCTTCTTGCATTCGAATAGTAAATCATACAGGATCTTTTACTCAGTCTTTATATTAAAATACTATTATATTCCCAAAACGGTAACTTATGATCTTCCGAGACACCTTACTAGAAGTTATTTACTGTCGGAACCCAAGACTGGGATTTACATACCAATAACTTCAGAATCTTTTTCAAATCACGCATACTGCTCGGAGACCTTCTTTGCATGTTCCAGCTAGCCAACCTTACATAACGTTGTTTCCAAGAAATACACCAGGGCATATCCTAATCATGCCTACTAAGCCATATATCACATTGAGTACAATGGAACTTGAGTTCAGTGGCAATTCTCTGAGCAAACACGTTCAGCTGAGTTGAGGAAAGAGGGAGAAGAGGGAAGATATTGGGAGAAGAAATAGAGAATACTGGCTAATGGTTGCTCCTGCTAGTTGCTTCCTGATTGTTGTTGATTGTCCATTGTGTATGATTAGACTATGCATGTTCTACTTCTAATGGAATATTGCTAGTGGCTGACCAAATAGAGCCAATTTCAGGGATAAGTAACTAATCCAGTTCACCAGAGAATGAACTTACTGAGCAAGCAAATATGGAGAGCAAACAGGAATTCATTCGGAAGCAGAAAGATTAATACTAAATTTTTTAGAATGTAATGAATAAAGAAATCCTGTAGTGTAAGCATTGTGGGAAGCCACACACACACACCCCTCCGAGAAGAATGAAATATTTTGAGGAATATTTAAAAAAGGCAGAATATTATATTTCCGAAAGGGACAAATGGAGAAACATGGGTTTTTTTAGAGACAGGAAGCAGATTCAATCTTTCTTAATAGCCCTTCCCCCCAGCAGATATTTTGTGCCCATTAAGAAAGATTGGTCCAGCCTATCTACAACACAAAAGACCTTCAGTTCAGGGTGATAGGATTAAGAATAGGACATGATCCTTTAGGACATAATAGGATTAAGCCATTACCATTTAGCAGAAGACACAGAGCTCACTACATTACAGTCTCCTAAGGGTATTTCAGACATTGCATCACCCCCAGAGCAGCCCAAACTTCAACCAAACCTGGGAGCTCAGACAAACACCTAGGATTTGCATTTCCTCTTTTGCCTATAGAGCCAGCTATGACCCTTACATAACTTCTATACAAACTCATAGGAATCTGGTAACAGCCAATAAAATACATGTTCTTGCACAGGAACAAGAAGCTCAAATACAAAGCCCATAAGAAGGTATAAAAGCCATCCATTCTCAACTCCATGTTGTCAGCTGCACCAGAACCACAAACCCTGGTGGTTCTGTTCATCATTAAACCATCTTTCCAATCAGCTCCATGTTTCCAGTGTCTTTTTCCCAGCTTGGAACTGAACCAGGTAAATATTT
Organism: Ahaetulla prasina; assembly: GCF_028640845.1. Taxonomy (NCBI): domain Eukaryota; kingdom Metazoa; phylum Chordata; class Lepidosauria; order Squamata; family Colubridae; genus Ahaetulla; species Ahaetulla prasina. The sequence continues at coordinate 235,605,729 of NC_080540.1, forward strand.
CTTCCACCAGCATTAACAGTTATTTTCTCTTCACCGCATTTCCTCTAGTTTTTAACCCCCTGAATTATATCCTAAGTTACTTTATTACCCACAAAGTAATTCTTCGGAACAAATTTTTTGCCTGGGAAAAACCAACCAAAAGTCCAAGACATTTTCCATCCTGAAAGCAGAATAAGAACAGGCAAATATAATTGGGGGTTATTATCTGTGTAGAACCAGAAAATAGGTTATGTATTTTGCATGGTGAGGATTTAATTTTAGGCAGCAAGCCTTGTGAGCCGAGACTTGTTAACGGCTGGATATTAAATTATGGTTCTTTTCATCATGCAAAATATATTGAATGCCATGGAGAATTCTTTCACACTTTAATGGGTTCACCTTTGATTGCCTAAAGTTTCTAGTTTTCAGAACTGGGTAACCTATAAGGCTATTTTTTATTATTATTCATGCCTTTTTAACATAATAGGTGAACAGTTTTTTGCAGAGGTGATTTATTAGCCTTGTGTTTCTTAATACAGAGTCAACATGACAGGATATCCAGCTGGTTTGGTGTAATGGTAATGGTACTGGCCTACAAAGCAGAATGTGATATTTAGGCATCCCTTAGCCATGAAAGTTGCCTGAATAATTTGGGTCCATCACCCTCTCTCAGACTTCACAGAGTCATTGTTGGGAGAAAATGGGACGCAGGAGTATTAAATATGTTCATCACCTTGAGTGGACTAAATTTTTTAAAAGGGCAGGATAAAAATGTAATAATAGCAATTATGCCAAACTTTACCTAAAGAAAAATGTTTTCTATTCTCATACTCTACTTGTATGTGAACAAACCACTTTACAAAACAAGGTTCACCATTTGCAAGAGATGGAGGAATATGGCTAAACTACAACTCCCAGCATTCTACAACACATTGGTTGGAAATCATGTGAACAGGTTTCAGCTGCCTCTGAAGATTTGCAAATTCTGCACCCATCTCCATTCTAAATAGTTCAAGATTTGTTTTCATATCAATAGTAAATATGATTGAAGATTTTGTTTATTTATATTTCAGTGGAAACTGATAAGCATTACACATCTCTGACTAATACGTAGTTAAGAACTCAATTACTTTTCTGATTTTATATCAACCAAGTTTAGTTTAGAAATGTATATTCGGTGAGCAAATAGTGCATTTTTAAAATACTTAAATGAAATTTTGAGCAGATTTAAAAATCACCACGCATTTGTGCCAAAACACAATATAAGGACTTATGAATGAATATATTTAATTTTAATTAGCAAATTTTGAAGTATCATATATATCATTTTAAAACAGATCGCATGTTCTAGTTTTGATTGCATCAGAAAGATCAGAATCACAAGAAAAAAATGCCATTCATATCTTTAGCTAAGACATTTATTCACACTGCAAGGATCAAGACAAAAGAACAGAACAGTTTCTCAAGGAAACAAAACTTTTTTCTAACCGTTGAGCAAAAAGCTAATAACCGGATCAATAAAGCCAATAAATCAGAGGAACGACAGAAAGCATGCCACAGTTTATTCATTAAATTCATGGGTATTATTTTATATTCTCAGTGAGAGCCAAGTACATTTCAACTGCAAAAGCCTAAGAATTTATTAAAACTTCTAAATTCACAAGGTCACAAATACATCTGAAACTGAGGGTTAATGTGACATGGATTCAATTCTTTAAGCACTGGTGAGCCCTCAAATGCAAGACTCATTTGTGGAGGCTTTTTCATTCCTCTTGTCTAACCCTTTTCAGATCAATTTTATTCATGCTGAATCAGGGACATATCAGCGATCACTAGTTTCAAACTGAGAGTGTGGCTTTGAGGATCAAAGCCCCACCTCTTTTTAATGTGCATCATACCCCATGAATGCACATTATCCTGATGCATCTAGCATTAAGCCAGCGAGTCTCACTGTAGACACTCCTCTGAGTTCAAAACGAAGGCAAACAGAACAGAATAACAGAGTTGGAAGGGACGTTGTAGGTCATCTAGTCCAGGGGTCTCCACCTTGGCAATTTTAAGTCTTGTGGACTTCAACTTCAACTTGCCAAGGTTGGAGACCCCTGATCTAGTCCAACTCACTGCCCAATCAGAAGACCCTACACTATTTCTGACATATGGCAGCCCAGTCTTTTCTTGAAAGCTTGCAGTGATGAAGCTCCCACAACTTCTGAAGGCAAGCTGTTCCATTGATTGATTGTTCTTACTGTCAGAAAATTTCTCCTTATCTCTAGGTGGAATCTTTCCTTGATCAATTTCCATCCATTATTCTTTGTCTGGCCTTTAGGTGCTTCAGAAAATAGGTTCACCCCCTCCTCTCTGTGACAGCTCCTCTAATATTGGAACACTGCTATCATGTCTCCTGTGATCCTTCTCTTCACTAGACTAACGATGTCCAGTTTCTGTAACCATTCTTCATATGTTTTAGCCCCCAGTCCCCTAATCACCTTTGTTGCTCTTCTTTGCACTCTTTCTAAAATCTCAGCATCGTTTTTATAGTGTGGTGACCAAAACTGGATGTAGTATTCTAGGTGTGGTCTTCCTAAGGCTTAATAGAGTGGTATTAATATCTCACATGATTTTGATTGAATCCCTTTGTTAATGCAATTCAGGATTGCATTGACTTTTTTGGCTGCTGCTCTACACTGTTGGCTCATATTTAATTGATCGTTCACTAAAATTCCAAAATCCCTCTCACAGTTAGTGCTAGTAAACCTGGTTTCTCCCAATATCTACGTGTATTTTTGGTTTTTCTTGCCTGACAGTAAGACTTTACTTTTCTCTACATTGAATTTAATTTTGTTAGTTAGGGCCCAGTGTTCAAGTCTGTCAAGATCCAGTAGGGTTAGGGTTAGGATACAATGGAACATTATGATACAGTGGAAGAAAAGTATGAATTATATTTTCTTCCAGGTACAAGGAGTCCTCAACTTACAACCATTCATTTAGTGACAGTTTGAAGTTACAACCACACTGAAAAAAGTGACTTGTGACCATGTTTCACACCATTGCAACATCTCTATCATCATGTGATCAAAATGTGACTGCTTGGAACCTGGCTCATATTTAAGACGGTTGCAGCATCCAAAGATCATATGATCACCTTCTAATGAGCAAAGACAATGGTGAAGCCAGATTTTTACCAATGGTGTTGCTAACTTAACAACTGGAGTGATTCACTTAACAATGGTGGCAAGAAAGGTCGTAAAATGCAGGAAAACTCACTTAACAGCTTTCTTGCTTAGCAACGGATATTTTGGCCTCAATTGTGATCGTAAGCATTCTCAATCTATGTATTATGGCATATATTGAGAATTAAGACAGACCGGTTATTAAGTCCAAGGAAAGTTTCAATACTAGACTCTGCCTCCTCTGCAGAAAAGTCTGGATTTAACTCTTTTCAGTCTTGGCTTCTCGACAAAATTGGTTTCTCTGGGGTGAAAGACTTGTAGTGTAAGATGACATCTATCTATGGTCACCTTGAAATGAAGGATTATTCTGATGGAATCTTCTGTATTATACACCCATTTGAAGAGGAATGAATTACAGGCTGTAGTTGCCATTTGAATGATTGTAACACGGCTACAGCCACACCTACTTTCCTGAGTATATTTTCTATAATGCTATCAAGCGAGATGGGGGGATTATAACACAAATACTTTAATTGCCTTAATAAAGTTGACCCTACCACCAACCATGGACTGTTTGGCCTATTTATTTAGTCCTAATGTGAAACTCACTTTCTGCTGGGTGACATAAATATGAAGGCTTCTAAATGAAGACAGGTGCTAGCAGAAGAGATTCATATCAGTTTTCAGATACTATCTAAAATAGCTATCAAGCATGTCCGTGACCTCGTTTCACCAACCTGGTTTGTTTGCCAGGCTTTTCTGGGTGTGAGTCTAATCGACTTATATTTGGATGGTAAAAACTGAAAATAAAACTGACTGGCATCTGGGTGGTGTTAATACTTTGGCATTTAAGTATGGGTAATTTATATCCAACCGTTCTGTCACTCTATGCAGTCTATATTCAGCAAGCAGTTTGCTTCGCTATGATTTTTTTTTTTTTTGCAGCCTAGTAAGAAAATTACTTAAAAATAATATTTAAAATATGGAGGTGGGTATGTAGCCTAATTAAAAAATGTTAAAAGTCAGCCAGTCTGGTGTAGCGGTTAAAGCATCAAGCTAGAAACCAGGAGACTTTGAGTTCTAGTCCCATCTTGGGCACAAAGCCAGCTGAGTGACCTTGGGCCAATCATTTTCTCTCAGCCCTAAGACTGAGGCAATGGCAAATACTTCTTAAAAACCTTGTCAAGAAAACCGCAGGGTCTTGTCCAGGCAGTCTCTGAGAATTGAACACAATTGAATGGAAGGGGAAAAAAATGGTTAAGAAAGGCTTAAGAAGAGCAAAGTTCAAATTTGCATTTCCCCATGGAGCTCACTAAGCAACTCTGGAGAGTCACCTTTATTTTTTAACTGAAACTACCTCAGAGTCTTATTTTTGTGGAGATAAAATGTCTTATAGTATTTTGAATTCCCAGAAGATATGTATGTTATAAATGAAATAATAAATAAAAAAGTCAATCTTCCATTAACTTTTTTATTTATGATTGACTCGATTTGATTTTTTTTCTAGTTTAAGGCTACATATGTCAAATGAAGTTAAATTAAATGGCAAATCCTAAGAAATTGTTTCAAGAAAGATATAAAGTATACTATAAAGTATACTATTCAGAAACATTTATTAAGTACATTTTCTGAAGTGGGTTTTAAGTACTTTTCAAAAATGGTGTTGTAGAGAGTGCATTTTATTTACACACAACTGAGTTGTGGTATCACTTACTGATTTTAAAAGTGCTAACCAAATAATATTGCTATCATTTGTAAAAGTTAGTTTTCACATTGTTAAATACATATAGCTTGATTCTAAATCAAACTGTTTCCACAACAACAACAACAAAAATATTAGAAATTCCCAACTAAAACAGAATCGTTTGTAGTCTTTTAAGTAGAGCATACAGGAGAAAGAGGAACAAGAAATCCAACTGCTTTAAATAAAACTTGCATTTTCCATAAACACAGTCACTGAAATACATTCATGACAGTTTCTTGGCATTTCTACAGTAACTTTTATTGATCAGAAGTTCTTGGATTCCTTTGTATCTGCTAAATTGGTTCCAGTCTAGTCTGCTGGGGGGGAAAAACCGTTCAGTTTAAAGATTTCCAGGGCAATATAAAAAAAATTTGCATTTGATAGATCAGCAGTTGTTCTTATTTCTTTTCTAAATTTTTCTTCAAATTTATAATGCTGATGCAATTGTTGAAATGAGCAATTTAAAAAAATTAAGGGAATAAATGTTATTATTTATTTGTTACCACATTTATGTACTGTCAATTCCATATGGATTCCTGACTTTTTGTGCAAAATGCATCTTCCAAAGAGTACCCAAGGTTAAGCCGATTCTGTTGTTGTAACCTATGTCTAGGAAACATAATGGATATTATTAAATCAATGAAATTAAGCAAAACTCCAGTTCCAGATGGCTTTCCTATAGATGGGTATAAAATATTGACTTTCTCACTCCCATGCTGTTCGAGTTTATAATTACGCTTTCTCTACAGAAAGTTTTCTCTTCTTTTTTGGAGGATGTTTTTACAACTATAAAATGAAAGACAGCTATCCTGCAAAATATACTGTTTTGCCTGTTTTTGTTTCTAAAAAGTGCATGGCAAAATATTGACAGCAACTTTCTCTCAAAAGACTCTGAATCAGTGGTCCCCAAACTTTTGGGCACCAGAGACCAGTTGCGTGAAGAGAGTTTTTTTCACAGACTGGAAGGGGCATGATTTTGTAGGCTGCCTGCATCCCACGGATGGGATTAAATTCTTTGAATTCTAGCATGCCATGGGCTGGTCCATGAACCGGTCCATGCTGGTCCATGAACCGGTGGTTGGGGAGCCCTGCTCTAAATCATATCACCATGAATGGTGTAAATCAGACCATACGTCTAAATTGTATCACCATGTTCAGCCTCAATAATGTAGATCAGGGGTGTCAAACTCACATTGTCACGGCAGTCTCCCATGATGTATCGGGACTTTTTTCCCCTTCGTTATATCGGGTGTGGGCGTGGCTAGCGCATGACGCATCCGGCTAATGGGCTGAGAGTTTGGCAGCCCTGATGTAGATAATGTACTTTTGTAAAAGATGTCAGCTGATAGTTAACATTAGACTATTAATGGAGATATTCCCCAGCAGATACTGTAAATTGGCTGGAATGCTAGTTATATTTGATGGTGGTGAAGGCCTTCCATTAGGTACACTTACATTTTTAGAGCACATCTAAGATAAATGCAGCTTTCCTTCCAAGGTTATTGATTATATTTTCTATTTTTTTTAATGAAATTTAAGTGATTCATCTCAAACCAATATGGGCACAAATATTAATTGATTCCTTTGATATCATGCCAGGGATTTAATTTTTGTTTCAGTTTGTCTCAGGGCAATTGGCTTCCAGAGGGAGCTTGGAATTTTCCCTGACAAACTGATGACAGTTCAACCAAAGTTTAGGTTGCATCCTGGAACAGGCAGATAAAAGAGGCCTTGGACCATATTGCTCCCATATGGCCTCTCCCTCTGGGCCAATTCTGGGATATGCCTTGGTTTCCCAAGGAACTCTGGGATCCAAAATGCCAGAAGCACCACCTAGAATCCCATTGGAGGAAGACAAAGAGGAATCTGAATTGAACATGGATAAATAATAATATGGTATAAGAGGGGGGGGGGAAGCATTACTACTTCTCTACCTTTATTACGTCTACCAATGGCTGTCCAGTGGCCCTGGTTAGGATGAGGAAGGATTCTATTGAGGAAGGATGAGCTAAAAAAATGTTTACTCCAATGGAAAGACGTGCAGCCTCCAGTTTGAAACCCTACAGTCATGTTAATTTTCTCTTGCATTTTGTTACTGTTTCTCTTCATTTTCTTCACCCTCAGCCCAAAAACAATTGATGCACCAAATATAGTAATAAGCATTTGTGTTCACTTCTGTTTGTTCAAGGAGTAGGCAATATGCGATTATGGGTAAAGAAATAAAGACTGTCACCTCATTTTTCAGATAGAATGCCAGATCCAGAAGTATCTTCAAGCTTGCATACTTTATCTGTCTGAAAAAAATATTACCTTTATTTATTTATTTATTTATTTATTTATTTATTGTTTGAATTTATATACCGCCCTATCTCCCAAAGGACTCAGGGCGGTTCACAGGCATATAAAAACATCAATATACAAATTAAAACAATCATTAAAAACTTATTCTACTGCCCAATTAATTAAAAATAAAAATATAGATATTAAAATCAATTTAAAAAACCCCTCTAAATTTAAAATCTAAAAAACTAAGCCAGTCCTGCACAGATGAATAAATGTGTCTTGAGCTCGCGACGGAAGGTTCGAAGGTCCGGAAGTTGACGGAGTCCTGGGGGGAGTTCGTTCCAAAGGGCGGAGCCCCACAGAGAAGGCCTTCCTGGGCCGCCAGACGACACTGCCTAGCTGACGGCACCCTGAGGAGTCCCTCTGTGAGAGCGCACGGGTCGGTGAGAGGTATCTGGTCGCAGTAGGCGGTCCCAGATAACCCGGCCCTATGCCATGGAGCGCTTTAAAGGTGGTCACCAAAACCTTGAAGCGCACCCGGAAAGCCACAGGTAGCCAGTGCAGACTGCGCAGGATAGGTGTTATACGGGAGCCACGAGGGGCTCCATCTATTACCCGCGCAGCCGCGTTCTGGACTAACTGTAGCCTCCGGATGCCCTTCAAGGGGAGCCCCATGTAGAGAGCGTTGCAGTAATCCAGGCGAGACGTCACGAGGGCGTGAGTGACCGTGCATAGGGCCTCCCGGTCCAGAAAGGGGCGCAACTGGCGCACCAGGCGAACCTGGTAGAACGCTCTCCTGGAGACGGCTGTCAAATGATCTTCTAGAGACAGCCGTTCATCCAGGAGGACGCCTAAGTTGCGCACCCTCTCCATCGGGGCCAATGACTCGCCACCGATGGTCAGCCGCGGATTTAGCTGACTGTACCGGGACGCCGGCATCCACAGCCACTCTGTCTTGGAGGGATTGAGCTTGAGCCTGTTTCTCCCCATCCAGACCCGTACGGCCTCCAGACACCGGGACAGCACTTCGATGGCTTCGTTGGGGTGGTCCGGTGTGGAAAAGTACAGCTGGGTGTCATCCGCGTACAGCTGGTACCTCACACCGAACCCACTGATGATCTCACCCAGCGGCTTCATATAGATGTTGAACAGAAGGGGTGAGAGGATCGATCCCTGCGGCACCCCACAAGTGAGGCGCCTCGGGGCCGACCTCTGCCCCCCTGTCAACACCGACTGCGACCGGTCGGAGAGATAGGAGGAGAACCACCGATAAACGGTGCCTCCCACTCCCAATCCCTCCAACCGGCGCAGCAGGATACCATGGTCGATGGTATCGAAAGCCGCTGAGAGAGCCTAACCTTGAGTTAGGCTGCTAACTTCAGTTAGAATTTAACTTCAGTTTCCTTACCTACTTAATGTCTTCTGTATAATCAGCCGCTGCTTTTAAAAAGGAGTGAATCACCTGTCAGGTGAAGTGATCTCTTTGCCATCTCCTCATTTACCATCAAAATTAGCAATGATGCTGAATTTTGAAAGTGGTAATAATGCAGTATGCTGCTGAGTTTAGGTAAAGGTAAAGGTTCCCCTCACACATACGTGCTAGTCATTCTCAGCTCTAGGGGGCGGTGATCATCTCCATTTCAAAGCTGAAGAGCCTGCACTGTCCGAAGACATCTCCGTGGTCATGTGGCCAGCATGACTCAATGCCAAAGGTGCATGGAACACTGTTACCTTCCCACCGAAGGTGGTCCCTATTTTTCTACTTGCATTTTTTATGTGCTTTTGAACTGCTAGGTTGGCAGAAGCTGGGACAAGTAATGGGAGCTCACCCTGTTATGAGGCACTAGGGATTCGAACTGTTGAACTGCTGACCTTTCGATCGACAAGCTCAGCGTCTTACCCACTAAACCACCATGTCCCATAAGTGAACTGGGTTTATTTTCTGCTAAATTCTAGTAGTCCTGCTGTCATAAGGAAAAAAGATTAAGAATGTCCAAATGTATATTGTGTTTTTTACCTTAAGGCAAAATCAAGCAGGTTTTGATCTAGCTTTGGCATCATCACTAGGCCCCCTTCCCCTCACAGTCTGCTATTGTCCCTGAAAATCTGCTCTGAAAGATTGGCAAATTTCTCTAGAACAACACAAGAAATAATAATGTGACCAACAAAAGGGAAAAAAAACCCTGAAAATTACTTCTCTCCTACAAATGTGACGAGTAGAAATGTATTCAGGGCCTCTTCCATGTAGCAGGATCAAGCCTCAGATCTAATTTTAAACAGTAACATTTGTTGTGGACAGATTTGGTTGGGTTTTTTTTTCCTTTTTTTTTTTGTGGAAATATAAATGAAAACATGAATTGTTTTTATTTCAGGATTCACAGGCATAGTGTAGTGAGGGAACAGTCCATTGATCAAGTAGTCCATTGTAGCTTTCCAGGTGTACTGTTCTCACTATGTAAAAGTTCCTTGTCATCCTGTACAGGTAATTTAATTTCAAGCATATGGCATTCACAAATATTTAAAACTACCAAGAAGGAAATACAAAGACTTTTCTATAATTCTTGTGGAATGGAGAAATAATCACAATAATCACATTTTTCTCCTGTTTTTTCTTCACTTACAAGTTCATATGGCTGGGGAGAAGCAAAAGATGGGGAAACTGGGAGACAAGATTTTTCAGAAAATAGCTTAGAAGGAACCAAGTCTTTTTCTTGGGATTTTTGTAAAAAAGCTCATGGGGAATAATAGACTACAAGGTGAACAAGTCAATACGAATAGCACTGATTATCCTTGGAACATGTATTGCCTATTGGAATCATTTTGGCAAGGTTTTCTTTCCCTGAGAGCAACAATTATTTTCCCTGCATACATTTGCTTGATCTTGAGCTTGGAACCTAATCAGTTATAAGGCCTGGTTAGTATCTGGAAGAGAGATACACTCACCCATCAATTCCAGAAATGTCAGAACTCTATAATAGACCAAATATTTGGGGGGGGGGGGAAACATGCCAAGAGAAGACAATGGCAAATTACTTTTGCAAAGCTGCTTAGAAAACACCATAAAACGCATTGATACACCATGGTTGCTGTCATTAAGCAAATCCAGTGATGTCATTAAGTGCAACATGGTTGCCATTTGTGACCTATTGTCAGCTTTCAGTTGACGTTGCTTGTTGGAGGCCACCAATGAAAGTCACAAATGGTGATCATCTGACCTCAGGACTCTGAGACATCATAACTGGGAGACAACCACCTGGATCATAATCAAATAGCCTCACGGACACTGCAATGGTCATAACTTCAACGCCTAGTTACAAGTCTCTTTGTTCAGCTCCATTGTAAGTTCAAAAAGCCTCTGAATGAATGCTCATTAAGCAAGGATAACCCGTATCCCTACAGCCATCATGAGCTGAGCTCAGTTGGAAGGAGAATTCCATACTTACCTGTGCTGAACCATGATCCTGATTGAGCTAAATAGTCTGCCCAGTACTGCATCCAGTTTCCCACAGTGGCCAACTGGACAAACTTGTGCAGTTGTTCCCTTACAATTAGAGGCACAATGGCTCAGTGGTTTAATGATGCTGATGATGGTCTTGGCTCCAATGGTTCGAGTCGTATCACTGTGTGGTGGGATGAGCTCCCATCATTCATTTCAGCTTCTGCTCACTTAGCAGTTTGAAAGCATGTTCTATGCAAGTAGATAAATAGGTATTACTTCTGTGGAGACCTCATAACTGAGCCAGCGCTTCATGCAGGCGATCAGAATCCTGCCAGCACTGAAACTTCTTGGTTATGACACCTGTTTGTGAGGCAGTTTTGGTGAAGGGAAGAGGGCCTTGGTGATGGTGCAAGAGAACCACTTGTCCTTCTTCTGGTACGAAGCTAGATTATTCTCCTGTGGTGCACTTTGGGGAGCACATGGACATGAACCAAAGAGAACTAGCAAATAGGCAGACAAACTACTGCACTGCATTAGCACTGTATTTTCCTGGGTAATGTAACATTGCCATACTCTAAATAAATAAATCCTTCACAGTTGATTCTTGTAGACATAAGTTTTTGCCAGTTGCATATAACTTTCATGACAAATAGTCTTCAAAGATCCAACTTCCCAACCTACTTTGAATTCTTTGAAAGAAGGATTCCCTTGCATGTTGCATGATTCCCTTGCACTGATGCAAAATAGCTTCCTGAAAGCTAAAGTATACACTTTTAAACGTTTTGGTGTCATCATAATGTAACCTCTTTTTGTGCTATTTAGCAAGGTTGTGGTTAAATGTCATTGTCCTGACAAAACTTCTCCCACTGCCACCATGTTTGCTTCCTTTAACTCGGGGAAGTTAAACAGTGGAGTATGTTAGTGCATAAGCTTTTCAGTCACCGAGATATTGAATTCTGATCTTTAATAAACCAATAATGATTTTCTGCACTGCTTCTGTTTGCTTATTTAAGCTCCGTTGCCATAAGAAAAGGTTGACATAATTTAATCAGATTGCATTTTTCATTTTATTTTTTATTAATGCTGCCAGTGGGCACTGAACATAGTGATTTTTTTGCAGCTCTCAGAAGTAGAACATTCTTTCCTTATTAGGCTTGGAACTGTGAGTGGCTGGGGAACAGTGGTTAAACACACAAAGGGTAATGCTACCTCAATGGATGGAGCCACTGCTTTCTTCATGCTGATATGAAAACATCTTCACTGGGACAAGGACTTTACAGTAAGTAACTGGATCACATGGACATCATGTGGACAAAATTTATTGGGCAAGATTTCTACTTAAATAAAGGAAGATTAAGGAAGTAATTATGAAACAAAGCATCTGCAAAATCTAAGATCTTAGGAAAGATCTGCAAAGAATTATCTTAGGCCTTAATTCAACAATGCTTGGTCATTTCTGATCAAATCTATTCAAGCTTGGATTTGCTGAAGCCATTCTCTCTTCCAATACATGCACTTTTCACACTTAGTTTTTCATTAGGGAATTCCACTGCAAAATTTGGACAAGAAAGAAAGAATGTGTTTCGGTAAATGTTTCCATCTTTAGTTAGGTAAAGCAGAATGAATATGTGAACGCAATAGTTTTCTCTCTTATTGCTAATGAGGAACTGAGTTAGAAAAATATAAAGTGATATACTAAGTTAAAACGTCCGTTGTTTCTCTAATCAAAGTTGCATTTGGAAACATTATTTGTTCCATGGGAAAGCACAGTAAAGTATAATGTGGCAACAAATCAATTTTTAAAATCACTAAATATGCACTTGGTTCCTTGCCTGCTAAATATTGAGAATGTGGACAGAAATAATTCCGTCAGAAATCTTTAGCATGTCTTTTGCACCATAGAGTTAGGAAGGCATTGTGTGAAGGAGGTGGAGACAGCAAGTAATGGGTCACAGATAGTTTATTTCTCTTCTTAGCCAGTTCGGTCTAGTGGTTAAGGTGCCAGGCTAGAAACCAGGAGAGTGTGAGTTCAAGTCCCACCTTAGCTATAAAAGTTAACTGGATGACTTTGGACCAGTCACTCTCAATCAGCTCAACCCACCTCACAGGGTTGTTTTTGTGGGGAAAATAGAGAAAGAATGTATGTTGGATATATTCCCCACCTTGAGGGATTTATACAAGTAATAAAGGTGGTATATAAATAAAAGAAATCTGAAAAATGGTTTGGAAATTATAAGAGTGGAAGCTAAAAGTGGAAAAGGATATTGGGAACCCCATGTCCTGGGAGAACTGCCTTTCTTTTAGAATAAATGTTATGGAAAAGGGATAATACTGACAGTATATTATATGGAGGGAAGCAAGCAAGGGAACAAATTCCCATTGGGAATAGCAGAAAAAACATGGAGAGGCAAGGCTTGGCCCCAGCAGAACAAAGATGCTCCCCCAATTTACTGGCATCCCAAAAGCTGTATTCCAATTCTCTTTTATCATGTTTCATTCTGTAGTTGGCTTGGTTTAACCCAGCCCTCCATCATTGGACAGCTCCCTCGTGAAAGTCACTAATGATATTTTACGGAGTTGCTGTAAATAATTCAGTGCCAGTATTAATAATGTATAGCAGAGGAAGAAAGGAATTAAAAGGGATAGCCAAAAGGGAGAAGGTAAGTGTTTGGCAACAATATGAAACAAAGTCGAAAGAGCGAAGGAAGGCTACTTGTACAAAAAAGAAATTAAGCCTTGATGGAGTAGGGAGAAACAATTGCTATTTGCATGTAAAATCAATGGAACCTTCCATCAAAATGAAGCATTTGGAAATCTTATTCTGCCTTAAAATAAACAACAAGCTACATGGGAAGGAAAGAAAGCTTTGCTCAAGAGGTGATTATAGAAGGAAAGTCAAAACATTCCTGCATATATCCACTATGGGAGGAAATGGAAATGAAAATGAAAATCCACATGACTTCCTGTAACTTTTAGGAGAGGAATGAGTTAAATAGGTATGCTATGCTCACAACCTAGTCATAACTTCTTTGCAGCTGTGAAAACGTGTACACAAAGCCGCAGGTTTAACCTCATCTTGAATATATCCCTGTTTGAGTCCACACCAATGAGTATACATTTAAAACCCAGGGTGGGGAAATTGGAAGATTGCACAGATTCAAATCAAATCCATTGTGTCAAAATGCCATGCTTTCACTTGTTATTTCAAACAATTTATAGTATTATAAAGATGTGTTGTAAATTGGAAAGAGGGGTAGATTATACTGAGAAAATCATTTGTAGCAGGTGTTTTATCCTGCCTATCAGCAGACATTTTAATGTATTTAACTATCTTTGCCTGAAATTACTTGCAATGAATGATTTCGCAGAAGTAGATTCCATAGTCTTTAAGTGGGCACCTTTCCCAATACAGCACAGGATCTCAGCTTCAAATGAGGACTTAATTCTTTTATAGTAATTTCGTGAATCCTAAAAAAAAAAAAAAAAGAAGCCAGTGCATTTGTGTGAGCAGGTTGATTTTATTGGCCAAAAGAAAACACCTTTCAAGGGTATCCTGAGCTTAGAATAATCATTAGCAATTAGCATTAATTATTGGGTCAAAAAAATATATGATCCTTTCAGTTGATAAATTATCTTTCTCTCTCTCACACACACAGACAGAGTATTGGTGTTTTTTTAATGCATCCTATATAAAATAATCACAGCTGGGACTTTTTAAATGTTAGATCTTAAACATTAGGATCTCCTTATGATGAAATTATGATAACATATTTTATGTGAATTGGGGGCACATCACCTGATGTAACAATTCCTTAATATATATTAATAGGGTCCTTGAGTGGCTCAGACTGCTAAGACAGTCTGTTATTAACAGCAGCTGCTTGCAATTATTGCAGGTTCAAGCCCCACCAGGCCCAAGGTTGACTCAGCCTTCCATCCTTTATAAGGTAGGTAAAATGAGGACCCAGATTGTTGGGGGCAATAAGTTGACTTTGTATATAGTATACAAATGGATGAAGACTATTGCTTGACATAGTGTAAGCCGCCCTGAGTCTTCGGAGAAGGGCGGGATATAAATGCAAATAAAAAAAAATAAAATAACTCATTTGACAGGCACGAGTGTCACAGGTGGCATGCAGAGCCCTCTATGCGGGCACACCAGCTGTCACCCCAGCCCAGCTTTACTGGGCAGGCACACATGCTGCCTGCCGGCCAGCTGGTCTTTAACTCTCTGCTGCACATGTGCAGGGATGGGGCACATGTGGGGAATGCTCACACATGCATGGAGGGGTGCATGTGCGGGGGGGGGGGGCTGTAAGGAGGCTTTCCAGGCCCAAAACAGGGCACAGGGGGCCTTACACTTCACCCCCATCCCCCGTTTTGGCTTCCAGGTTGGTGCAGGAAGCTTGGGCCTGGAAAGCCTCCTGCGCCAACCTGGAAGCCAAAATGGGGGCACAGGGGGCCCCAGAGCACATGCACGGGACCCTGGGGTGCGTACGCAGGGCCCCGGGGCACATAAGCAGGGATGCGTGTGCATGCGTGGGGGCGGGGCACATGCACAGGGTGGCGCTCACATTGCATTTGGGGGTTTGGGCATGTGTGCATGCATTCGCGCACATGTACTTTGGGCACTCAGCACCAAAAAGGTTAACCATCACAGACCTAGGACAATATTCCAAGACAGAGCAAATATATGCAGCTCCATCTTTCGAGGTTAGAGGTCTTTTGAAGAGGGAATTCTGACATAGGATTTCTTTTTCTGTCTCTGTTCTCAAAGATAAAGCCTTCCAAGGAAGTATAACATAAGAGTGCAGGATAGGGATGATCCACTGATGCCCAACTCCCTTGCTAAATGGCCTTCTGCCATATTCACAAAGTTGAGTAAATGTAGAGCAGTGCATGCTCTCTTTTTCTTATTTGATTTGCTTGTTTCTTCTTTGCAAAAGAGGTATGGAAGGACACAGGCAAATCACTTCTGCTATCACTAACTTACTTACATATTTTCTTCCATATCTATGGTCAGGGAAGGGATGTTTCCAGTAATCACGCTCCAGTCTCAAGTAATTTCAGAACAAGGCCTCAGCATCCGGTAGGGGAGATTAAATATCTTTAAAATGCAAACAAGATGAATCTTTTAAAAGCTTCCAAAGAGTTTTGGAGCCATAAAGTCCTTTCAACCATCCAATGCCAGTTCCCTTTACAAAAGATGCTCTTAAGTTAGCCGAGCTTCTCATTTGTCAGTTCAGAGCATTCTTCCTGTCTCCTCTGCTGGCTGTATAATTTAAGATGACTCATTGTACAGAAAAGTTCACCTTCCATTATAATGTTTTCTTTAGTAAGCACTCTTCTACGAGTGCTGTAGTGTAAACAGGAATAGTACGCATATGAACATTTATTAAATACTGATGAATATTTCAATACCTAAGGGAGAGCAATTCACAGCTCAATCATTCAGGCCGTTTTAAGTGCAGCACAAGACAATTCCTCTACATCTTCCATTAATATTTTATTGCCCATTTTATTCTGTTTACCTTTTTGGTTAATATATAATTTAAAAAGAGAAGGAAAGGGAAGGGAAGGGATGGGATGGGAAGGGAAGGGAAAGGATGGGAAAGGAAGGAAAGGAGAGGAGGAGGAGGAGGAGGAGGAGGAGGAGGAGGAGGAGGAGGAGGAGGAGGAGGAGGAGGGAACTCTGCTTTTTAACAAATCTCTAGTGAATGTGCCTCTCTATTTACAGTTCACTGCAGAGAACTGTATTTAATGCAACCTGCAGATACTGTATTTGAAACAAACTCAGAAAATTGTCAACCACAGCCCACATTGTCCCTTGATTTTCAAAGGTACCAATCTGTGAATGACAGCAGGATCTATAAAGGTATATTGCATCCTGACCTGGTAAATGTGACACTACAACCTGCTGTGGGACATTGTGTCTTGCCCTAAAGAGAGAAAGTCCTTCTAACATGACCCTATGACCACATGCACGCAAACAAACAGTAGGAAATTGATCATCCAACAGAGCATGATTATCCCAGAGTTTTAGCTTTAGTGTACAAAACACACATAACACTTCAAAGAATGAAGATCAGTTTAAGCAGGGATGTTTTTTGTCCTTTGCAATAGAACTATGTCAGATTAAAACAAGCAACACAGAGATACAGAACTGCACACTGCACAATGAAATATATGGCCCGTAGACTCTGATCTTTTGACCCTCTTGGTCAAGTAAACTTAAAAAAACTGGCCCACGGCACGGCTGAAGAACTAGTTGCGGCCTGGGAACAGGCTGCGGCTGGAGCTTTGGACCGTGTCGTGCCCTTGCGGCCTCTGACCCGGCGCAGATCTCGGCCGGCCCCTTGGTTCTCCGAGGGGCTGAGGGAGATGAAACGCCGGAGAAGACGCCTAGAGAGTGTTTGGAGGTCCAGCCATTCCGAAGCTGACCGAACACTAGTTAGGTCTTATTCTAGGACCTACCTAGTGGCAATGAGGGAGGCGAGGCGTTCCTACGCTTCCACCCTCATTGCGTCGGCAGATAACCACCCGGCCGCCCTGGTTCGGGTGACCCACTCCCTCCTGCATCAGGAGGTGCGGGATGACCCGTTGCAGGGACATGCCGAGGAGTTTAGTGGTTATCTATACGACAAAATCGTTCAGCTCCGGGATGGCTTGGACCGAAATTGGGATGATCCAGGTGAGAGGGCGGAGTTGTGTCTTGTGGAGACTGTTTGGGATGAGTTTGACCCTGTGGCTCCCGAGGACGTGGACAGATTGCTGGGGAGGCTGCATACCACGACATGTTTACTGGACCCGTGCCCTTCCTGGCTGGTGCTGGCCTCCCGGGAAGTGACACGAGGCTGGTTCCAGGGGATTATCAATGCTTCTTTGTTGGAGGGGGTTTTCCCTGCCGCCTTGAAGGTGGTGAGGCAGTGGTGAGACCCCTCCTCAAGAAGCCTTCCTTGGATCCAGCTATTTTAGGTAATTACCGTCCGGTCTCCAACCTTCGCTTTATTGCGAAGGTTGTAGAGAGTGCCATGGCACGGCAGCTACCCCAGTACCTGGATGAAGCTGTCTATCTAGACCCGTTCCAGTCTGGCTTCCGACCTGGATATAGCACAGAGACAGCTTTGGTCGCGTTGGTGGATGATCTCTGGAGGGCCAGAGACAGGGGTTATTCCTCTGCCCTGGTCCTGTTAGATCTCTCAGTGGCTTTTGATACCATCGACCATGGTATCCTGCTGTGCCGGTTGGGGGGGTTGGGAGTGGGAGGCACTGTTTATCGGTGGTTCTCCTCCTATCTCTCCGACCGGTCGCAGACGGTGTTGACAGGGGGGCAGAGGTCGACCACAAGGCACCTTACTTGTGGGGTGCCACAGGGGTCAATTCTCTCACCCCTCCTGTTCAACATCTATATGAAGCCGTTGGGCGAGATCATCAGTGGCTTCGGGGTGAGATACCAACTGTACGCTGATGATACTCAGCTGTACTTTTCTACCCCGGGCCATCCCAACGAAGCTGTCGAGGTGCTGTCCCGGTGTTTGGAGGCCGTACGGGTCTGGATGGGGAGAAACAGGCTCAAGCTCAATCCCTCCAAGACCGAGTGGCTGTGGATGCCGGCACCCCGATACAGTCAGCTGCAGCCGCAGCTGACTGTTGGGGGCGAGTTATTGGCCCCAAAGGAGGGAGTGCGCAACTTGGGTGTTCTCCTGGATGCACGGCTGTCATTGGAAGATCATTTGGCGGCCGTCTCCAGGAGAGCCTTTCACCAGGTTCGCCTGGTTCGACAGTTGCGCCCCTTCCTTGATCGGGATGCCCTATGCACAGTCACTCATGCTCTCATTACCTCTTGCCTGGATTATTGCAATGCTCTCTACATGGGGCTCCCCTTGAGATGCACTCAGAGGCTTCAGTTGGTCCAGAATGCAGCTGCGCGGGTGATAGAGGGAGCTCCACGTAGCTCCCATGTAACACCTCTCCTGCGCAGACTGCACTGGCTACCTGTTGCCTTTCGGGTGCATTTCAAGGTTCTGGTTACCACCTTTAAAGCGCTCCATGGCTTGGGGCCTGGGTACTTACGGGACCGCCTGCTGTTACCTCATGCCTCCCACCGACCCGTACGCTGAGAGGGACTTCTCAGGGTGCCGTCCGCCAAACAATGTCGGCTGGCGGCCCCCAGGGGAAGATCCTTCTCTGTGGGGGCTCCTACTCTCTGGAATGAACTTCCCCCCGGTTTACGCCAAATATCTGATCTTCGGACCTTTCGCCACGAACTGAAAACATATTTGTTTGTTCGCGCGGGGCTTTCTTAAATTGGGGAGATTTTAAATTTAATTTTTTAGTTTTAAATTGGGTTTTTTTAGATAATATATTTTAATTTATCGGCCTAACTGTATAATAAGTTTTTTAATCTATTTTTAATTGTATATTGTTTATTTTTATCTTGGCTGTACACCGCCCTGAGTCCTTCGGGAGAAGGGCAGTCTAGAAATCTAATAAAATAAATAAATAAATAAATAAAATAAAATCAGACTTCAGCCGGTCATATCAGCATGTTTGAATATTTTCAGGAGGAGAGGAAGAAGGATACCACAAGGCAGGCAATAATCGAAACAAAAACCATCCACCCTTGTTTTCTCAAAGATATGTCATGAGCCTGGTGATTATATAGGTAGTCCTCGACTTACAACCACAACTGAGCCCAAAATTAATGTCACTGAGACATTTGTTAAGTGAGTTTTGCCCCATGTTATGACCTTTCTTGCCACCATTATTAGGTGACTCACTGCAGTCGTTAACATGGTTGTTAAGTGAATCCGGGATCCCCGTTGATTTTGCTTGCAATCACCTTTTGCAATCTCCTGATTTTACTTGTCGAACAGTCACAAAAGGTGATTGAATGGTCCCGAGACACAGAAATGGTCATAAATATGAACCAGTTGCCAAAGCAAAGCTGGCTGAGGAACTCTGGGAGTTGAAGTCCACAAGTCTTAAAGGGACCAAGGTTGGAGACCCCTGGTCTAATTCATACTATTGAGCATAAGATCGGGAAGAAAGAAATTAAAAGGGCATCTTAGGGTGACAATCAAAAAGGGATTTTAAGAGACGGTTTTGCCTTATACTGTACCTATTCCAAACTCTCAATAGGGCAGATCTAAAAAAATGATTTTTAAAATCCACATTCAACTTGACTTTATTGTACCACGAGCAACCATAATCAGTCTTTCCTGTTTTGTACTTATGCTGGCTTGACTCTAAAGTGGCTTAAGAAAATCCTGTCCCAATTGAGACATTTTGACAACCGCTTGCAAGATATTTAGTCCAAAATACCAGGCCACTATTAAAAGGCACTCGCATTAGACAATGCCCTTGCAGCTGTATCTTTCCCCAAAATGCTCATACTGTAGATGCAGACACAAAAAAGAGTGCTTAAAAATAATCTTTCTTTTGCCCTGTTTCTTTCAAATGTCTATCAGAGCTCATAATATGAATATGAATCTCATAAAATTGCAATGGCTATAACTATTATCTTGTGAGTCGAAGGTCGCTTGTTGAAAACCAAGCATAAATACAGTGGTTTTTTTTTAAGTTACTAGTTTCCTTTGCCCACATTTCCTACTTTTTCTTGTGAGTTTTTTTGTAGGTTTAGTATTGCAATGGTCCCCAACCTCCATGGTCTTTTTTTTTATTATTTATTTATTTATTTTTGCCACAACATTATATACAAACACATATAATGAAAGAAAACAATAGGACAGGAACGGTAGGCACTTTTGTGCACTTATGCATGCCCCTTATAGTCCTCTTAGGAATGGGGTGAGGTCAATGGTAGACAGTTTTTGGTTAAAGCTTTTGGGAGTTTGAGAAGAGACCACAGAGTCAGGTAGTGTGTTCCAAGCATTAACAACTCTGTTACAAAAGTCATATTTTCTGCAATCAAGATTGAAGCGGTTAATATTAAGTTTGAATCTATTATTTGCTCTTGTATTATTGCGATTGAAGCTGAAGTAGTCTTTAACAGGAAGGACATTGCAATAGATGACTCTGTGTGTTAAACACAGGTCTTGTTGGAGTCGGCGGAGTTCTAAATTTTCTAATCCCAGGATTTCAAGTCTGGAGATATAAGGTATTTTGTTGTTTACAGAGGAGTGGAGAGCTCTTCTTGTAAAATATTTCTGGACTCGTTCAATTGTATTAATGTCAGAGATGTGGTATGGGTTCCAGACAGGTGAGCTGTATTCAAGAATAGGTCTTGCAAATGTTTTGTATGCTCTGGTTAGTAGTGTAGAGTTTTTGGAAAAGAAGCTACGCAAAATTAGGTTTACAACTCTTAGAGCCTTTTTTGCTATGTAGTTGCAGTGGGCTTTGGCACTTGGGTCGTTTGATATGAAAGCTCCAAGATCTTTTACAGGGTGGGGGTCATCAGTAAGGTAATGTCCATAAAGCTTGTACTTAGTGTTTGGGTTCTTTTTTCCAATATGTAAGACTGAGTATTTGCTGGTTGAGATTTGGAGTTGCCAAGTTTTAGACCAATCGGATAAAAAGTCAAGGTCTTTTTGAAGGGTAGTAGTATTGTTGGTAGTGTTAAATAGTTTAACATCGTCAGCAAAGAGAACACAATAACTTGAGATATGGTCACAGAGATCATTTATGAAGAGTGTTGGTCCAAGAATGCTGCCTTGAGGAACGCCACTCTTGACAGGAACAGGATTTGATACAGCATTGCCAATTTTGACAATTTGCCAAAATTTGTCTGTGATCTGTTCAGAACCAGGCCGAGCAAGCAGCAGGTAAATGTGGGTGCAAAGTTCCCCTCATGTGAGTGCCAGCCACACATGCCCACCATTCACACAAATGGAGTTGTGTGCACTTGTGTGTGACCATCTACTACTCATAGGGAGCTATCCCTTCGCCTCCCCCCACCCTTGGGCCACCAAGCCAAAAACATTGAGGACCACTGTAGCAATTCACTTGGCATTATTTTCCAGTCACCTAAAGTAAAAGGAGCCCCTCCTCACTTCCAGCTGAGAGTAAATTTTCTTCAGATCAATTTCTGGCTAACTCATTATTTAGCTGTTGAATCGTTCAATTTATAAGCCATTTCAATTATCCAAGACCACTCTAGGCACGTATAACATATTAAAACAATGAAACAAGCAGAAAACAGTAATAAAGAATAGAAGATCAATATATATTTCTGTATCAGGGAAAGAAACATCAAGAACCAAAGAGTATCAGTAATCCCAGTATCAGTGTGGGATTATACCACTATATAATAGTATTCTCTCTCTGTGTGTGTGTGTGTGTGTGAGTGAGTGTGTGTGTGTGTATTGTTAGCTTAGCAAAGTTAGGAGGGGAGGATAACTGATAAGATAGAGGACAGGATGAAAATGGTTGCTGAAATTTGCCCCTGGAATGACTACATATGATCACTGGGGACAGGTCAAGTGGTGAGTATTTGTTCATATAATTCTAGAGATCAGGCCTAGTTAATTAGAAAAGGACTCATAAAGAAGAAGTATATAGGCAGATGATTAAAGGGCTAGTATCTAATTTAACAATCTCAACTACAGATGACAATTATGAAAGGTTAATGCTTTGATAACAAATTTATATATGCTCAAGCAAACAAGCAAGCAAATAACATACAGGTGGAAATATTTTTCTACTTCTTATAAACCTATAAATAAACCTTTTATTTATGTTTTACTATCCCTTGAAAGGAAGATCTGTACCATTTGTCCCAGAGGTAGTAGAAGACTATCAATCAGAGGTGGGATTCAGCCGGTTTTGTCCAGTTCGGGCAAACTGGTAGTGGCAAAGGCGGGAGGTTCCGCCCACCCGCCCTGACATAATGTGTGAGTACTGCGCATGCACGGAAGGCTGTGCGCAAGTACAGAGGTGCACACGCACTCACATTTGCGAACCAGTAGGGAAGGTAACATAACATAACATAACATAACAACAGAGTTGGAAGGGACTTGGAGGCCTTCTAGTCCAACCCCCTGCCCAGGCAGGAAACCCTACACCATCTCAGTCAGATGGTTATCCAACATTTTCTTAAAAATTTCCAGTGTTGGAGCATTCACAACTTCTGAAGGCAAGTCGTTCCACTTATTAATTATTCTAACTGTCAGGAAATTTCTCCTTAGTTCTAAGTTGCTTCTTTCTTTGATAAGTTTCCACCCATTGCTTCTTGTTCTACCCTCAGGTGCTTTGGAGAACAGCCCGACTCCCTCTTCTTTGTGGAAACCCCTGAGATATTGGAACACTGCTATCATGTCTCCCCTAGTCCTTCTTTTCATTAAACTAGACATACCGAGTTCCTGCAAACGTTCTTCATATGTTTTAGCCTCCAGTCCCCTAATCATCTTTGTTTATTTATTTATTTATTTATTTATTATTTAAATTTATATACCACCCTATCTCCCAAAGGACTCAGGGCGGTTCACAGGCATATAAAACATCAATATACAAAATTAAAATAATCTTTAAAAAACTTATTCCAATGCCCTATTATTAAAAATAAAAATATAAATATTAAAATAAATTTAAAACCCTATAAAATTTAAAATCTAAGCCAGTCCTGCACAGATGAATAAATGTGTCTTGAGCTCATGACGGAAGGTTCAAGGTCCGGAAGTTGACGGAGTCCTGGGGAGCCTGCTCCAGAGGGCGGAGCCCCACAGAGAAGGCCCTTCCTGGGCGCCGCCAGACGCCCCTGCCTAGCTGACGGCACCCTGAGGAGTCCCTCCCTGTGAGAGCGCACGGGTCGGTGAGAGGTATCTGGTCGCAGTAGGCGGTCCCGTAGATAACCCGGCCCTATGCCATGGAGCGCTTTAAAGGTGGTCACAAAACCTTGAAGCGCACCGGAAGGCCACAGGTAGCCAGTGCAGCCTGCGCAGGATGGGTGTTATGCGGGAGCCACGAGGGCTCCATCTATCACCCGCGCAGCCGCATTCTGACTAACTGTAGCCTCCGGATGCCCTTCAAGGGAGCCCCATGTAGAGAGCGTTGCAGTAATCCAGGCGAGGCGTCACGAGGGCGTGAGTGACCGTGCATAGGGCCTCCCGGTCCAGAAAGGCGCAACTGGCGCACCAGGCGAACCTGGTGAACGCTCTCCTGGAGACGGCCGTCAAATGATCTTCTAGAGACAGCCGCTCATCCAGGAGGACGCTGTTGCGCACCTCTCCATCGGGGCCAGTGACTCGCCACCGATGGTCAGCCGCGGATTTAGCTGACTGTACCGGGATGCCGCATCCACAGCCACTCTGTCTTGGAGGGATTGAGCTTGAGCCTGTTTCTCCCCATCCAGACCAGACGGCCTCCAGACACCGGGACAGCACTTGATAGCTTCGTTGGGGTGGTCCGGTGTGAAAAGTACAGCTGGGTGTCATCCGCATACAGCTGGTACTTCACACGAAACCACTGATGATCTCACCCAGCGGTTTCATGTAGATGTTAAACAGAAGGCGAGAGAATCGACCCCGCGGCACTCCACAAGTGAGGCGCCCGGGCCGACCTCTGCCCCCTGTCAACACCGACTGCAACCGGTCGGAGAGATAGGAGGAGAACCACCGATAAACGGTGCCTCCCACTCCCAATCCTCCAACCGCGCAGCAGGATACCATGGTCGATGGTATCGAAAGCCGCTGAGAGGTCTAATAGGACCAGGGCAGAGGAACAACCCTCATCCCTGGCCCTCCAGAGATCATCCACCAACGCGACCAAAGCCGCTCCGTGCTGTAACCGGGTCGGAAACCGGACTGAACGGGTCTAGATAGACAGTTTCATCCAGGTGCAAGGGAAACTGATATGCCACCATATTTCTACAACCTTCGCCGGCGAAGGTTGAGACCGGACGATAATTATTTAAAACAGCCGGGTCCAGGGAAGGCTTCTTGAGGAGGGCCTCACCACCGCCTCTTTCAAGGCGGCCGGAAAGACACCTCCACCAAAGAAGCGCTGTAATCGCCTGAGCCAGCTCGTGTCACCTCCTGCGTGGCCAGCACCAACCAGGAGGGGCACGGGTCCAGTAAACATGTGGTGGCATTCAGCCTCCCCAACAACCTGTCCATGTCCTCGGAGCGACAGGGTCAAACTCATCCCATACAATGTCACCAAGACCACCCTCAGCCGCCTCACCAGATCACCGCAATCTTGGTCCAAACCATCCCGAAGCTGAACGATTTTATCGATAGATAACCGTTAAACTCCTCAGCACGCCCCTGCATCGGGTCATCCCGCTCCCCTGATGTAGGAGGGAGCGGGTCACCCGCTGGGCGGTTATCTGCCGATGCAATGAGGGAGGAGGCGAGGTACGCCTCGCTTCCTCATTGCCACCAGGTAAGCCCTAGTATAGGACTTCACTAGTGTCCGATCAGCTTCTGAACGGCTAGACCTCCAGGAACTCTCTAGGCATCTTCTCCGCGCCATCCTCTCAGCTCCTCGGAGAACCAAGGAGCTGGTTGGGACCTGCGCCGGGTCAGAGGTCAAAGGCACGACCGGTCTAAGGCCCCGCCGCGCCCGCTCCCAGGCCGCAACAAGTTCCTCAGCCGAGCCGTGAGCCAGACCCTCAGGAAATGGCCCAAGCTCCGTCCGAACCCTCCGGTCCATCAGGCGCCTGGGACGGAACCAACGTGTCGGCCCGCCTCCCCGCGGTGGTGAATGGCGGTCAGAAAGTCCAGACGAAGAAGAGAGTGATCTGACCATGACAAAGGTTCAATGACTATTTCCTTTAAGTCCAGATCTCTCAACCACTGACCAGAGACAAAAATCAGGTCCAGAGTGCCACCCCCAACGTGAGTAGTGCCATCAACTACTTGGGTCAGGTCCAAGGCCGTCATGGAAGCCATGAACTCCCGAGCTACCGTCAATGACGAGCCGGACGATGGCAGTTAAAGTCCCCACGACTAAAAGTCTGGGGTCTCAACTGCCACCCCAGCAAGCACCTCCAGGAGCTCGGGCAGGGCAGCTGTCACGTAGCAAGGAGCCAGGTACGCCACCAGCAAGCCCATCTGACATCTATGACCCCATCTCACAAAGAGGGATTCGCACCCGCAATCTGAGGTACAGTGGTCTCCCTCGGCTCTAGACTCTCTAATCACAACCGCCACCCCGCCACCCCTACCCTGGCCCTCGGCTGATGAAATGCTCGGAAACCCGTGGGCACATCTGAACAAGGGCACGCCTTCTGGGCCCAACCAGGTCTCCGTAACGCCCATAAGGTCCGCGGCACCCCCCTGAATAAGATCGTGAATTAGGGGGGCCTTATTGGCCACGGACCGTGCATTGCATAACATCAGCCGAAGGCCGGGGCCCTGTGGATCCTGACCATCCGGGGAACGGGAGAAGTTTGAGGGCTCGGGCGCGCGATCGCCTGTAAGCATCGAGCGCACCCCTAACACGATATGAGCCCCCACTTCCGCCATATCTGCCCTCCCCTTACCGTGGAAATCGCACCACCCTCAACCAATGGAACACCGACTCCCCATGACCTCGGACCCACCAACCCCCCGCCACGAGCATGCGCAGGAACTGGACTCCCCCCCGACGGGTTATCCCCAACACCCACTCCTTCCCTCCCACCCCCCAACCCAAGCCCGTCGGTTTCCCCCCCCCCTTAAAATCCCCTTTAAAACTCCCCTTAAAAAATCTATTAAAACAGCCAATTAAAAAACCCCTAAGCCTCCTATTTTTCGCATGCCACCTCTCGGGACTCCAAAGCCCGTCCTCAAGGTGGGCCCTCGATAATTTGGAGGGCCAAACCCGCGAGAGAGGGGCATCTCGCAGGGCAAGTAGGTCAGCCGCGGTAAATGTTCGCATCACTGAGACGGTCCGGGCAAGGCCCATCCTGGGCTGGTCAAGTTGGCAGCAAAAGTCACAACAGATGGTAAAAATGACCATGACCAGTCTGTCCTGATGGGAAATAGTTCGAGATAATCCATGTGCGGTAGATGACAAAACCGCTGACTCAGTCAGTTCACCACCCCATACAAACGACCTGGGGTGGGCTAAGGAAGAAGGGGAGAGGAACGATGGTAAAGATGTTATAAAGATGGTAAATAATGGAGGGGTGTCCGCTGGACCCACGGGCCTTCCTCCGGCGCTGCCACATATCCGCGCCACTAGGGCAAGGTCACAGCCACCCTGGGCCTATCGGGCCATCCGCCACTTCAAAGCCCCGGGGCAGGCCGCCGCCGCCCACCGCCTCCGCCAGGCCATCGCCACCGGGAACGCCCCCATCGCCACCGCGAGCAGGCCACTGAAGCTCCCCCAGATGAGAGGGGGACACCCGTCGCCAGATCCGCCAGCAGACCCAGGGCTCACCGGCACTGTTGCTCTTCTCTGCACTCTTTCTAGAGTCTCAACATCTTTTTTACATCGTGGCAACCAAAACTGGATGCAATATTCCAAGTGTGGCCTTACCAAGGCATTATAAAGTGGTACTAACACTTCACGTGATCTTGATTCTATCCCTCTGTTTATGCAGCCCAGAACTGTGTTGGCTTTTTTAGCAGCTGCTGCACACTGCTGGCTCAGATCTAAATGGTTATCCACTAGGACTCCAAGATCCCTCTTAGAGGGATCTTGGAGGTAAGTGAATCCCACCTCTGTATCAATCATTATTTATTCAATTAATACTCAGAAACAATTAATTAATTTTCATAAACCACCAACAAACTATTATAACTGCATGGTATTACCATAGCATACAAATCAACGTCCTCCAGAGTTTTTAAGAAGAGATTGGACAACCATTTGTCTGAAATGGTATAGGATTTCCTGCCTGAGCTGGGGGTTGGACTAGAAGACTTTCATGATCTCTTCCAACTCTTTTATTCTGTTATCTTAAGTAAACCAAAAGACCCACAAAAGAAAAAACTAGAGTCATCTATGATATACAGTGTAAGGACACCAGAGGGCCTCTGGTGGCTCAACAGACTAATGCAGTCTGTTATTAACAGCAGCTGCTTGCAATTACTGCAGGTTCAAGTCCCACCAGGCCCAAGGTTGACTCAGCCTTCCATCCTTTATTAGGTAGGTAAAATGAGGACCCAGATTGTTGGGGGAAATAAGTTGACTTTGTATATAAATACAAATGGTACAAATGGATGAAGACTATTGCTTGACATAGTATAAGCCACCCTGAGTCTTCAGAGAAGGGCGGGATATAAATGCAAATAAAAAAAATAAAAAAACAGTCGTTATGTAGGACAAACATGTAGAAGACATATGTAGAAGAGTAGCAAAGCGGATCCATCAACACTAATTAGCAGTCAGATGACATGATGAAAACTCCTTAGTTGCACAACACACAGTGGTGGGATTCTACCGGCTCTATCCAATTCTAGAGAACCAGTAGCGGTGGCAGCAGGCTCCGCCCACCTACCCGGACGTCATCATGAACACCCTGCGCATGTGCAGAAGGCTCTGCGTATGTGCAAAGGTGGTGCGTGCACTCACATTTGGGAATCGGTAGTGAAGGTAAGTGAATACCACTACTGACAACACATGGATTGACTTTGCCATAGGTTCAAGTCGAAAACTGCAGGAATCCTAGTTTAATTAACTGCAGGAATCCTAGATTAAGCTAAATCCAAAAACACTAGAGAATTCCTGGAAGCTTGGCACTCAACAAGCCTTCAACAAGCAGATGGGCATAAACAATATCTATATACCATTCAGAAGACATAATCAGCAAGCCAAAAACAGAACAAAAAAGGCCAGAACACCTCCTCACCAGCAATGAACACCCAGGTGACCAGAGATTAAAACCAAGATTAACATTACACCAACAATCAAGCAGTAAACAATATCCCAGTCAAGGAACTACCAACTCAGACAACAATCAAATAGTAAACAACCTAATCAAGAAACTACCCTACCAAGAACACTCCCAACACTGGCAGGACAAGCCACTTCCATATAAACAGCTCAGAGAACACCAAGGACAATACAGTCCAACCCTGAGCTACAAATATTCTCTTCTATTGGTCAATGAATACTATTTACAGCTCAATTTTCTACAGTGGAAGCTAGATTTCTTGGGCCCTTTCTCTTCCATATCATGTTGGCCAAATGTGATCAGTTTGTTTCAGTAATGTTGCATAAGTAAGATGTCCTCAGATTACCTCATGCCATAATACTACATTCTTGTGCAATCTGATTAATCATAAAATTTTCATGAAAAAAAAGAAATTAATAGTTCCACAGACCAAAAGATAGCAGTCTAAAGGCTTTAAAGAACCCAGTCTCTACAGTAGATGAAATTTTCCCTTATAGTGTGGTTTACCTATTTTTATCTGTAAACCTTTTTTTATTTTAGTTTTAATGTAGTGCTTTATCTAGAACTCAGTGTTATCTGTTATTAAAGCTGGTAATATTCAAGGCATATCCCTGTTCTATACAGAAGTGATATTTTAGTGTTTAAAAAAATCACAAACAATTTAATTTGGATTGTTTCTCTTTCTTTCTGAGACTTGTTCCTATACTATATACATGATGTAACAACCTTTTTATTTCTTCTTACTACATTATAATTGGTAGCAAAGATTAGTTACAAATTACTTCTGGGAAAATATTTTCTTGCTCCTTGAAAAATATATTCCTTGCAGCTTTTTAAGACATATTTGTATATTAATAATGTAAAAAGTAGCAATCTGGCATTTTAGTATTGGTGTTTTTTTTTTAATGTTTTTCCTTTGATTATCCTTTTGCACCAGAAAATAGGGTCTTTCTCAGTCCAAGGATGCAGATTCAAGACTAACAGGGAAAACCAATAAAATATCAAATGAGAGCAAATCCCACTCCTAGTAGCACTGTTGATGTTACCTAGTTTGGTTAATGAAACATCTGCAGCAGTAGTGGGTTCCACTTACCTTCGCTACTGGTTGGGAACTGTGAGCATGCGTCCGTGATGACCTCAGGGTGGGTGGGTGGAGCCTCCCGCCGCTGCCACTACCAATTTGCCCGAACCAGTGCAAACCGACCTATACATATTCTCCTCCATCATTGCATACCCAGCTCGGATTTTAAATTATTTATTTATATGTATTTGATGTCACCCTAGTCCTAAAGCAGTTAGTAACAATAGTGGGGAATAGTTAGTAATAGTGTAAACATAAACAATTAATCCTATATAAAACAACAATGAATCACCTAAAGTGCTCAAAAATGACAGAGAATAGATAGCACCACCCCAATTATTCCCCAACACACTTTCCAGAAAAGTTTCATGTTGACAGGGGTTGCTAACTTAACTTCTAGAATAAACCTATTCTACGAATTGGAGACCAGAAACTACTCTCCCAAACGTAGGAAACCGCTAACAGTTTCTCACAGGTTACATGCACTGGATGGGTTGGATCTGGTTGAAGGAGGTTATCCTGGAGGTACTTAAGAGTCAAGCCATGTAAGGTTTATAGTTCAACCTATAGTTGGAATTGTACCCAGAAATCTGTTGGAAATCATTCCAGGATCCACAACATAGTGTTACTTGATTATAGCAGCTTGCAAGGACATAGTCTTCTTACTAATCTTCGGCATTCAGCATTCACCTGACCTGATATATCTTCCTAAGAACCTTTGATCAAACTACTTGCAGATGTTGCCAGAAACATGTGGTTGTTCTCTCAGATTGTAAAAGCATTTCAGATAATTCCATGCAGAGTTGGAAGTAGCAACCATTTTTGCTACTGAAGAGAGATTTCTCATTTCCTATTGACTGATTCCTTTTCAACCTCAGGGTTTCTTTGTGCTTCCAATCAACCAGCTGCTTTAAAGCTTTCCCTACTTCTCCTTCACCACGGTACAAATATGCCCATGGAAAAATGCACACTCACTTGCAAAGTATGGCTGAAGATGGACTTAAACAGTTTTGGTCCAATGCCTTAATCTTTACATCACATTGTGCTTTTAACAGCTAAACAGTAGGCGGGGAGGAATCATCAATAGAATGGTGGTCATTTTCCTGGACCATTCTTCATGCAGTGTCCTTCACAGCCAATTTGGAAAGTTGCACAAGGCTAGGAGGCCAAGAGGAAGTTTCATTGCGTGAGTGGAAATCTGTTCATGTAATGCTACATGGATGTTGGCCAGACATGATATCATCTATTCTTATTTTAACACTAGAGCTGTGTATGAAGAAGACATTAGAAACCTCATGTGACTACAAGGGCAATAAAATTATGTAAACACAAGTTAACAGATATATAATAAGATAACTGATTCCAGTGTTATGGATTGAAGATTCTCAATTTAGTAAGTGTGTGTGGTTTCATTATGGTGTATGCATATGTGTTATGCAGAAATATAACATATGCCCAATGTGTAAAATATGCACAATAGATAACAGCAAACATACTCTACCCAGTTTTAGATATGGATATTACTTGGAGGAGATATTTGCAGACATTGGCATATCTTTTTAATTATAGACATTTTTTCCTCTTTTTTAGTATTTTGCAGGAAAAGAATATGACCTTTAAAGGCATTCACAAATAATAGCCAAATAGGTTTCCCTGTAAGTGGAACAATGCTTTGTTTATATTGAAACCAGGCTGGCACAATTTATATTCCAAACCACATAATTACAAATTTCTGTAATACTATTATATAAAACACAAGGAGTGTTGAAGAACAGTTTGTTCTTGTTTGCAAACTAAACAATTTTGTTTCTTTTAATTTATGCATTTACCAAAAATGCAAATTATCTGATACAATATATATATAGCCAGTCTTAAAAACAGACTGGTTGTTTTAATAAATTTAAAGCTGTTGTTTTCCAGTATAGAACAATAAAGTTTGAATGGTCAGCTGACCATGTGCCAGTTTGGTCTAGTGGTTAAGGGAGAAGGCTAGAAACCAGGAGACTGTGAGTTTTAGTCCCACCCTAAGCGTGACAACCAGCTGGGTGATCTTGGGCCAGAGCAACCCACATCATAGGGTTGTTGTGGGAAAAATAGGAAGAGAAAGGTATTAGGTATGCTCACTGCCTTGAGTTGTTTATAAAAATAAGGAAGGAAGGAATGGGAGCAAGAGAAATTTCCTACCCTTATGGTACTTTGTGCTAGGATCAATATAGAAGGCAGTGTGGGTGGCTGCCTTACAGTCCACAAGTAAAAGGAGTCCCTGCTAAGCTACTCTTTGATGTCCACTGTGGCATCAAAAAAATATGGCCATCCAGGATAGTTTTGTCATCTCTGAGCTGCAAAAAGCCAGACAGCCCTTAGTGGGTAACAAATATTAAAATTTCATCTACTTCTATGCTACTATTTAGTGGTCATCCAGGGCTATACAGCTCATTATTTTTTAAAGCATAGAAAAGGGAATAATAGAAAAGGATAAAAAAAAATTAAGACCAACATACAAACACACACACACACAGTTTAAAAGCTCAATTTTCAAACATAGCATGGAAACTTATACTGCTAAAGAGCTATTCATAATCACAGAGAGAGCTTTTATCAGGGCTGTCAAACTCGGGGACCATATGCGTCACGTGCTGGCCACACCCATGCCCGATTTAGCGAAGGGGAAAAAAGGCCCAATACCTCACATGACACTGCCATAACAACATAAGTTTGAGACCCCTGTCTTATATCATCAGTTCAAGGTTTTAAATTTTGGAGAGCTTTTTCCTTCCGCCATTTTGTTGTTAGAAAATCCACACTTTATTATATGGTGTACATTTTGGCATATATAGTTCAAAATAACATTTGATTTTTAAAAAAACAAAACAAAAAAACCATAATACTCTTTCCAAAACAAAATTAACCAAATTATGGATATTAAACCAAAATGGAACTGCAATAAGGCAAAGCCATTTCACCTGCCTAAATGTTCCCCCACCTCTTTGTTTTCTTTATTTCCAACATAATTAAGTTGACAGCCAGCACTTTTTAAATATTCTCAGTGCTGAAAAAACCCATGTTTTGTTGAAATAACATCATTTGAAGATCATAAGAAACTTTAAAAAAAAATTACATTTTTTTATGAAACAGAGACTTTTCTTGCAGAGAAACAGAGACTTTTCTTAAACATCAGGCTCCAGCAATAAGCTGGTAGGTCAGTTCCTGTTGCAACCAATGGATAAACATTTGGTTAATCCAAACACAATGGAGCCTGTACTTAAGAGTCTGT
The DNA here is from genome assembly GCF_028640845.1 of Ahaetulla prasina. Taxonomy (NCBI): domain Eukaryota; kingdom Metazoa; phylum Chordata; class Lepidosauria; order Squamata; family Colubridae; genus Ahaetulla; species Ahaetulla prasina. The sequence continues at coordinate 235,638,481 of NC_080540.1, forward strand.
AGAAATTCTCAGTCATCCAGATCATGATTGTCTCAACAGTGCTTTTTCAGGAGGCAACTGGACTTTTGGAACAATCATGACCTTGATAACTGAGAATCTCTACAGACTTTAAGCTACCGGTATACAATTTGGGATGAACACCCTTTGAATGGCGTGGGAGTAGAAATGGATTTCCAGGCTGGGGTGGGTAGGGGTGGGGGGAATTACAGACTGCAGGAACCAGGAACACTACTCAGGTGACCCTGAGGACACAGATAAACCTCCCAGTGCTTCAACAACGCTCTAAAAGAATGCAAATGACCAGCTGTCTGCAAATAATATAAATTCTTCCATTCCTCACTATCTTGTCAGAGATGAAGAAGCTTCTTGAATGAGAAGCGAGACATCTTCATAGAAAAAACAAGAAAGTCCAGTTGCCTCCTGAAAAAGCATCTTTGGGATGACTGTGCTTATAGGAAACTGTCAGGAAGAAAAAAGAAATTGATTCCAAAGAAAAATAAAAGTACATCCAGCAATGAAGTGAAAGTAAAGAAAGTAAAAACCTCACCATCCCACATCACCTGATATTTGGTTTTTAAAAAACCCATAATTATCCATTGATTGAATCAATCAATTTGGATGGCTCTTCCCCTTACCATTAATTATTTATCCGTAATGTATCACTCTTTTTAAAACATCGTAAAGAAATTAACCTGGGAATCCTTCTAGATACATATATCTATACCGGGAAGTAATAATGTTTTATAATATGAGGTTTTTCTCTCATAAACTTATTGATATTTTTAATCATTATTTATAGCTAATCATTAGCTGACGATAAGCTAAGAAGACGATTCCTAGAGAGCAAGTAACCCTTCTTCAAATGGCTAACGGAAAAGCTTACCATTCTCAGTCAATTGTGAATTAAGCCAAACAATTTCAGCCTTCACTAACTTTAACTACCCTTGTACAAATTTCAGTAGACTAATAAGTTAATAAAAATTGCATTGAACGATCCAACTAAGGATCTGTTTGGTGCAGAGATGGAAAACTTGTGCCTTCCTGCTAAATGATGTTGGATTACAACTTCCTATCAACCTGGCCCGGCACAGTTAATGATCAGCAGTGGTGGGATTCAAACTTTTTTACTATCGGTTCTGTGGGCGTGGCTTAGAGGTTGTGGTATAGCATGGCTTGGTGGGCGTGGCTTGGGTGTGGAGGGAAAGGATACTGCAAAATCCCCATTCCCTCCCAATCAGCTGGGATGCAGGAGGCAGAGAATAGATGGGGGCTGGGCCAGTCAGAGGTGGTATTCACCGGTTCTCTGAACTACTCAAAATTTCTGCTACCGGTTCTCCAGAACCGGTCAGAACCTACTGCATATCACCTCTGATGATCAAGGATGTTAAGAATTTGTTACAAAAATGATTTAGAGGCTCCCCCTCACATTTAGTGCATTGCTCTGATTCCAACCATGTACCATTTCAGGTAGCCCTCAATATACAACCATTCATTTAGTGACTGTTTGAAGTTACAAAAGCCCTGAAAAAAGTGACTTATGACCAGTTTTCACACTTGCAGCATCCCTACGGTCAGGTAGTCAAAATTCAGACACGTGGTAACTGGCATGTATTTAAGATGGTTGCAGTGTCTCAGGGTCACGCGATCCATCACCTTTTGCAATGTTCTCACAAGCAAAGTCAATGGGGATGCCACATTCACTGAACAACTGTATTATTAACTTAATACCTGCAGTGATTCACTTAACAACTGTGGCAAGAAAGTTCACAAAACAGGGAAAAATCATTTAATAACAGTTTTGCTTAGCAAAGGAAATTTTGGGCTCAAGTACCCATACATATCCCTAAGAATTACATCATAAATTGCGAAGTCTAAAAGCACCCTATGGGGTGTTTTTGCTTTATGTCCCCAGTTGATCCTCTGAACTTACAGAATTCAGTTTTAGCCAGAATATATGTATCGTCCATGAGTTAGGATGATTTTATATATATAGGAATAAAATGCTTTTCTTCCAGTTTGCTCTAGGTCAGGGGCGGCATCACGTGACATATCAGGACTTTTTTTCCCCCTTCGCTAACCTGGGCATGGCCGTGTGTTGCATCCACGGGCCACAAGTTTGACAGCCCTGCTCTAGGTATTCATTAACTGCAGAAGTTCTTCGTAGCTTAATTGTCTCTGTTATGGGGTTTCTGTACTAATTCCAACCCAGCAGAGATTGGTCCTAACTAGAGAGAAAGGCGAACCAAGATCCATGGAATTTTATTTAATGCATTCAGTACAATGGGCAATATAGGAAAGACTGTTATGTTCTGGTGCTCCTGTTACTTATTGCTTTTTCTGTTTACCATTTTCACCTACAGGGAATTTACCACCATTGAGGAATATTTGAAGCCTTGCCTGACAAGGTAAGTTCAAATTATGTAGTTGATCCTTTTTTATATGGGGAACTTGTTAGCTGGATCCATGATAGGGTGGCACCCTTTGACAGCTTGATGCTGGAAGTGAGCAGTTTGATTTTTCCAAACATAAGGATAATATTACCATTTAAAGAAAATAGTATGTATATAATGATATGGGGGAAATTGTCAGGGGAAGGTTGTTACTTAAATTGTCACAAAGTTCACACCATATTCCTTCTTTGATTCCCTTTGCTGTTGACTTCTGAAGGAGAACAGCGACAAGCGTGTATCTTGGAGTGAGACAGCTAATTTTATTATGGATGAACACAGTGTTGTGACAAAACAGTGGCACAGCTGTCATAACAGCTGTCACACATTAATCACGACACTGACAAATAGCATAATTACTTTATCTGGTATTCCTAGCATGCAAACTCAGAATGTGCTGCTTCAGTTTAGGCGTATCAACCGTGCTTTAATTAAAAAGACATCAATTTCAGTTAGACAGACAAGGGCTAGGAGGCACGGGTACAAAATGGAAATAAATTTATTGATGGGATTTTTTAAAAAAAAGAGAGATATCCAATGAGCACTTGTTTACGAACTAGAAAATACAATTTGAACTAGTTCAGGTCACTTTTTCTTTATGTCTAAGCTGCATGCAGCTAAATTATTTGCACAGGTGTGCTTTGCATCCAACTCCGTATTTTTTGAGCAGGTGGCTCCATATATTGTAAACGATCACATCAATCCTGCAGCATGTTTACATTTTTCTTTCCTTATATAGCAACTTGGGATAAAATTGCTATTATGCCATTATCATCACTGAATTTGAAGCAACATCTATGAATATGGAAATTGGATCATGACTGTAGATCATGCAGGATTTAAGAGCCTAGTCACACATCAAACTGTATGGCAAAAGAACTAACGAAGGAGCAAAATCAGGAATAAATAAAATGACAAATGGAAAAAGTGAATCAAGATGCATTTTATAGAGAAAGGAAGTGCAAGAAAAGCCCATTTGATATTATTCTAGACGTATAATAATACTTAAAATTATATTAAAAAACACTTAGAATTGGCAGAATTCCCCACCCTTTCTGGCTTGATAGGACGATTGGGAGGGAGAGGATGGTTCTATGCAAGTGACGGGCAAGCGCACACTCACAACTCCATTTGCATGAGTGTCGGGCTCGCACGTGTGCCGTTTGCACAAATGAAGAGCACGCACACGTGCTTGCCCACTGCTCACACAAGTGGAGATGCGCACACGTCCCCCCGCCACTTCCATGCCCAGTTCCAAACAGCTCAAAGCCCAGAAGTGGGCCGGAGTCTAGGGGAACCCTGGTATATAGCATATTAATAGGGGGCATCAGCTGGCTGATGTCTTTGAATTTGGAAGCTAAGCAGATTGAGATTGGTTAGTACCTGGACAGGAGACTGCTAAGGAATATCACAACCATAGGTTAGACTGGGATGTTAAAAAAAAATCCCCAAAGAAATCAGCAGCAAATCATTGCCATGTTGTTGCCAAGGAAATAGAATAGCCAAATCCATGAAGTAGCCAGAATCAAGTTTGACCCAAAAGAGACACTATCTAACCATAAGATGCAGCAATTACCATTAGCCATTATGTTTAACAGAAGTTACAGAGAGGTTATTTGGCCTGCCTGAAAATGTTTGACTGGTCATCAAAGACATGCTCCGATCTCTATAAACATCTCAAAATTTGAGGGTCATGCTAATAAACGTTATGTTTATTACTTTTTAAAGGATTCTAACTCATGTACCAGATTGCCAAATATCTCTATCACCTCACGCAGTTGGGCAAAACTTTTAATTGGATATGCTTTTTTATTGTCTTATTTTATTTGTATAAAGAGACTCGATTGTCATAGAGGAAAGGGATACCTAAAATCAGTTGAATAGTACCATGTTTTTGTTGTAATTAGGAACTTTGGAGGAAGAGGAATGCATCATGCAAACTCATAACTGCGCTATCATGCACACTAATTAGAAAACAATTCAGGTGGCAAATAAGAAATAATGGATCAAGGCAGTTATCTGACAACTACCTGTGGGCCACTGATCTTTTCCTGCAACTATTTCATAGCTCTTGACCAGCGGTGAAATCCAAAATTTTTCCCTACCGGTTCTGTGGGCGTGGCTTGATGGGCGTGCCAGAGGAAGGATATTGCAAAATCTCCATTCCCACCCCACTCCAGCAGAAGGATACTGCAAAATCTCCATTCCCTCCCCTCCTGGGGAAAGGATATTGCAAAATCTCCATTCCCACCCCACTCTGGGGTCAGCCAGAGATGGTATTTTCCGGTTCTCCAAACTACTCAAAATTTCCGCTACCGGTTCTCCAGAACCTGTTAGAACCTGCTGGATTTCACCCCTGCTCTTGACTCAACAGTTGGTACTGTTGTTTGTTTACTTGCTCTTCATCTTATGTTGGTTAGGTTTGAGAATTCCCTCAACCAGTGTTTTTTACCTATTACATGCACTTGCTTTCCAGTTGTGATTGGGTTGCAATTACCCACAACTCTTGCCTTCCTTTACTTGGCTGTGCTGCCATTGCTACTGAAGTTTATCAGGTCACCTCTTTTGAATCCATCTCTGCCCACAGCACTTGGGGTTTTATCATATCACTTGTCATCAAGTGGCTACAGTAAAGAGAAAAAAAATGGAGAAAGGTTTGCTGATGGATGCGCCTAGTTTTTATGTTTGTATACTGTTGTTCTAAACACAGCAGAAGGGATTATTTATGGTGAATGGCCAGTCATGATTATGAGAGATATACTTCCAATGTGCCTATCTCATCACCTCTTTAAACCAACTAGTTTGCACCGGTTTCCAGTAATTTCCTCTTTACTGCAGCCAATCTCTTTTGCATATTTACTCAGAACTAAACCTCAAGGAGCTTGCTTCTAAGTGTAAGTATTTCCCATCTAACCATTCATGGCGTTATTTTTCCGCCTACAATTACATTCATAGGTGGAAAAATAAAGGCATGAATGGTTTAATAAAAAAATCCCCTGTGTTTCTTGTTCCTCCTGTGTTTAGCTATAGTTTCCACTTATCTACACACCTTGGAGATTTCGTGATTGCAACTTCTGTGCAAGTTTTGTAAGACTTTATTATAGTTCTAGAAGTATGATGTCATGGATTATAACACCACGGAGGGCCACTTTTCGATCATTAGTTAAGAGGATTCTCACAAAATGGCTGTAGAGGAAGATGTGGTAAGTCCCTCATTTATCAGAAAGCAAACTGAAAAACTAGAGTCACTGAGGATATGGCAGCCTTTTAATTGTGTGTGTAAATGATGTATGTATGTGTATATATATATATATATATATATATATATATATATATATATATATATATATATATATATATATATATATATATATATATATATATTTATTTATTTATTGCTCCTAGAAGCACGAAGCTGAAAACACCAGCCTGAAGATGACGAATGAGACTTCGTCGAAACGTCGCCAAGACACTTCCAATTTTACGTGGGAGAAAACCTGAATAACCAAAGACCTACATACAAACACCCACGAAAACCTCAGAAAACGTGTGTGTGTGTGTGTGTGTGTGTGTGTGTGTGTGTGTGTGTGTATAAAATTGCTCGGAAGCACTCACTTTACTTTGCTTTCCCCAAAAAGCTTTCTATTCCCACAACGTGTGTCCTTTTATTTTTTAAGAATACCTGTGTGATCTGTGGAAGAGGCAGTCTAGAAATACCATGTTCCTGCATTATCCTAACTTCCAACTTTAAAAAAAAAAAAAAAACCTACAATAATTTAAATAAAATTGAGGCATCGAACCTGTTTTAGAATGATATTCTAAGTTTGACCTCATAGAAATAGAAGACAAAGGGAAATGTACATACTTGGACCTCAATTCTGTATGTCATTTTCTTTGATGTATGTACACAGATAATCATACAGCATGCTCTAATTATGTTATTTTACTATAAAGGACCTTAAAATAATATTGGTGAGATAAGGTATAAATTTGTTAAAGAACTATATTTTAGAGTATAACATTACTTGTTTTTCAATCTAATACAGGAGGAACTAAGTGACAGTAAAGGTATATGTTGTTTAGATCAGTGTTTATCTTATTAACTCCCAGAATTTCTAAGCCAACATGCTGAAGTTTAGAAACACTGGGTTAGACAATTGCAGCTGACTTTGCTCCTGATCTTTTAAGTTTTTATTCAAAACTTAAACTTCCTAATGTCCTAAATTAATTACTGAATTTCCAGAGGTATTTTGTGAGCTGCATGGAAGCTGGGTCAATTAAATATTACGGTAGCAGACCAAGTTCTGTAGCCTGGAACTCTCATTATTTCACTGGTTACCATTCTCCAACCAATTTTACAGGCAGTATCCTTTTCCCTTTGCTTGGGAGTTCAACAGCCTTTGTATTTTGTAGCATTAAAAACAAGTGTAGAGCCGCAGGTAACAAAGTTCACAAGATTTGTCTTTCCCTCTTACTTTCTTCTTACATCCGACAGGAAGAGATGGAAGGGGAAGATTTTTCTCTTTAACATTTCTTGCTTCTCATCCAAGATCTGGACATAACTCTTCAGAAGCTATCAGAAGTGGCTGAGAACCATCTCAGCAGAAGAGGAATAGACAATATTGCCCTCTATCAATCCTCTGCACATTTTCGAAGGATCCTCTCGGTACATTTTTCTTTCTCCAACTCAAAAATTCATTTATCTTCTCTATGCTGGCTCAGTTGCTCCTGTCCATTTGATCAAGAATGCTTTTCAGTCTCACCACAATAATTCAGTGCTTAGCTTTATTTACCTATTAATTAATTTATTTTATTTCTATAACTGCCCAGCTCGGTCAATGACTCTGAGCAGCTTAATATACAAAAAGATGGCCATTAAAAATACTTAAAACATTTTAAAACAATAAAAACATTAAAATAAAAACATTTTAAAACAATAAAATAGGAATAGCACTTGCATCAGAGGTGGTATTCAGCAGGTTCTGACCAGTTCTGGAGAACCAGTAGTGGAAATTTTGAATAGTTTGGAGAACTGATAAATACCACCTGCCCCCATCTATTTTCTACCTCCCAAGTCCCAGCTGATCAGGACGAAATGGGGATTTTGCAGTAACCTTCCCCTGGAGTGAGGTGGGAATGGAGTTTTTACAGTATCCTTCCTCTGCCATGCCCACCAAGCCATGCCCACAGAACTGTTAGTAAAAAAATTTGAATCCCACCATTGACTTACATATCACTTCAGAGTGCTTTACAGTCCTCTCGAAGTGGTTTACAGAATCAACTTATTGCCCCCAACAATCTGGGTCCTCATTTTACTGACCTTGGAAGGATAAAAGGCTGAGTCAACCTTGAGTCGGTGAGATCTGAACTCCTGGAGTGAGCAGTGAGTTAGTCTTGCAGTACTGCGTCCTAACCACTGTGCCACCACAGCTATTAACACTAAAAAAAACAAACGCTGAAAAACCATTCAAATTAAATATATATTTAATACTTAACCAGCAAGATACTTGGCCAGATACCAATACAGTCAAGAAACAGAGGACTTGGCACATCCATCACTCCAGGCTCAGAAACCTTAGCCAAGGTTTTAGGGCCTTATGAAAGGATAACAATATTGGCATCATTCTAATCACCGAAACAAGAATATTCCACTGATGAGGGGCCTCTCACCAAGAAAAAGAATTTCTGGTCCCCACAAGCCGACACTCTTTGGCTGATGGGATCTGCAGCATGCACATTCTGCTTCATTTGGTTGGATGGGTAGAGACTCTTGGAAAAAGGTGATCCCTCAGGTCCCCCAGTCCCAAGCCACATAAGGTTTAAGGGTAACCACCACAGCTCTATTACATTTTAAATCTTCCCTTTTATCTGATTGCTACAATAGCATCATCACTCAAACTTTTGTCTCATAATTCAAATATTGCTGGTTCCAAAACTACCAAGATCTTTTTTTAAAAATTAATGTTTTTTTTAACCAGAGTTTCCTTTTCCATTTCCTTTATTTTGCATTTCCTAATATGCAGGTTCACCAATTCAACCTCAGTCACCTGAGGTTGAAGGTGGTCAACCTGGCTTTTTAAATAGCCCCCCCAAAATTATAGGCTGTTTGGGGAAATGCATTTCTTCAGATGCATTTCCCAAATTTTTCTGCGAACAGGAAAGCAATTATTATTAACATATGATGTCCAGTGTATTGCAAGAAAGGTCTCAAACCAGTATTAAATGTGAGACGTATCAGTGATAATGGGAACAATAAACTGAGACTTGACCATCATGCACTGAGATCATTTCACCTTGAACTGTATTTTTAAGACTGATATGGCCATCAAGTATAATGAAATACAAAAATAAAAAAAGCCAAACACCCACTCAAGATGGCGATGATAAAGGCGGTTTGTATTTCTAATAGACCAAACAACTAAAATTCTCCATAAAGATTATAAAAATATGAAAGCTTCAACTTTTTTTTAAAAAAAGAAAAGAAAAATAATAAAGCACATTAACAATAAAGATATTGAAGTAGATTGGGATGAGACAGCTTTTGCACCTCGGGGAGGACTTGAGCATATGGTTTCTCCGTTTCTAGGCTAGCATCTTAACCACTCCCCCCAAATTTGCATTTGTCTGAAATCTCAGTTTGTAGCTTTTAAAGCATACAATCCAACTGCATTTTAAATTGCATATCTTAAGAAAAAGCAAAATAGAAACCTATATGTATACATACATACATACATACATACATACATACATACATACATACATATATATATATATATATATATATATATATATATATATATATATATATATGAGATAAAAATAGAGATCTAACATTCGTATTTTGATATGCAATTAAAATCTAACGTTGTATGTCCAATTTGTTTTATTTTAAAAGCAAACTTCAAACTGGGCATGGGACAGGTTGAGAAATGAAGAAACAATAAATACAAAAGTCAATTGTCCATTCCTGGATGTATTCCGTAAGTCCCAGCTAGGAGACCCCCCCCTCAAAGGGATTCTTTTGTTTATTTGTGTATTTTTCCTTTATTTCATCACGTGCCCCTTGACAGCACTCGACTCTCCTAAACAATAAGAATCGGCAGGCTGTTGAAGAAAAAACCAGCCATCACCAAGCGTTGTTATCTCCTTGAGTAAGAGGTTTATTATTTATCTTCCCTGATGCAGTACCCATGTGGCAGAATTAATACCAAGCAGCTGGACAGATTAGACCCTGGAGCCACATCTGCAGCTGTATAGATCAACACTACTTTCCCTGCCTTTGCACCGAGGAAGTTTATCTCCTGTCACTGAGATTTATTGCTACTTATTTCATGCATTGTTAAGGATTCCACCTGCCCCCTCGCTTTTATTTGGCTTTCAAGCCAATCTAAGAGCTGATTGTTAACAACTGATTCGCTAAGCATTTGTTTACTTCCCCCTTCCTCCCCACCTTTAATTAATAGTGATTTCCAGTTTGGCTTTATGAGATAAATAGTGGGGCTAACAAACAGATAGGACTTGTGGAAATCAGAAAGAATGACAGCAATGAAGTTTTTTTATATATAAAACAAAAAAACAAAAACAGCAGCAAGAAATATCTCATTAGCAGCTCGAGGAGCATATGTATTTCTTACGGGTGAGTGATTTTGGACAGCTAGAGTTTATATGCCCATCGCACTGTACAGAGAGGATTTTGTACTAGGAGTAAACACTGCTTACATTACATGTGCTTACATTTATGTTACTAAACTTCTATGTCTGAACCAAACACTATGCCTCTCCCCCACAAATAAACTAACAGGAAAAAGAGTCACATAATTCTCTCCCTCGGCTGAACACAGACTTTGCATGCAAATGCCTAATTTAAGATGTGACATCTTCAAGCTGGCACTATGACTGGAAAAAAAAAGTGAAGAAACCTGCTAAAACATGCCTATACTGTGCAATACACAATATACTTTTTCAAAGTTGTTCAAAGATGTTATGACCCAGGTGTTCAAGGTAAGGCAGGCCTCTAGGGAGTTCTTTATTTCTCTCAATAAATGTTCCAGCCAACGGCCCTCCAACAACTAGTAAGGCTCCATCCTCTTACTACCCTGAAAGTAGCCACCCCCAGTCTCCCAAACAGAGCCCCCGGTTATTACAAAGAAAGCCCACAGCTTGTTCAAAGGGCAAGCTCCAAGGTTCCGAGTCCAATCCACAAGGCAGAGTCCAGGTACAAGACAAAGGCAATCCTCAGGACAAGAAACAGGTCCCAGAAAAGAAGCAGTTCCAAAAACACGGTTAAGAAAAGGCCAAACGCAGTCCACAAAGAAGGGCTAGGTCTAAACAAATGCAAAGAGCAATCTTCCAAGTGAGGCAAGACAAACAGCAACAGGCACCAGTCAAAGCCAGGGGACTCTAAGCCAAAGCAAACAATTGTTCCTGACAAAGACTAACTCCCCATGGCTTCTCCATAAGTTACTCCCCTCCAGGTGTTCCTTGTGAGGAAGGTTGGAGCGCCCTCTTTCCAAGTAGCCTTGTAGCCCTTCTCTGGGCTTACCTACACTCCATTTTCCTTGCCCTTGGATCAATGCAGTAGACAGCTGTTCCTCATCAGAGCAGATTGGCTGCCTATGAGCACCACTGCCAGTCAGCAGCCGATCCTCCCCTGTGTCTGTGCAGGCAGGCAGCTCTCCGTCTGGTTGACCACCTCCCCCAATGCCTGAGGGGCCCAGGACAGCATCATGCTCAACCCCTGGCATGCCTTCCCTGTCGGACAGTTCCAGTTCCAACTCCTCCTCCTCCAAACCTGTCTCTGAGAGGGCCATGACAAAAGAGGTGAATATAGTTTCTAGAACAGTTGTCTACATTAAATTTAAGACCCCTTAGTCTTGATTTTATTCAGTAGTGATAGAAATAGATTCATATTCCTGATTTGACTGGTTTGTGCTGCCTAGCAGGCATTTTTTCCAAGCTTGGCCAGTGGCATTCTTAACAGAGTACAATTTTCAAGGCTCCAAGGGTTGATTTGTGCCTCAAGTATATAACTGGGACGTTATTTGAATTGCATGAATAGAGTCCATTGCTGATTCGTTGGAGAGAATTAAGCAATCATATCTGGCCCAATTAGAATTGCTTCTTCTCATGCTTTAAGTTCCATTTCGGTCAATTTTTAATCACTATCGACTGGCTTTCCTGGCCTGGCACTGGTCAAGTGCACTCTGCCTTTGAAAGATTGGAACTGTGTGTTATAAAATCTGGACAGGAGGTTTGCCTGCTCAGAACCTCATTACAGCCAAATATTATGCATAATAAAATGACACAGAGGCCCACTGATTTTCCCTTCTTTTCCCATCTGCATAAATATAGTCCATGCAACACAGTTAATAAAGTGGATATCAAGTCACCTACCTACCCTAGGAAAAGGTTAGCTCTTTGCCTTAAGTACCCCATAAAAATCACTCCGAATTAGCATGGTAATCTACATGAAAAGTACTAATCATTATAAATTCATCTGGCATTCATGAGGATGTCAAATGTATACCCAGAGGACTTCATATATGTTGGAAAGAAAGCCTTACACATGACCTCTCCCTATCATTCTGAATATGTCATTGCATTTAACTTTTGCATTTGATTGTATTTTCTCCCTGTTTAAGACTGCACAGAAGCAGTAGAGACCATCTGACACATCTGGTTGGAAGCATGACCATTGCAATGGCTTTTCTCCTACTTTAAATCTCCCTTTCCATGCAGCAGTCTGTAATACTGTAGATCTCATCTTATATCCGTCAGCTGCTCATTTCCAGAAGTGTACCCAGTTCACCTCAGCTTGTGAGAAAAGGTTGTAAATTCTTTGCTGGAATAATGAACACTGTGCAGTAGAGACTGCAAGAAGTAATCTTGGTAATGCATTGCTTTAACTGCATCCTAAATTCATTGCATATACCAGGGGTTTCCAACCTTGGCAACTTGAAGACTTGTGGACTTCAACTCCCAGAATTCCTCAATCAGCTTTATAAGGGGCATGCATAAGAGCACAAAACGTGCCTACCGTTCCTGTCCTATTGATTCCTTTCATTATATCCAATTAATATAGTTATTACATACTTATGCTCATTTATATGCTTATATATTATATAGTTATTTTCATGAGTATGCTTATATATACTGTTATGACAAAATAAATAAATAAAATAAAATAAATAAATGTGTGGACTTCAAATCCCAGGATGTTCTGTCTCCTTCCCCACTTCAGATTAACGAGCTGGTCTCAGCCAGTGGATTCACGGCTCTTATCAGTCCTGGCAGAGAAATCGCAGCTGCCTGCCAAAGTTCAAACAAATGACTCACGTAGCAAGACTTTCAGCTCTTTTTGAAACGGTTCAGCTAAACTTTTGCTTCCCGTGGAGTGAGAGCAGTCCCAAAGCTCCTTATATATCCTGTGGGATGGGGCTCCTGCCCCACCCTTCCCTTTGATGACGCCGCTAATCTTCTGAAGCGTGGGTCAATCCAAGCTTGATTATTATTATTATCAGCTGGGTCTGAAGGCATAGCTTGGGGAAGGGAGGAATCAGGGGATGATGGCCTCATTACGTCCTACAACTGGCCCGGTTCTGGCTCCTGGAGCCGGGCCAAAGGAATTGGTGCTCCCGAGGTAAGCCTTACCGGCCCTCCCCCCTCACTCTCAGAGTCACTTTCGGGCATGGGGCCAGGTTCGGGGGCTGGAGTCACAACACTGAATTCCTCAGGCAAGATCCTATCTAAAGAATTCTGGGAGTTGAAGTCTAAAAGTTTTCAAAGTTGCCGTGTTTGAAAAACACTGATTTGAATGGAGCAACCTACAACGGCAGCTCCTAGATTTCTGCTTTAAAATATCGTTCTGCATTCTGTAACCTGAGACTTCTACCACTGAAGATATTTTCTCAATGAAGGTGGATTGTTCAGGGATGGGGGATGGGACAGAATTTCAACAAAAGCAGCAAGTCTCCCTCTATTGCCTGAACCTCCGCTTTGCAGGTGAGAAGAAAGTCTTGGATGGGGAGATGGAAAATGTACAAACTGGGCAAAAAAGCTCAGGACTGGTTAGGTTTCCCTCACTGCTATTGTGATTTCTTTGGAAGCAAGCTTGACTAAGGTTGGAAGCAAGCTTGACTATAATTGTAATGGGAAAAAATGGGTCAAAGGAAAGAAATTTTAGGCAGCTTTTAAATCAGCAGTGGATTTCATATATTCTTACCACTGGTTGGCCACGCGCGTACATGCTCGCTTTGCACACACATGCTTCATTCACATGCGTCCAGCCTTCCACGCATGCACTTTGCTCATCTGTGCCTTCCATGCATGCACCAGGCCTAAAAAATGTGGCTAAATAACACAGCATTAAGCCAGGATGGGTGGCCAGGCCCACCCGCAGTCACCACTACCAGTTCATCCAAACTGGTCTGAATCCGGCTAAATGTCACCTCTGCTTTAAATATGGTTACAAAGTAGAGACAGTTCCTTAAAATGCAGCATACTGGTAAGAGGCTCAATCAAGTGTAACCTGAACATAAGCTCTTGTCTCTGCCTTTAAAAAAATGTATTGTCCAGTTCTATGCCTTTTTACATGGAAAGAAGGCCCACGTATGTACGGACTATTGCAGACCAAGTTCTGGAACGGGACAGGAGAACAGAGCAGAGAGGTGGCTTAGAGGAGAAGGATGGGAGAGGAAGGTGGGTGAATAGTTCGAGTGAGAATACATGAATGTCTTTCAACCAACTTGAGTGTTCTGTTGTTTTTCCAGGAAAGGAGGCTTGTGTTACAGATTGAGAAAAATGTTGTGCCAAATCAGCCAAATCTTATAATATGACAAATTGTACCTAGGTGTTGCCTGATGAAGATTATAGGCCTCCCTGCATCTAATGCAGTCCCATGAACAGAACAATAAGGTTAGATTTTCAGTCAAGATGCATTCTCTAGGTATCGCTACATATTCATAGCCCAGAGGCTCTTACTCTTTCTGGGTTCCAATCCCCACTGTCACCATACAACCAAACATCATAAAAGAGGTAAATTGACAAAGACTGGAACATTGGGTTCCTCTGATTTTATCGCTGTTGTTATTATTGTATTCCACTGTGAATAGGATAAATTAATTCTGAAAGTGGATCTTAGGAATCTACCACAGCTTTCATTTTCATTTCCTCTGTGCAATTTTGTCTTCAGAAATCAAGCCAGTTATTAAAAACATCACAAATCATGGAGAATTGTGGATGAGTAAAACTCCAACTGTGTTTCAAACTATAATTTACCTCTGTAGTTTACCAGTTCTGTTTCCAGTTTCCTATCTCATCTCTTAACCCTTAAACCTGCACAAGAGGAACAAATTGTATGTTTCTCCTTGTCATTTTTACCTTGAGAAATAAGAAGAATTGTGAAGGTTGAGTGGTTATTAGTGCTAGCACAAGACAGAATCAGTACAGAGTCTTGCAATACTAAATTACCATAGGTTTTCTAACTCAGTAATTTTTGCCTATCAATTTTCTGTAACCATTTCAGAAACTACTGTTGGTGTTCATCAGACTGAACAAAGCAGATTGAGGGATTATTTGTTTCAATGAAATTCTTACACATAGTATTCATGACAATTCTTACCTGCCCAGTACAGTTAGCCCTTAGAGCAGTAGTGGGATTCAATTTCCAGCAGTACCAGTTCGCTATCACTTATGTGTGGGTGCGCATGCTCACTTCTCGAGTGCGTGGTGCTTCTGTGCATGCACAGAGTGTTTTTAATGACATCTGGGCAGGTGGGCAAAGCCGCTGCTACCATTTCGCCCAAACTGGGGCAAACCGGTAGAAACTTACCACTGCTTTAGAGGTTACTAATTGTTCTGTCCTCCTCCGCCTCCGTCCGAATGATGGCTTAATTAGCCAGCACTATCAGCTCTGGTGACAAAAGAGCCAGCGTCTGCCAAGAGCCCTCGTTATTTTCCACGACGCTGGTGAGTCACAAACTTCAGCTCTAGTCAATCAGTGGATTTGCCTGATACAAAGAGACACACCAGCTCTTGCTGCCTTTTATATCCTGTGGGGTGTGGCTCCATGACTCAGCACTTCCTAGACCTGCCCCACCCTTGCTTCTGTTGTTCCCTCCTCTCCTGCCTACAAAACCTAGGATTCAACCATGTCTGATTGCTGTCAGCTGGGTCTGCAGGCGTCGCCTGGGGGGGAAAGAATCAGGGGATGGAGGCCTCGTTATCTCTTTCACCTGGCCTGCTTCTGGCTCCTGGAGCTGAGCCAGGGAAGCCGGTGCTCCTGAGGTAAGTCCTGATGTCCCTTCCCCCTCACTGTCCAAGTCACTTTCTGGCAGCAGGCCCGGCTCCGAGTCACTTTCTGGCAGCAGGGCCAGCTTGGGGGGGCGCAGACACAACACTAATATTGTAGAAAACCGAATGGGCTGAAATCAACTGAACGAAACTTTACAGAGACAAATGCCAAATTCTCACTTAGGAAACACAAATCAAATAAATAAGTTTAGAATAGGCGAAATACTTGGCCTTGGCTATAGTGCTTCACAGTTCTACGTTATTCTACACTAGTCAGAGCCATCCTTGTTTCTCTTATTTGTCCCATTGGTCATTTTCCAATGACCCAGAAGGGAGGAATCTATTAATGAAGTGCCAGGAGTTTATAGGGAATTCACTAACACAATATAATCATTTATTAAGAGGACCATAGAATTAATACAATATGCACCATAACAAGTGTTACTTGATATTTACATCAAATATACCAGTGTAATCTCTGAATTTTCATGATAAAGTAGAGTAAAGCTTCGGGGATGCATTAAGTTAACTTTTAAACGGAATTGCTTATTTTATGCTCTTTATTCAACTTCCCACTTGTTTTGTGGACTGTACACAGAACTGAGAACTATTTCCAATTATTTAAATTGATAGGACTTTCATTAAAGAGATCCTGATTACATTTAAGCACAGATGTGGGTTCACAGGCCACAGTTGGTCCACTCAATTTAGCTGTCAGTTTTCCAGGGCAAATCTTCAGCCCAGGGAATTTTTTCTACTAACTATTAAAAATCCATTTAAGAATGGGTCAGATGGGACTTGGGGATGTTGAAATTATGTCTACGATATAAGAAGTAGCTAATAGATCTCTTCCATCTTTCTTAACTTTTAGGAGGATTAGCATGTTGAAGCATCATATCAGTCATGGTCACATGAGACAGCTGATCAGTTAGCTTAATTAACAGATAAGTTCTGCATGCCGACAACACATTAACTCCAGCAACCCAATCAAGGAGGGGCATTTTCTAAATCTACCCAGCAAAGAAGGCAGAAAGATTCATTTCTGGGCTGTAATAGTTCAGGCTGTTAGAGCCTGTTATTAGAACACAGTAGCCTGCAATTACTGCAGGTTCAAGCCCGGCCCAAGGTTGATTCAGCCTTCCATCCTTTATAAGGTAGGTAAAATGAGGACCCAGATTGTTGGGGGGGCAATAAGTTGACTTTGTAAAATATACAAATAGAATGAGACTATTGCCTTACACACTGTAAGCCGCCCTGAGTCTTCAGAGAAGGGCGGGATATAAATGTAAACAACAACAAAAAAATTTCTTGATTTTTAATTTCTATCAGTTTGAAAGTCTGCAATGGCCCAACTGAGGTTGGCAGCGCCACCACAGACCTGGTACTTAGATGGGGAGGGGATGTAAGGTATCACAATTTTCTGCCTTTGTCCTCTAACATGCAGCTACCATAAGGAAAAACTGAAGTGGTAACAGACACAACATTTCTGAGGAAGTTGCGTTTTCATGGGCCCTCTCTTTGTCTCAAGACAAGGAAAGGAAGCTTCTGGTAAATCGTTCAAATTACACATCCAGGAGGGCAAAATTATTTAGACTTAATTAGCCTTGCAGCTATTTTGGGGCAAAAACTAATTATCTGAGTCAGGGACATCATCACGTGGTTGCTCCTATTAATGACAGACAGGACTAGCCTTTCGACTGCGGCACATTGTTCAAAAAATGCCTGTCCACACCCACTATGAATTCTTCTAAGGAAAGACAAATCTAGTTCTACTTCATTCCAACTAATGTTTATCCAATTAAAGATATACTGGAAGCAACTGTGGGATACCCAGCAGGAATTATGGCAGTAAAATAAAAACAAAAAACAAAACCACAACTATCTTCTCAAGGAGTTTCCCTAGAGCTGATTAGATAATCATTGGAACATCAGTTGCACATCATTTGAGAAATTGCCTGAGCTGTGAAATAGTTTAGAGCCCATGTTTTGTCTTAGGTAATATTTTTACACATTATCCAGATTTTGAGATTAAAAAAAAAATGATATTTTCAAAGCTAACTGAAAACTGCAGGCACTTTTCCATAGATAATGTGGCATTTAAAATGCTATTTTTGAATCAACTCTGATCTGATTTTTTTTCTTTGCTCATATTTATGATTGTGCCATTAAAAAGAAAACATGACAAACATAATATATAAGAACATTTTCTGCATATTCTCTTAACTATAGCACTGCACTTGCAGTATTTCAAATGAAATGCTGAATCAGAGATAAAGTCTGCACTGCAGAATTAGGAGAACAAGGTCATTTCATTACATTTAACTTTAGATGTCTGATTTCAGGTTCTGAACTGGTCAGCAATAAAATCCATTAGTTGCTTTGTTTATTGTTTTTTTTCCCCCCTAAAGCAGTAACAACTGCATTAAATTAAAAAAATCTTGAAGATACAATGCAAAGTATGAATTAAAAGGCTCCAACCATTCTATTCAAAATTACAATTACTAAAAGAGCCTCCAATTAAAAAATTAATTGAGAAATGAAAGTGAAGAGAAATGGGGAGGGGAAATGAAAAAGAAAAGAAAATGACTCTAAGTTTTGTAATTCAGGACAGATTGTTTCATAGCATTATTACAATTGGGAGAAAAACATTATTATTTTTTAAATTGAATTGGATTATTTATCACTGTTCTTAAAAGTATTGAGGACAAAGAAGATTTTGAGCGAATATTAGATTAGATTGGGAAATAATGTATATGAGAGAAACAGTTCAAAGATGAATCTCTATATAAACATTACAAATATTAAATTCTACCTCACATAACTCCTATGTGATAATACCAGAATCCCATTTTGTTACAAAAATATTGCAGGAAAAAAAAGTGGGTCACTTCATTATAGGAACTCAAGAGTCAATGTTTAGGAATATTGTTTTTCAACTACCATTGCTAGAGGGACTTACTCCTGGGGAAATGGCAGATTAAGACCAGATGAATTCCCACAATACATCAATGGAAGGAACTCCATGCCACACATCATGCAGCAGATGTAGATAGCAATTGCAATAGCAATAGTACTTAGACTTATATACCACTTTACAGTGCTTTACAGCCTTCTCCAAGTGGTTTACAGAGTCAGTGTATTGCCCGCAAACAATTTGGGTCGTCATTTTACCCATCTCGGAAATCCAAATCTCAACTAGCAAATGCTCTGTCTTACACATTGGAAAAAAGAATCAGAACACTAAATACAAGCTTGATGGACATTACCTTGTAGATGACCCTCACCCCATTAAAGACATTGGAGTTTTCATATCAAATGATTTAAGAACCAAAGCCCACTGCAACTACATCACAAACAAGACTCTAAGAGTTGTAAACTTAAATCTTGCGTAGCTTCTTCTCCAGAAATATTACTCTACTAACCAGAGCATACAAAACATTTGCAAGACTAATTCTTGAATACAGCTCGCCTGTCTGGAACCCACACCTCATTTCAGACATTAATACAATTGAGCATGTCCAGAAATATTTTACAAGAAGTGTTCTCCACTCCTTTGAATACAACAAAATACCTTATGCCACCAGACTTGAAATCCTCGGCTAAGAAAATTTAGAACTTCACCACCTTCAGCATGACCTGAGCTTAACTCATAGAATCATCTGTTACAATGTCCTTCCTGTTGAAGACTACTTCAGCTTCAATCGCAACAATAAATGAGCATACAATAGATTTAAGCTTAATGTGAACCGCTCCAATCTTAATTGCAGAAAATATGACTTCACTAACAGAGCTGTTAATGCCTGGAATGCACTACCTGACTCTGTGGTCTCTTCCCAAAATCCCCAAAGCTTTAACTAAAGACTATCTACTATTGACCTCACCCCATGCCTAAGAGGTCTGTAAGGGGCGTGCATAAGAGCGCCAATCTGCCTACTGTTC
This sequence comes from Ahaetulla prasina, assembly GCF_028640845.1. Taxonomy (NCBI): domain Eukaryota; kingdom Metazoa; phylum Chordata; class Lepidosauria; order Squamata; family Colubridae; genus Ahaetulla; species Ahaetulla prasina. The sequence continues at coordinate 235,658,157 of NC_080540.1, forward strand.
CTGTCCTAATGTTCCCCTTGATTGTATCCAACTTGTATAATTATTTCATGCTTATACTTATATATATGCTTATATGTCGTATAGTTATTTCATGCTTATGCTTATATATACCATTGTGACAAAATAAATAAATAAATAAAAATAAATACTTCAGGCTACTTCTGCTACCTGCTGGCAGTACCTGTAATTTGGCAGTTTGAAACTCATCAGGCTCAATGTTGACTCAGACTTCCATCCTTCTGAAGTGGGTAAAATGAGGATCAAGATTGTTGGGGACAATATGCTGCTCTGTAAACCACTTAGAGAGGGCTATAAAGCACTGTGAAGCTGTATATAAGTCTAAATGCTATTGCTATATGAATCTAAGTGCTATTGCTATTGCTATTCCTATGCTGTGGTTGGTGTCAGCTTTGATGTGTCGAGCCACCGTGTTCTTTGGTGGTCTGGTTTCCTTCTACCACTAACTTTTTCAAACATAATTGCTTTCTGTAGTGAAATACAGACCATAAATTATTCCTAAAAGAAAGTCTTTGCGCATAGACCTTAATGTGTATAAATTTCTAATGGGATCTGAATTTGTGTCCAGTGTCCATAAGCATTTATAGCAATAGCACTTATATACTACTCAGCGGTGGGATTCAAGTAATTTAACAACCGGTTCTCTGCCCTAATGATTTTTTCCAACAACCAGTTTACCAAACTGCTCAGAAAGTTAACAACTGGTTCTCCCGAAGTGGTGCTAACTGGCTGAATCCCACCACTGATACTACTTCATAATGCTTTACAGCCCACTTGAAGCAGTTTACAGAGTAAGCATATTGCCCCCAACACTCTGGGTCCTTATTTTACCGACTTTGGAAGGATGGAAGGCTGAGTCAACCTTGAGCTGCTCAGAATTGAACGGTGAGTAGTGAGTTAGTCTGCAGTACTGCATTCTAACCACTCCAACACCATGGCTCTTATCAAGTCCAGCATGTAGATAAATAGATTATTAGTAGAAAAATATATGGGCACAAAGCTACAACCTTACCCTTTTAATCATGTGGAGGCAATTCCTGTATACAACGTATGCATCAGTGGCTATGTCAGTTCAGGCTCTTGGCTATTGCTGTTGGTGATGACAGCAACATTCTATCACAGGAAACACAAAAGTCTGCTCAGAAGATGTGAGGTCGAACTACCAGAATAACTGATTTCCAATAAATGCTTGCTGTCTTGCCCCATGAGCTAGTAGCACCATCAAGAAACTTCCCTTTCATCCCTCAAGAACATACTTAACCATAATTGAAAAGATTTCTCCGTAGTTGAAGATATGTTAATGGATTCTTTCTGAAAAACACCAAAGCATCTTTGCAGGGGAGATGTAGACAAGTACACTATAGTAGTGTAAGATTGCAATGGGAGGGATTGGCCCTTGCTGATATATTGAAATGTATAACAGAAGGTAAGAGGGGCAAAACCAATCATGCTATAGAAGTGCTCTTAGTCTTTTGCTTTCTCGCTTGTGCCATAAAAAAAGTAGTTTAAAATAATTGTTTTCTAAATCACCCTCTGAGATTGGGAAGGAAGCCAACAGAGATCTCTCCATTGTTCATTTTCAGCAAGAGATCTGCAGGGAGTTTAGAGTAGTCCATAAAGTTGCTGTGTTTCATTTGCTGTTATGGGTGCCCTGCACATTTTGATCAGAAAAGAACTTGTGTACCAACAATTGGCAAAAATACTTTCCAGGAATGAGAGAAGGCAACATATATTAGCACCCGATGACACTGTTTTATCTGCATCGTAAAACAGTGGTATGAGAAGGAATGTCCAATATAGATAAATAATCTATGATATATCATTTTTTCTCACGAGTCCAGTTTGGATACTTCCTGAAATGTACAAGTTGAACATATAGAAGAGTCTAGATTTTTCTCTTAGCAGTATTTGGTGATAATTTGGTGAAAAATAATTCACTTAAATAATTCATTTCATTGAAAAGAAAAAAAGATCAGGGGTAAAATGTTATATTCTTCATTGATTATGTGCCATCGATCAGGATGAACTTTTAACAATCACATGATAAATCTTCTCCAGAATGATTTTATTCTAGCCCTTGAGGTTTTCCAATGGTGCACCCATCACCATTTTAACTAAACTTATCCACCTTGCTCTTGTTCAACCACTTATTCTCTTTCCTTCCATCTTTCCCAAAATTATGGACTTTTAAAGGGACCTCAATTTTCTCATAAAGTATCTAACATACAATAGTTTGAGCCTGATTACCTGTGCCTTGCGAGAGTGCCTTTGGCATTGAGTCACACCGGCCACATGACCATGGAGATGTCTTCGGACAGCGCTGGCTCTTCGGCTTTAAAACGGAGATGAGCACTGCCCCCTAGAGTCAAGAAAGACTAGCACATATGTGTGAGGGGAACCTTTACCTTATATATATATAAAGGTAAAGATTCCCCTTGCACATACGTGCTAGTCGTTGCCGACTCTAGGGGGCGGTGCTCATATTCGTTTCAAAGCCGAAGAGCCAGCGCTGTCCAAAGACGTCTCCGTGGTCATGTGGCCGGCATGACTCAATGCCAAAGGCGCACAGAACGCTGTTACCTTCCCACCAAAGATGGTCCCTATTTTTTCTATTTGCATTTTTACGTGCTTTCGAAACTGCTAGGTTGGCAGAAACTGGGACAAGTAACGGGAGCTCACCCCGTTACACGGCAGCACTAGGGATTCGAACCGCTGAGCTGCCGACCTTTCGATCGACAAGCTCAACGTCCTAACCCCTGAGCCACCGCGTCCCCCTATACATACATAATATATACATACACACACACACAAACACACACACACTTCAGCATCAAATTTCAAAAGCGACAATACTTTTTCTATCCTATATCTTCAAAATCTAACTTTTGCTTCCATAGACTATCAGAAGGGAAACTTTTGTCTGCATGATTGAAATATTTGTACATGTAGACATGTGACAGTATCTCAATATCTTTTCCAAGGCCCTAACGACAACCTTTAAAGTTTTAGTCTGTGGTATAGTATGTCTTCCTTTACTGTTGATTGACAATGCTAATAAATAGATGCTATCAGGGTTGTCACTGTCACTTCTAACAGCTGGCTGTGGTGCCTGGGACCATAAATTTGCTCTTCTTTATATTTAATTGTAGTCCCACTTTTTCACTTTCATTACTAGAACTTGCAGATGGTTTGTATTTTCAGCTATCACATCAGCGTAGGTTATTGATGTTTCTTCCTCCAGTTTTACAATCCCACTCATCTTTTTCCAATACAGCCTCCTTCGATATATATTAAGCAAAGATATTCTGGCATTTATTTTATTGTATGCTAACCAAGAGCATATATGTCTACAAATATTTTATCTTTCATTCTAAAACAGTCTCCAAGCGTCATTGGTTTCTCTAGTTTTTTACCCTTTTCTTAAATCCTAAGGAAAGACATCATAAAGGAATTCCTGCCGTGAGTTTTTTTTTCCAGTTGTGGGAATTATATTAGACGTAAAGTGAGAGGAAAATAGGGAACCAAAACCAGCATCCTGTGCCACTTACAACAATAAAGTCATCTGTAAAACACCATCAAGAAATTCCCCAGGGCCTTGAGAGGAATATTGAAAAACAGAAGCATCTCTGACAGAGGGAAAACATTTGCAAAACATTTACAGGGCAGATTTCATCACCACTTTATGCAAGATGTTTACCAAAGAGTCATGCTGGATCAAAAGGACCATCTAATTGATATTTTGTTTTCACAATGGCCGCAGAGATACCAATTAGGAATCCACAAGCAGGAACCACATGGAACATACATTACTTCGGATTGTTCTGTTGTAATACATGAAAAGTGTAAAAAGAGCAGCGATGTATTCCTACCCACAAAAGAGAGGATTTCAGAGAATGTTGAAATAGCATGTGTACCAGTTTGAATAGTCTTAATTAAAATCAAGGCATAGTAATTAGTAACTTTATAAGAAATGTTTTGGTCCGGAACAATCTTTCCCAAAAGGGTCTTGCAAATATGTTGGGATGACAATCGATTAAAAAAAAAAAAACACCTTGGAAATAATGGAAATACCTGAAAGTGTATATTTGTATTATGGAGATTAGGAACATTTAAACTCCGCTGACCATTTTGTTATTTCTTAATTAACTGATTTCATTCATCCATTTGTCAGTTAATAAAAGCAGAAAGGAAACCATTTATGTCATTTCTGGATAAAAACGTATTTAACAAGGGCAGGAACGTGAGTCAGCATTGCCAGGCCATTTCCCCACCACCACAAACACACAAAACCAGAGCAGCGATTCATGAGAGCATTTTGGGGGGGAAATGGCAGTCACATGAAAATAGTGTCTCTTCTGGTGGCATTCCCACTAGAGATGGTGGCAAATAAAAAGGTTACTTAAAAAGGATACAACCTCCCAGTTCACACAACTTATCACGATGAAAGAAGGAAAAGATTAAAGAAACCCAAATACAAACAAATGAAATTCAAAACAAAATTGCATTTAAATTAAATTTCAGTTGTAAGCCAAACTTCCCTCTCTTTGTCAGCCTACACTGAGAATGAGCCCTTGGCATGAGATTAAAGACTATATGTAATCCTTTGCTTAAAAAAACTAACATGGCGTAGCCTTGCTCTGTGGACAAGCTTGACTTTCACAATCCGATATTGTTCATATGGTTTCAGTTAGAAACTCCACTTACCCAAGACTGAAAATAACCTATGCTTTTGTATTTATGGGAATTGAAAACCAGCACATCTGAAGGATACCAGGTTGGGCAACCAAGATAGATCCAATTCTAGCTGGATGTTGAAGATGACAAGGCTCATGAAAAAACAAAGGAACATTTCTGCTACAGTCCAGGCCTGACTCTTAAAGAGAGTATGCATTATCACTTACAAGTAGTCCCCAAGTAACAACCATAATGGAGTCTGTCTATCATGGTTGTAGCTCATTATGGTCATAAAACTATTGTACAATCTTTTTTGCAGTGGTTGCCAAGCAAGCCACCGCACTTGTTAAGAAAACCAATGGTTTTCTATGAGTGTGGGTTTACCGAAAGCTGGAAGTAAATATAAATATGGTCTTGGTTGCCGAGCACCTGAAATATGTTCATTAATCGCTTGTGAGGAGACCAATCCAACCATCAAGACTTCTAATCCAGGTCATATGTACCCTCCAGATGGTCTGTTGGAACTTCAAATGATCATTAAGTGACCATTTGAGGACTACTGGTATATCCTCTGCAAAAAAAGGAGTTAGGAGTTTGTTCATTGCATGGGGACAATGACTTTAAAGAGCATAATATCTAAAAGATGTTGATATTTTCTACATTTTAAAAAGTCATTTAAAGAACCTTAAGTCATATCCCTGAAGATGGCTACAAACACCTAAAGCGTAAATATAGCTGATAGTTCCAAGCTGCCAATGAACAACAGTCATAAATCTCCGAAATATTACCCCAGATCAGGGCTGTCAAATTCCCAGCCCACTGACCAAATGTGTCACGTGCTGGCCATGCTCATGTTTGCTTTAGTGAAGCGGGAGGAAGTCTTCTTTTTTAAAATAATATTTATTAAATTTCCAAAAATTAAAATACACAATACAAAAAAAAACACAATACACAAAAGCAAAAATATAAAACAAACAAAGACAAATGCATCAAAATTACAATATAATACAATACAATACAATACTCATAACAGCTTTTTCTACATCAGTATCTCTATCCTATTTAACCTCTATATACAGATTCTACTTCTAAGTATTTCTATCTTAAACTTACATCCTTATTTAAATTATCTTAACCTTTATTCAGAATTTAATCTCATAGCAAAAATCTGCCTTAAGTTTTATGTTTACTCTTCAGCCAGGAATACCATCTATTCCATATTCAATAGGACTCGGTATCTTCCTTCTCCTTCATTTCCATAGATAATCTATCCATTTCTGCACATTCATATTTTTTTTTAATTATAATTTGGTCCAGTGGGATATCTTGATGTTTCCAAATTTGTGCTATCACAATTCTACTTGCCATCGATATGTGTAATATGGAAGTCTTGATATGTCACGTGACACCGCCGTGACGACATGACTTTGACACCCCTGCCCTAGATCAGGGGTCTCCAACCTTGGCAACTTTAAGATCTGTGGACTTCAACTCCCAGTTTGCTGGCTGAAGAATTCTGGGAGTTGAAGTCCACAATCTTAAAGTTGCCAAGGTTGGAGACCCCTGCTCTAGATTATATTGAAAACTTCAGACTTTCAAAGTGTTGCCTTGTATTATAATATAGTATGATTCCCTGCCTCCACACTCCTGCAGCAGCCATGGGGGAATTTTCAGGTAAATGCAAAGAAAATGTACTGTAATTCTACCCAACCCATCTGCAAGTTGAAAATGTTTTGCTGTTATTCTTTCTCCATCTGGCTTGCAAGACAGCTATTAAGAAGGAAAGAGAGTGGACAATGAAATCTCTTAAACAGCTGGCAAATTTCAAGCTGCTGTTTCTATTAAACAAAATGCCTTAGGTCTCTTCCAGTTATAAAGCAACTGCACAGGCCTGATAGTCTGTGGATATGTATTTCACTGTGGTTGGGGGAGGAGGTGAATAACTTAAGACACAGAAACAACTACAGAGGGGGGAATGATAGATTAGCACCACGAGGCAAAGATTTTAGAATATGAAACATGCTTGCTAGTTAATTTCATTCTCCTCGATTCATACATCATTCAAACAGATGCAGCTGCCTTTCTTCCATGCTGGATGGGGCTAAGGTAAAACTCTGCTGCCTCCATAGGGCCGAGAGAGAATTATCATCACCATTGTGCCATGAATAATGTCAAGCTCCATGGAAATGGCACCACATTAATTTCAGTATGAAATTCCAGGTGACTTGTAAACTGCACCTGTGATTTATACTAAACCACAAATTATCTGGTGACAATCAGTTAAGTATAAATGTATTCCTTTCCTGCCTCGATGTACAAACCCGCTTCAGATCGATAAGAACTAAGTAACTTCTTCAGCATTTCAGTCCTTGACCAGAAGCGTCACAAATTTAATTTGATCCCTGGGATGCCACGGGGATTGGTGCTCTCTCTCCTCTCCTTTTTAACTTCTATATGAGGCCACTGAGTAAGCTCATCCATTGCCATGGGATGAAATACCAAGACTGCACATATGATATCCAACTATACAACTCTGCCCCGAAAGAGTTCACATGGGGTGAATTCTGTGAACATCTTATCCTGTCTCAATCACCTTATGGTGTCTGAGACTGGGATGATCTGGATGGGGAACAAGAATTCAGCTGAACCTTGGCAGGATTCAGTGGCTCTGGGATGTGAAGCCTACTGCATCTTGGACTATGCCACCTTTTCTCAATTATACCAACCTGGCCCATTAGATCCGGCAGAGAGGCTACAGATACCATGTGCCAGATTTGATGGATCCCAAGCAGTGGGTTTTCTCTGTCTGACACCCACCTAATGGAACATTCTCTGACCCAACATTGAATCAATTCCATCCCTTTTGATTTTTCAGAAGTCCTTCAAGAACTGGTTATGCCTAGGGGCTCAGGGAACTAGACACTTGTTTATAAGGCTCCACTACTGAGACTGGATGAACAAATGTGTATTCTTTTTATTTATTATTATATGCCACCCACTTTTTATGACATTGGTCACTATAAAAATTAAGAAAGAAAGAAAGAAAGTAAGTAAGTAAGTAAGTAAGTAAGTAAATAATAATAATAATAATAATAATAATAATTATTATTATTATTATTATTATTATTATTATTATTATTATTATTATTATTATTATTATTATTTAATTTTTATACCGCCCTTCTCCCGAAGGACTCAGGGCGGTGAACAGGCAAATAAAATAGTACAATATATTACAATAAAACACATTTTAAAAAACTTATTCAAAATAGCCTAAATTTAAAATACCATACAAAATATAAAAAACCCCAATAAAATCCATATTTAAAAACCCTGTTTAAGTAAGTAAATAAATAAATAAATAAATAAATATTTCATTTAAAGGAGCAGACAAGCTTTAGGGATAATCTAGTTTTTATTTAGACTGGTCTGAGCAAGGCTATAAAACTATGCATCGAAGTATCTTGGGAATAGAATCAGGAGGATTCTGTTAGTAACATTAACTCCTTATAACTACTCCTCATTTCATAGCAGGGTCTCACTTTTAAAACTTTTAGCTTTTAGAATAGAATAGAATAGAATAGAATAGAATAGAATAGAATAGAATAGAATAGAATTTTTTATTGGCCAAATGTGATTGGACACACAAGGAATTTGTCTTGGTGAATATGCTCTCAGTGTACAAAAGAAAAGATAGGTTCACCAAGAATTCTAAGGTACAACACTTAATGAAAGTCATACAGTACAAATAAGCAATCAGGAAACAATCAATATCAATGTATATGATAAGGATACAAACAACAAAGTTACAGTCATACAGCCAGTCATAAGTGGAAGGAGATGGGTGATGGGAACAATGAAGAAGTTAATACATGGATTAGTTCTGTTTCTTGGCAATTGCTTTTCTTTACTTTTTGAAATTGTCTCAGCTTTTCTTCTTTCAATTCTTGTGAAACAATTTATTTATTAACATTCAATTGTTTAGTCCTTGCTCTGTTCAAGTCTTTCTTTCGCTAATACATACTTCCTCATGTAATTTTGCAGCCCTTTAAAATTAACTCAACAATATTCAGTTGTCTTGGCAAGGATCACTGTCCCTTATGAATACTCCTTACTTTTATAAAAGAAAATTCATTTTGTCCATCTATCTAAAATTTGGCATTGTAGTTCCCATATGAAGAAATGCTAGTGCTGCAAATTATCTTTGAAAGCAACTGTCAGGCTCTTAGACAAATATTCAAAAGTAATCCTTTTCTCAGACAAAGCGAATAAAATCTTCTTAACAAGATTTGTTGAAGTGAAAGCAATAGGGTTACAAGAATTGCAGCAACAGAACAATTTCCCATTTAGAACTGATTTATCTCCCAAGGCATTAGGTCAGAACCTTTATTTATTTCCTTCAAATGATTTTTCTGGGAATAGATGATAATGGATGAGGTTGCAGATGTCCATTACATGGTCTCCTAAATTTTTAACAGACCAGGAATTGATGCTTACAGCAATAGGGTTACAAGTACTTAGAGTGTTTGTTTGATTTTAAGCAAAGTTGAAACTTCTGCACCTCCCTTTATGACATGTAGCTTTAGTGTGCCTTACTAAACACCCTACTTTCTTCTTGACACATGACAAAAGAAACTCTGCTTAGGATAAATGATGCAAACTCATGCCTCCTTCAGCCTGGCCATTTCTAATTGCCAAAGCAGGCTTCCGGACCAAGTCTAATGGTTTGTGAATGCTCTAATGGGAATGCAGTTCGTGTTTTCACTTGGAGTTTCAAATCTATGGTGAAAAGTCTCAAAAAGGCATTTCTTGTGGCTTTTTCACAGGTATGGAATGCCTTAACAGTTCCTGGAAACATTTCATAAAAGCTAGTTGATGTACGCCAGTGTTAGCGAATCTTTTCAGCACCAAGTGCCAAAACGGGAGCATGCGCATGTGTGCACCGGAAACATAATCTTCTGCTTTCCAGTGCTCACATGTGCACCGACCACCTGGTCTCCCTGTTTCTGGTGTGCATGCGTGCTTGAAGACCATGCGCACACCGGAAACCGGAATATCATCTTCCCGGCACAAGCATGCACATCGGGCAGCTGCTCTTCCAGTTTCCAGCCCTCCCACATGTGTGAAGACCAGCATGTCGGAACCCGGAAGAGCAACGGGCGACGGCTCGCGTACCTGGAGATATGGCTTTGTGTACCACTTCCGGCACGCATGCCATAGGTTCGTCATCACGAACAAATGCTATAGAAGCAATACTCACTGGTATGAAATCTTATTAAATTCCATATGATTATTTGTTCATGAGCCCCAAGATCCAACAAAAACTGAGGTCTGCATGCATTTTGGGTTTATTGGACCACAACTCAAAATTTTAATGCCAAACATAGAGGGGTGGGGAATATAATTGAATCTATGATATTTCCTAGTTATGATTTGTAGTAGGCAGCTGTCTAGCTTAGTAAATATCCCCTTTTAAAATATTATTGGTATAAATTTCTGTATGTGACCTTTAACTTTAGTGTTTACCAACTTTCAGTTGATTAGTGTATTAGTCATATGGAGCATTAAATGAAATACTTTGTTATGCAAGTACGGCAGTGATTAGTGAGTTTTCTGAGTAAATTATGTAATTGAACATCTGCTATTAAGCTCGTCCCCACATTTATTGCATCATAACAATGTCATTACAGAAGAAAACTGCACTGATAAGCAGCATGTAATAAACATGCACTATGTATCTAAATGTTTACTCCTCCATAACTCCTATTCTGCTTAATTGTGACAGTCAACACTCATTCTCTGCGTTAAACACACTGGTTTTTCATCATTCATCACAAACAAACGATGGACTGAGCATTCCTTTGCATCAATTATGCTAGAAGTGAGGGAGCAGGGGAATTACATACTATCATTGTACTACTAGGAAGGTCATTGTGTCTTATATCCATTCATCCTGAAGGGAAGACACTCTGTAGAAAACTGAAAAATTAAATATGTGAGCACATCTCCAGCAACCTTACACAGGCAGGTCACATCCCAACTTGTTTATTGCCCTTCCAAACATTATCTTTCTCCATTTCTATACAACACACTATTTCATTTACCCAGTTACCAATAGTTACCATCTATTTGTGCCGCCAACATCTCTCACTCACAGTCTAAAGACCCTGAGCTGCCAAAACCCATCAGGCTCTCCTCCTACTGCCTCTGAAGCGTCCATCCTTGAATCCACTTGAAGCAATTAACCTGTAATGTGGGAAATGCATCTCTATTGACCATTTCCTGCAACAAAGAAACAAGACAAGCCATTTTCATTGCTCTATATCCAAGAGCAAGTGATCTTGAAAAGAAAAGCCGCTCTATTCTATCTCCTCTTCAGATCAACCAGAAACAATCCCATTGATAGTATCAGTGGCATTGCCTTACTTTTTCTACAAAAGGGAGAGGCTGCTAATGAAAATAAAAGGCTTGTAGGTGTTCTATAAAAGATTAAGGCCATTTAAGCTTAAGAGGTTTACAGGAATTATCATCCCGTAGACCAAAAGCACATAGATCAAAGGCATCTCTCAGTCATTTTCTGTTGCCAACAACAATACATAATTAGACAGCAATAACTGTAGCCAGTTTAGTCTGGTTCATGCAAATTTGTTGTTAAATGTTGTCTGGAAAAACAGGAACTGTACTTGGCTGTCTTGCCTGATCCTCCCTCTCTCTCTCTCTCTCTCTCTCTTTCTCTCTCTCTCTCTTTCTGTGGGTGTGGGTGTGGGTGTGGGTGGGAGAGAAAGAGAGCTATTTCCTGGGAAATGTAGTAAAGAAGCAGTTGGCCTCTGAAAGAACATCTCTGTTATTATGATTGCCATTAAATGTAGCTGTGAATCTTGGGTATACTGTATATTCACATGCTGGAAATTTAAGACCTGAGCCCAAGGTAAAGCTACGGTTGGTTGCACGGTCATTCAGATGTTTAGATTGGATTTGACATTTTTATCCACCTACTGAGTCCTTCACAAAGATCTGCTATAAACAGCATTTGTTGTTTGATGGTATTAAAGATATCACAGGATGTAAACTGGTCCAGTTTGTTAACAGATTATAATTTTAATCTGGCCTTTATTTATTATCCTTGTTAACTATTTTGTCATTAATATAGTATATAGATGACAGGTTAATAATATGCAAATATTATTACAATATTATATATTATATTATAAATATGTAGTTTTTAAAAATTGGGGGAGGGGCTGTTTTGCAAAGGGTGGGAGTACTAATGTTACGTGTCAGTATTCAACTAGGGGGAATAATATGTGTTACCCTGTTTCCCCCAAAATAAGACATCCACTGATAATAAGCCCAATCGGGCAATAAGGCCAAGCACTTATTTCAGGGTTCAAAAAAATATAAAACAGGGTCTTATTTTGGGGAAAACATGGTAGTTGTTTTTAATGCACTTTTTACACATTTAATATGTTCTGTAAACTGCCTTGAGTTGCCATGAAGGAATAGGTGGCAATATTTAATTTTCCAGATAGATAGATAGATAGATAGATAGATAGATAGATAGATAGATAGATAGATAGATAGATAGATAGATAGATAGATGATAGATAGATAGATAATGCTGGCACAGTGGTTAAAATGCAGCATTGCAGGCTAATTCTGCTAACTGCCAGCAGTTTGATTCTCACAGGCTCAAGGCTGACTAAGCCTTCTATTCTTCCAAGGACAGTAAAATGAGACCCCAGATTATTGGGGACAATATGCTGACTCTGTAAACTGCTTAGAGAGGGCTGTAAAGCACTGTGAAGCTGTATGTAAGTGCTGTTGTTATTGCTATATCATGTTTATTTTGTATTTTTCTGGGTTTTTTTTTAATTTGGAGTTTTATATTTTAACTGTCTTTCAATAAAATAAAGATAGAATCAAAAAATGATGTTTGGGAATCATTTTGCCAACTGTGTCACGTTGTTGTTTATAATCAGTTTGTGCACTCTTCTTGCATTAGCTGAGTATATATTTACTATTCTTCTGCCTCTTTCCTCAATCTACACTTTGAATCATTTGACAATTTTTCAATTTCAGCCTTGATTGCATTAAGTGAATAGTTTGCTCTTGAAAAAAATCAAGCCTTCAATTTGTTTTTTTTTAATGTTCCAGTTATAAACCATTGCCACATTTTAGCTTTATCTACTTGCCTCTCAATCTTTTGTATGTAATACTTTTTCTTGCCAACATTCTGCTAGGTTGTGTTGTTTTTTTACATTATTTCCTACACATTCAGTAATTTCAAGTAATTTTTAACTGGAACCCGAGCTTGTTCTTGGTTGTCTTTTAAATAATGCGTTCTTTTTCAACAGTTTGTTTGACCTGAAGTAAACATCCGCCTCCCTTTTTGCAGGGTAAGTATAATCTCAGGGTTTAACATTTTATTGAGTCATAAGATAAAATAAGAAAAGTAAATAGGAAAACGTTGGGGAGGAAGACGTGAGGAAGGATAAGAAAAAAAGAAACACTGACTTCTGATTCTCTCTGTTGCAGTAAAATAAGGCATTAACATCAAATCACAACTTTTTGTTTTTTTCATAATAATATGAACAAGTCATTTCTATAAATATCTATCAATCTAATTGGTAAAACCCAAAATCAATGTTTTATTCTTTTCAAGCACAAAGCTCAGACGCAGTCTCCTTCTGGAAACAAAAGTATTTATATTCTTTTCTTTAATCAAAATAGTCAATTTTGCCATTTCAAGGTAAGTATAATCTATCAATATCACTATGGAGATGAAATACATAATGAATAGTCATATGTTTTCTTGGTTTTAGGTCCATTTACTATGGTTGGTCACACAGTCAGCTAGATGTTTAGACTGGATTTGGCATTTTTATTCACCTATCAAGTCCTTTCCAAGGACCTGGAATAGGAAAAAGTTGTTGTCTGATAGTGTCAAAGGTATTGTCACAGGATGTAAGCTGTTCCAAATAAATAGCAATAGCACTTAGACTTATATACCGCTTTACAGCCCTCTCTAAACAGTTTACAGAGTCAGCATATTGCCCCCAACAATTTGGGTCCTCATTTTACCCACCTCTGAAGGATAGCAGGCTGAGTCATTCTTGAGCCTAGTGAGATTTGAACTGCCAAATTGCAGGCAGCTGGCAATCAGAAGTAGCCTGCAGTACTGCACTCTAAGCACTGTGCCACCACAGATCATAAATAAAACCGCCTTTTGCAATTGACTGGTGGTCATTTTGTCAATACTGATGATGTTCTTATTATATGCTTATATGCTTATTATTATTATTACTATTATTATTTTATATTTAATCTTCAGTTCGATTCACAGTGTGGGATGGTAAAAACTTCTGATGATGATGATCTCTTTTATTCATTAAACATGAAACTCAGGCAACTGAACATTTAAAAATGTGCCACAAATATGAGTGACTGGTGCTAATGGTTGCTGCCAGTGTCCTAGGTATCAACCAACTACCATCTTAAGATATATGATGTTCCAAGTAGCGCAGTTTTTTTGCAGTTCTGCTGGTGTAATTGCAGGAAGCTGCTATTATTATTATTATTATTATTATTATTATTATTATTATTATTATTATTATTATTATTATTGCATTATCATTTCTCAAAGTTGTATAGATATATTTTCAGACATTTGGAAGTCAAAGAGTCAAAGCACTAGATGTATCACTCTCTGTGCAATGACATTATCATTTTAAAAAGAAACTTTTTTTTCTGCTCAAAGAAATTGCAGGGGTTTGGGGGGGGGTTTGGTAGTCTTTCTTTTAGACTCCTTGGAAAATATACCCTGTCTTATTATAAAATCATAATTTCAGCAAAAGAATACTGCGAAGAAAGACCATTTATTTTCCAATATTTTAAATTCAACTTGTAGTCAAAGGTTACCTGGAAAAACATGTGTTTTTATTTCTATGCATAGCTGTAATATTACTTCCAGCCAACAATGAAGGTCTCTATGGATAAGATTTTCTAAAGAGCTGGAAATCTCAGTGCCCCTGTTCTATTAATCTCCTCTGCAGAGCTACCTAGACACTAGTGGGAAATATTACTAAACTGTGTGAGTCACAGCTAATCTGACTGTTGCTGTAATAAGATGATTTTGCAAAAAGACTGTCGTGTCAGAATCTTGTAACTTGGTGTATTGACTTATTGATGTATTGATGTTCAAATGGGACAGGTTTGGAAGCAGATTTAGAGATAGTATTAATGAAATTATAATCAATCCATATTACACAACCATTAAAAAAAATGGCATCAAGTGTCTTACTGTTTTCCTTCCTTCCTTCCTTCCTTCCTTCCTTCCTTTCTCCTCCCTCCCTCCCTCCCTCCATTCCTTCCTTCCTGTCAGCTGTTCCAATACCATTCTTTGACAGTATTGTCCTATATCCTATAAGTTGCTTCTCTCCTTGATTAGCTTCCACCCATTGCTTCTTGTTCTACCCTCAGGTGCTTTGGAGAATAGTTTGACTCCCTCTTCTTTGTGGCAACCCCTGAGATATTGGAACACTGCTATCACGTCTCCCCTAGTCCTTCTTTTCATTAAACTAGACATACTGAGTTCCTGCAACCATGCTTCATATGTTTTAGCCTCCAGTCCCCTAAGCAACAAAGATGATTAGGGGACTGGAGGCTAAAACATATGAAGAACGGCTGCAGAAACTGGGTATGTCTAGTTTAATGAAAAGAAGGACTAGGGGAGACATGATAGCAGTGTTCCAATATCTCAGGGGTTGCCACAAAGAAGAGGGATCAAACTATTCTCCAAAGCACCTGAGGGTAGAACAAGAAGCAATGGGTGGAAACTAATCAAGGAGAGAAGCAACTTAGAACTAAGGAGAAATTTCCTGACAGTTAGAACAATCAATAAGTGGAACAACTTGCCTGCAGAAGTTGTGAATGCTCCAACACTGGAATTTTTTAATAAAATGTTGGATAGCCATTTGTCTGAAATGGTGTAGGGTTTCCTGCCTCGGCAGGGGGTTAGACTAGAAGACCTCCAAGGTCCCTTCCAACTCTGTTATTATATTATATTATATCTTAAAGATTCAGATCTTCCTTTTCAAAACAATCTTTTAAAACACCCCTACGAATTTCCATAAAAGTTGCTCCAGTACTCTCTCTTTTCAGGCCAGAAGTTAAGCGTTCCATTTTTTTTAATTTGACTCATGTCATCCTGTGCATTAATATGAAGAGTGCCAAAAAAGTAAGAGAAGATCCATGGTAGGTCCTGGCACCGAGTCAATAATACACATGACCAATGAAATAATGTTCTGTGATGCCATTGATACCGCTCCTTGCTGTATTTCTTTCCAGGAATCTCTGGCTATAGGGAGGGTGAAACAGCACTCACCTCATCCTATTTTTTTGCCACTTCAGTTTTTCTGCAGTTTATATCAGGAGGTTTTCAATCTTCTTATGTCAACTGTGGATTGCTCTGGCTTTCAAAGTGTGTTAAAGCCTAGTTTTTTGAATGACAGGCATCTCCCTCCGTGTGCTGCTTCTCAGCTCCCTCATTAGCTACTGTGTCTTCCCTATTTTATCACAGACATATTCCTTCTCTGAATACACATAAAAAGCTATTCAGGTATTACTTTATGATGTGAAGAGGATGCAAGATTTCCTTGGACATTTTCTATGACATCTGCTTCTGTTGCATTGGACCATAAACATGAAAATTTAGCAGGAATGGGCTATAATTTTAAGTAATTCAGCAACTATGCTAAATTATTTCTGATGGGAAAATTAAAATGATGAAGACTTTTTTTTGCTTCAACCTCAGATATTTTTCTAATAGCAATTAAAACATAAAATTCTCAAACGTGAGCTTCCAACCCATAAAGAACCTCTGAACAGGTTCAGAAAGCTGCTAAATTATTACATATTCTTATGTTTGAAACAATCTTCTATCTCCTGGCATGTCACTATCTATTGTTTTAATACTTCCCATGCTCATCTCTTCCGGTTTTCCACTGCAGAAGCAACTGAGTTTCATCTGGGACAAGAAGAACTGCACAAACTGTTATCTGTAACAAGCAGGCATCTTGGGTATGTTCACTGCCTTATTTATTAAAAAAATAAATAAAAGTGGGACAATAAATAAATAAATAAATAAATAAATAAATAAATAATAAAGGGCCTCTGGTGGCTCAGCAGACTAAGTCTGTCTGTTATTAACACAGCTGCTTGCAATTACTGCAAGTTCAAGTCCCACCAGGCCCAAGGTTGACTCAGCCTTCCATCCTTTATAAGGTAGGTAAAATGAGGACCCAGATTGTTGGGGGCAATAAAAGTTGACTTTGTATATAATATACAAATGGATGAAGACTATTGCTTAACACAGTGTAAGCTGCCCTGAGTCTTCGGAGAAGGGCGGGATATAAATTCAAATAAAAATAAATAAAAAAAATAAAAATAAATGTCAACTAAATATTAGATTGGCTATGTCTAAATTTTGCAGGATATCTTTCCATAAATATGCGGCCTCATTGATTTGTACCCTTTTTATGGAAAAGTGTGGACTTTAACTGCCAGAATTCTCAATAATGATCATTCAAGCAGAAATTTGGGAACTTGAAATCCATATATCTCAGTGAAATCCAACCGGGGAGACCTGCTTTCATTTTATCTAGTTCTTTAACTGAGAATTATACACAAATCTGAATATAATTTTTTAAAAGGTGCTGATATTTAAATGGAATGTAAAAGATTATCAAATATATACTTGTTACATTGTGAAATTATGTCTGACATTATTTGTTATGTGCACTTAATAACTTATCCACTTATCTTGAGAAATGTGTCTTTTATACTGAATATAACTACAAATTAGTCTCTTATTTTTCTGCAAAGACATGCCAGGCCAAGCATGGCTATAAATTTGATACTGATCACAACTGACATGCATTCCTCCCTAATTCCTTCTCAACTGTTATGGTGATTTGATTACATAATCAAGCAATTAAATGGACAATCCACCTTAAAATGTTCAGAATCTACATTAATTACAGTACCTAAATGTGAGTGACTGAGATGAGAACAAGAGCTATCTTTCCAAAATCTTACAGGGCTGCCAACAAATAATGGCAAACAAGAACATTCAAGAAGTAGTGAAGCAAAACAGCATAAAAATAAATGACCCAACACACTGGCTTTTTCCAAAAAAAATTCTGACTTTGGAATGAGTGAGTGAATGAATGTATGTAGATTTTATTTATTTTTATTTATTTATTTTGTCAAGCATGCATTTTATGACAGATACAAATGTAAACATAATTATAAATATATGTAAAAGAGACCAATAAAAGAAAACATTAGGACAGGGACAGTAGGCACACTGGTGCGCTTATGCATGCTCCTTATGCTCTCTTAGGAATGGGGTGAGGTCTACAGTAGACAGTCTAAGGTTAAAGTTCTGGGGATTTGGGGAAGAAACCACAGTCAGGTAGTG
Organism: Ahaetulla prasina; assembly: GCF_028640845.1. Lineage (NCBI taxonomy): Eukaryota > Metazoa > Chordata > Lepidosauria > Squamata > Colubridae > Ahaetulla > Ahaetulla prasina. The sequence goes on from NC_080540.1 coordinate 235,676,329, forward strand.
CATTCCAGGCATTGACCACTCTGTTGCTGAAGTCGTATTTTCTGCAGTCTAGTTTGGATCGGTTTATCATGAGTTTGTATCTATTGTGTGCTCTTGTATTGTTTCGGTTGAAGCTAAAGTATTCATTGGCTAGTAAGACATTGTAGCAGATGATTTTATGTACTATGCTTAGGTCAGACTGAAGATGGAGAAATTCTAAGTTGTCTAAGCCCAAAATTTTGAATCTGGTGGTATAAGGTATTTTGTTGCAAGCAGAGGAGTGGAGGACTCTTCCTGTGAAATATCTCTGGACTCGTTCAGTTGTATTAATGTCTGATATGCAGTATGGGTTCCAACAGATGAGCTGTATTCAAGAATTGCTCTGGCAAAGTTTTGTATGCTTTAGTTTGCAGCTCAATATTACCGGAGAAGAAGCTACACAAGATTAGGTTAACAACTCTTAATGCTTTTTTAGCAATGCTGTTACAATGAGCTCTGGAACTTAGATCATTTGAGATGAGTACTCCAAGGTCTTTGACAGAGTGAGGGTCATCTGTTAGGTCATATCCATCCAGCTCGTATTTTGTATTCTGATTTTTTTTTTGCCAATGTGTAAGACAGAGCATTTATTGGTTGAGATTTGGAGTTGCCAATTGTTTGACCATTCTGACACACAATCAAGGTCTTTTTGGAGAGTAGCAGCATTGTCAGTGGTGTTGAATAGTTTTACATCATCCGCAAAAAGAACACAGTTGCTTATAATATCACAAAGGTCATTTATATAAAGTATAAAGTGTGTGGGTCCTAAAACGCTGCCTTGCGGGGACACCGCTGTTAACAGGTGCAGGGTTAGATAAGGCGTTCCCTATTTTAACTACTTGCTGCCTGTTTGATAGGAACGCAGCTATCCACTTATGCAGGAATCTGGAAATGCCATAAAATTTTAGTTTTAGAAGTAGCTTATTGTGTACCACTGAATCAAAGGCTTTACAGAAATCTAAATAAATTGCATCTATTGATTTACCCTGGTCGAGTTTTGAAGTCCATATGTTTTTGCAGTGTAATAGTTGCAGATTGCAAGACAATTTTTTTCTAAAGCCAAATTGCTTGTTAGAGAGTAGGTTGTTAGTCTCTAAGTAGAGGGTAATGGATTGGGTTTATGATTGATTCCATGATTTTGCAGGTGACACAATATAATGAGATTGGTATGTAATTATCAACTAGGCTGGGGTCACCCTTTTTGAAGATACGAATGACTGTGGCTAGCAACCATAAGTTAGGTAAGGAGCTGGGGGGTCTGAAGCTTTTTTGGGGGGAGGGTCTGAAGCTTCCTTATTGTTATGGGTAATTTATTTTTCCTGGTTTTGGGGGCTATTAGTGGTACGTATAGTTTGATGATTCTTTTGACTTCTTGCTAAAAAATGTTATAATGGTCTTTGGCAGTGATGAAGCCAGTGAATAGAGTTTTCCAATCAAGAGATGAAAGGTCATCAGTTATGAGATCATAGTTGGCTTTTCTAAAGTTATACTTTGGGATTCCGTCATTATGATTGTCTATGTGAGGGTGTAAGTTGAAATAAAAGTCTATCATGCTATTTTCACTGTTGGAAAAGGGTTCTTTTATTTGTAGTCCATAAATTGAATTTAAACTGTTGCAGGAGATGAGATCAAGGGAGTTGTTGAGTCTACTGTTATTAGTTACTAGTTTATCTAGTCCCAGATTAGTTACAGCATTGTACAAGGTTGCATTTATGGGTTCAGTTGTACATTCATTTAGGGTCCAATTAATAAGAGGTAGATTTAGGTCACCAAGAAAGATAAGAGGGTGTGGGCAAGAGGATGCCCATGTTAGTAGTGAAGTTAGTTTGTTTGCATGTACAAGGTCATAATCAGGAGCTCTGTAACAGAGTATGAAACGAATTGTGGGGTTTAGGGAGAGGTCACATACAATGGACTCAGGAAGAGCTAAGTCCTGTGTAACTTGAATAGTTTTTAGATGTAGGGATTTTTTATAGAAGATAACAACACCATCCCCTCTGTGGATTTCATGGTCGGACCTGTACACCTGATAGTCTCTTATTGTGGTAATGGAGTCTAGTAGTAATGAATTCAGCCACGTCTCGCATACAAATATAATGTTGAATATAGTCGTATTTAGTAGAAGGAGGAATTCTGGTATTTTGTTTACAAGGCTTCGTGAATTAAGTAGTTTGCATTTAATGTCTGTGGCAGTGGATTTTGAGGAAGTTAGGGGCGTGCATGCCTAGTGCTGGTTGTTGGGGTGATGGTCATTGGGGTGCAGACTGTTGTTCTTATGTGAAATATATATATATATATATATATTAGTTACGTGTGTGTGTGTGTGTGTGTGTGTGTGTGTGTGTGTGTGTGTGTGTGTGTAGATTACTAATGTTTTAATTGCCCTAAATACATTGCTGTGGTTTTTTTAAATCAGAATGTTACCATTCTCAGATCATGTTGCAGAAACAACTGAACTTCAATTGGGACAAGAGGAATGGTGAGGTGCCGTGGTGGCTCAGGCTGTAAGATAGCCTGTTATTAAAACACAGCTGCCTGCAATTACTGCAAGTTCTAGTCCCACCAGGCCCAAGGTTGACTCAGCCTTCCATCCTTTATAAGGTAGGTAAAATGAGGACCCAGATTGTTGTGGGGGCAATAAGTTGACTTTGTAAATATACAAATAGAATGAGACTATTGCCTTACACACTGTAAGCCGCCCTGAGTCTTCGGAGAAGGGCGGGATATAAATGTAAATACACACACACACACACACACACACACACACACACACATATATATATATATAATTTTTCACCTATTTCTCCATCCCAGATATGATGTCTTAGATTTGTCCTTCACACAAACACATTCTCTCTCCTTCTGTCACTCTTTCTTAATGTCTCTCACACAAAAGGAGCACAACTACATGATGATTTTCAAGTGATTGTTGACATTACAGAGCAAAATGGATTCCGCTTCCAGCTTTTGAAAAAATGGTCAGTGTGGCAAATATAGAGCAGTGAGGATGGACTACAATATTCCAAATGGTGGGATTATTTTTTTCCAAAAAAATAAGGGAATAATATTAATTTATAGGCTGAGGCCTCAAGGCACGAAGATATCAACTCTGTAGACACTATGTAAAAGTCCTCCCATAGTTGCAAGATTGTTAGTGGAAATATTATTCTTATGCAATACAGTAGGTTACTTGTTTAAATCCCTGCTGAAAATTGCAATCTGCTCATTATACTCTGTAAGATAAATAACATTACGAAAACTGCAGGTTTATTTGATATATTGAATTGTGATGTCTGAAAAATAGCTACCATAATATAAAAAGGCGATGCATGCTTGGATTCAAGTGGATTTGATGGAAGAGTTTCTGTACTAAAATGTAGACATTTGGTGGGTGGCAAAACAATAAAACAAAATGTTCACTGATGGCTTCAGCAAACTGTTTAAAGCTGGCTAACAATGGGTAGTATATTCGAATTGCCCAGTGATGATTAGGAGATAGCAGATGGAAATCTGTTTCCATAGGATGCTTATGATTCAGTACTCAGTTTGCTGCATAACATCAACAAGAAACAATAGAGGCTGGGGTTCTTTTACTTTCTTTGCTTTTTGTGTCAAAAATCCGCATCCCTTTTGCAATAAGTAATTATAAGTAAATTCCCTCTATCCAGATTATAATCAACTGTGAGTAGATCTATGAATGCTTTTTATAAAAAAAAAAACAGGACTTGCGAGTTTAAAATGGATTTATATGATAAGATTAAAGTCCCAGAATAGCCAAGTTCTGGTTTTAGACATTCTATCCCATGTACAGGATTAGCTAGTCATCTTGATACACGAATGAGACCGTGGTACTAAGTGAACAAGTTTAGGTTCTTATGGTACTGAGGGATATTTCTGAGCAAGCTAAGTCAGTACAAGAAAAAGCAGGCTCTACATGAACTGAAATGAAACCAGGCTATAATGTATTCCGTCAGAAATAAAGCAGAGCAGCTTTTAAAATAATTCCTAAGGAAAACTGACAGGTCCTGTGAAGCGTGCAGTTTAGAAACAGGAGCATATTTCAGGAACTACTGTATGGATAGAACCAATGTTGGAGGTGCGTTAATTGGTAGTCAAGTCAGTCATGAGATTTTTAAAAGCCAGGCAAAAAAGATGCCAGCAACATTTGTAAACTAGTTTGTAGGCATTGCAGGGCCAATGCTAAAACTCTCCAAGCCAAGCTGGGGAATAAGAGCACTTGACTGTAAACAAAAGCATAGATACAATGAGTAGAACTGTGGGTAGAATAAAGAGAATCAGTGATGTATGGTCATTCCTAGGTATAAATTCTATAGAAGGAGCAGGAAAGACCCACTAGATGTCTCTCTTTTTATCAAATAAACGTTATAAAAATAAACCTTTTGGATGACTAAATTTCTTTGCAGAATCTTGATGGGTGTCAATATTTAGCCACAAATGTGAATCAATTTAGGAATATAATGTTATCCATCCAAAATTCTGAGGATAGGGTGGAAAGAAATCTGGGAGGTAAGGAGATTTTGTTTTAATATGGGGGAGACCATTTGTCCTATCATAGATGAAATACATTCATATTCAGACCAGAAAAAAAGAAACGAATTTCCTGGATATCTTAAATGACTGTAGTTTGTAGCCTCTGGTCATGAAATTAGCTAGAGAGGAAACAACCTTAAGCTACCTTGTAATAATTCTTTATCAAGTTTCATTATAAAAATAATAGAAAAACACAAGTTAGAAAAATAAAAAAAATAGTGCAAAGAAAGGGAAAAAAAGCAATGACTTCTGACATCTAACCTTTTGTTTTGCATTTCATGACATTTCAAGCTATTTCTATAATCGCAAGAAACAACCTTAAATGTAATCCTAAATAATAACCATGATCTGGTATGACATGAAATTGTTATGAAATCAATGGAAAAGAGTCACTATAATGCTATTTTGTTTAATTTCTTTCCGGAAAACTACAGCAGGATCAAACCCAATCACATTTTAAAAATGGGCCTAGTATGAGATTAAAAAGTTCCCAAACTCTTCATAATACATTGGAAACTAAAACAATTGGCAACTAGGAAAAAGCCGACATGGTGTCTGTGAAGCTATAAAATGAAACCTTTAGGAAATAAAAATTAGTCCTAATAAAGAGGGAAAAAAGGAACACAAACTCTGGCATATGAGATGATAATAGAATATAAAAATGATGATAATGCAGAAATGAGTTGTTGTGGTTTTTAATATGAACTTATTTCAATATCCCAAAGGCAGAAAACCACCAAGCAGGGAACTAGTTAGGCTTTTAAATAACAAAGGGAAGTACAGAGATTACAGAGAAAGTGAACAAATTTTTTGCATCTGATTTGTTACAAAGAAAAGAGATCAGTTGAAGTCTGAGCTTGTGCCAACTTCCTCATGGAGGAAATCAGAATGATAAAAGCAAACTGAGGTAACAAAATAATATACCAGTATTCTAGGATCTTGAGAAATTACACTATAAACTACCATGGGGTCTTCAAGGCATCCACACAAGAGTTCTTAAATAATTCATATGTGAAAATATGTGAAACGTATCAAATCTGGTTTATTGCCATACAATTGTACAATAGCAAATGGGCCATTGATTTTAAAAGGGACTTGAGGAGATTCTGGAAATTACAGGCTGGTAAACTTAATTTCTTTTGCAGGCAAGTTAGTAGAAATAATAATAAATGAAAAAGTAATAAGGCACATAAAGAAATATGCATGGATTTCACAAAAGTAAATCCAGCTTCATCTTTCAGAGATCTTTGAAAACATCAATAGGCCCATGATTGTACATGGCTCTGTTGATCTTGTATACCTGGATTTTCAAAAGACCTTTGATAAAGTTCTCATAAAATTTGGCATGGAATAATAGGAGGATCTGACATTAACTTAATCGTGAACTAATGAGAAAACAGAAACTAAAGAGTGGGAATAAATGGGCTATTTTCTCAATGAAATTTAAGAACAAGTGGGGTCCTCAATGATTTCTGTTGTGACCAAAGCTTGTTCATAAATGATCTTCACTTAAAAATAAACAGTGAGCTGGCCAAGTTCACTATTTAGGGAAACTATTCAGGGAAACTATTCAACGAAATAAAAGCTAGAGCTGATTTTAGAAATCCCCAAAAGGATTCATTTAAACTGGGTTAATAATTCACCAAATGACAGATTTATTTATTTATTATTCATTTGTTTATTCAATTTGTAGAGCCTCCTGTCTCAATCAATGACTATGGGCAGCTTACAACTCAAAAAACATATTACAATTAAAATACTAAATAGTATACTAAAAATATTTCATAACAATAATAAATGCTAAACAATGTCTTTATGTGTGAGGAAAAACAAACAAAATCTCTAAATAACTATGGGGGGGGGTGACACTTGGTTTCATGCTGACTAGCTTTCTAAAAATGTAAAGTCAGTGATGCTGACACAGTTTTTCAATAACTGAAAAAAAGCCAAAAGCCAAGGCTAAAGTTCCTAAATGAGAGATTAAAAATGAAAATGCCATCACTGTAATGTTCTTCTGTAAATCTATAAAAGGTCTATATCTTAAATGCTGGTCACCACATTTGAAAAAAGATGTAATTGAATTGGCAAAAGTGAAGAATAGGGCAAATGAAAACTAAAAGCCTTCCTGGTATGAAAGGTCTAGAATTTTACTTGTTTGTTTAAATCAGTCTATATGGCTACTCATCTCAAAAATGTGACGCAAGGTAGCTAACAAAGATTTTTTTTAAATGCAATATAAAAATACCTCTAACAAATGAAAAACACAATGTGATTACCAAGAAAGCATAATTTTGGACTTGAAAAATTCTTAAGGGTGGTGGGGGAGGAATGTTATTAAGATATATAAAACCATGCACGGCATGGACAAAGTGAAGGTTTTTTCCCCTTTTTCCCAAAACACTAGGAACAAAAATTGTCTAATGAAGCTATTAGGAGGAGATTTGGAACACACAAAAGAAAGTACTTCTTCACCCAGTACTTACTTGACCTGTGGTTAATTATACTTAACCACATCATTAACCTCTGGTGATGGCCACTAGCTTGGATAGTTTTAAAAGGGGATTGGATTAATTCATAGAGGTCAGCTCTTTCCAGAGCCATTAGTTTGAAGAATCAGTGTTGCCTTCAGGTTGTATGGCAACAGTGGTGGGAGGTCAGCCTAGATGCATTTGGTGGGCTCTGTGAGAAAGAAAATGCAGAATTAAAATGGGCCTGGCCTCATCCAGCAGGGTTTTGTGTGTGTGTGTGTGTGTGTGTGTGTGTGTGTGTGTGTGTGTGTGTGTGTGTGTGTGTTCTTTTATTTATTCATGGAAATGTATTGTATTCCAAATTACGGTATATGTGATTTTTTAGTTCTCAGAGAAATATAATCAGGAAATTTGGATACGTGAATCAATGGATTTAGCCAAGAGGGTGAAAGGAGAAATTCAGCACCCTCTAAGACCCAGCAAGCATTTTGGATATTTTTAAATTATGGCTCTAGAGATGATAACATTTTCTTTAAAAATTCTAGACAAAATCTCATAATATTTTATTGCAGAATATTTTAATATAATTCTAGCTATATGCTAGTTCCTAGAGTTTTTTGGTGGATTTTACTGCATTTATTCTGCCTACTCCTACAAGGTAATATACTACAGAAAGTGTATTCTGGAATAAAAGAGACCAAGTTCAAGTCAACCTTCAGCTTTGGAAATTCAATGGGTGATTTGGAGCCAATTGTTCTCTCTCAACCCAACCTATTCCCAGGGATAAACACGATTTATTCTATTGATTTTACAGCATTTATAACCAAATTTTGATGCATCCTATAACAACAGTTCAATCAGCATTAATTTCTTCATCTTGATGGGCTCATGAGCAAACAAATAACTGATGGACCAAAGACATCATTTTATTTATTTATTTTTATTTGTCACATATTATATATAAGCATAAGCATGGAATAACTATACGATATATAAGCATATATATAACCATAAGTATGTAATAACTATATGAAATTGTATACAATCAAAGGGAACATTAGGACAGGAATGGTAGGCACATTGGTGCTCTTATGGACGCCCCTTACAGACCTCTTAGGAATGGGGTGAGGTCAATAGTAGATAGTCTTTGGTTAAAGCTTTGGGGATTTAGGGAAGAGACCACAGAGTCTGGTAGTGCATTCCAGGCATTAACAACTCTGTTTCTGAAGTCATATTTTCTGCAATTGAGATTGGAGCGGTTCACATTAAGCTTAAATCTATTGTGTGCTCGTGTATTGTTGTGATTGAAGCTGAAGTAGTCTTCAACAGGAAGGATGTTGTAACAGATGATTCTATGAGTTAAGCTCATGTCGAAGGCGGCGGAGTTCTAAATTTTCTAAACCCAGGATTTCAAGTCTGGTGGCATAAGGTATTTTGTTATAAACAGAGGAGTGGAGAACTCTTCTTGTAAAATATTTCTGGACACGCTCAATTGTATTAATATCCGAAATGAGGTATAGGTTCCAGATAGGCGAGCTGTATTCAAGAATTGGTCTAGCAAATGTTTTATATGCTCTGGTTAGTAATGTAGTGTTTCTGGAGAAGAAGCTACGCAAGATTAAGTTTACTCTTAAAGCCGTTTTTGTGGTGTTGTGGTAGTTGCAGTGGGCTTTGGCACTTAGATCATTTGATATGAAAACTCCAAGGTCTTTAACAGGGTGGGGGTCATCTATAAGGTAGTGTCCATCAAGGACGACCTTGCTCACCAGTATTCGCCATGGATCTTGCACTGACAGGGCAAGAAGATCCGCAAACCAAGGCCTCCTGGGCCAATATGGAGCTACTAGAATCAATTCGGCCTTCTCTTCCAGGAGTTTGCAAATCACCCTGGGAATCAGGGGTGGAGGGGGAAAAGCGTATAGGAGGCCACGAGGCCAACTGCTGCGTAGGGCATCCACCACCTCCGAGCCTTGGGAAGGAAATCGTGTGAAGTACCTCGGAAGCTGGTGATTGGAGGCCGAAGAGGTCTACCAGAGGCTGGCCAAATCAGTAAGATAGATTTGATCGCTGAACAGGGATGGGGACAGGGCCCATTCCGCTTGATTGATAGTGCCCTGAGTGAGAGAGTCCACCGTAATATTGGTTACTCCAGAAATGTGATCGGCCCTCAGGGATCTGAGGTGGGACTCTGCCCAAAGGCCTAGACGGAGGGCCTCCTGAAGGAGAGATTGAGAATGTGTTCCGCCCATCTGATTTACATAGGCCTTCGCCATGATGTTGTCTGTTAGAATCAAAATGTCCTGACTGGTGATTAGTGTAGAGAATGCCTGGAGGGCCAAGAAAATGGCCCGCAACTCCAGAAAATTGATGCTGTGTTGGGCTTCGTGGTCCGACCATTGACCCTGTGCTAGATGCAACCCCATGTGCACCCCCCAGCCGAAGAGACTGGCATCCGTGGTGATGGTCAGCCAAATGGGCTCCCTGAAACAGGTTCCACATGAGATGGCCGGGGATGTCCACCAATCCAATGATGTCCGAACATCCGCGGGAAGGACTACTCTCCTGACCGAGGAGCTGACAAGTTTCCGCTGATGGGGAAGCAAGAACCACTGCAGGGCCCTGCTGTGGAGACGAGACCAGGGTACTATATCATAGGTGGAGACCATTTTACCCAAGACTTGTGATAACTGTAGTAAAGGGATAGGACCCACCCACTGACAATGAGCCGCTAAGTTGGAGAGGCTGGTAAGTCTTTCCTCTGAAAGGAAAACCATGAATCGCTCCATATCAATCACCGCCCCCAGGTGTACAATATGGGAAGATGGAGTAAGGTGACTTTTGTCCCAGTTAATAGAAAATCCATGATCCTGCAAGATCTGGATAGTAGTGGAGACATCCCGTTCTGCTGATGGTAACGAAGATGACATGATTAATATATCATCAAGATAGGCTTGAAGCCTAATTGGAGTTGTTCTAATGTGGGCTAGCAGAACCGACAAGATCTTGGTAAATGCCCGAGGGGCCGAAGACAGCCCGAAGGGTAAGGCCCTGTACTGATAGTGTTGCCCATGATAACAAAAATGAAGGAATTTACGGTGAGCAGGGAGGATGGGGATGTGAAGGTAGGCCTCTGTCAAGTCGATAGACGAGAGGAGGTCACCTGGACAGACACATTCCAAAATAGTGCGGAGTGAATGCATTTTGAATTTGTGATAAATGATATGTCGGTTGAGGGACTTCAAATCCAGAATAGCCCTCCAGCCCTCCGAAGACTTGCTCACTACGAATAGGCGAGAATAAAAACCGTGCCCTCGCTGATCTGAGGGAACTGGTTGAATAGCCCTTATAGTCACAAGTTGATGAATGAACTCAGAGACTAGAGACCTGGTGGTAGGATTATGTGAAACTGGGCAGCGTACAAAAGTCCTCGGGGAGTAGGAGCGAAATTCAAGGGAGAGACCATACTTTATGGCGTTCCTGACCCATTTGTTGGAAGTTGAGATTTCCCATTGAGCGTAAAAATGCGTAAGGCGAGCGCCAATGGGTAAATCCAACAGCAACTCACTTGGAGTGTCTGAAGGCCCTGCCCCTCCCACCTCGGAAGGGTTTTCTATCGGAGAATCGGGAACCCGGCCTAACCTGTCCGCCTCGAGGCTGGACCCCTCTGGGTGAGAAGTAATGTTGTGAGCTAGATGAAAACCCTCCTGAGTCTGTTGCACGAAATGGCTGTGGGCGAAAATAAGGCTGTTGTCGAAGTTCTCCTCTTCTGGATAGCGATGGGAGTATCTTCCTCTTATCTTTGGTCTCCACCACTATGGGATCAAGGGAGGAACCAAAAAGGTTGATCTCTGCAAAGGGGGAGGTTGCTTCTGGTGTTGGCTTGCCAGTGCCTGAGCCAGAGTAGCCGGTGGGATGATACCGCAGAGCCTATAGCTTTCGTCGAGAATCTGGCTGCATGAAGCGAGGCGTAGGCCGAGAACTCCAAAGCGGCCACAATTTTATTTATGTCCTGATGGGATCTGACATCCGTCGATGGGATTCTGCTCTGGAGTTGCCTGATCCAAAGAAGAGCAGATCGGTTGAAAAACAAGGCCACTGTGGAAGCCCTGACTGATCAGGCAGAGGATTGGTAACCCTTAATGATGGTACTGTCAGCACATTTCTCTTCCGGGCATAAGGATTCATCAGCTGGACCCGTGAGGTGAGAGGAAGCCATAAGGGCCACGACGGGAGCATCCACTGCGGGTATTTGTCTAGCTCTGGGGCCACATTGTAAAATCTTTTGTCCTGAGCATTTGGATTGGACCCAGAACCTGGAGATTGCCATTGACACTGGACTATGTCGACAAAGAGTTTCGGAGCTGGAATCGTCTCCGAAATCACCGTGGGTTCTGCGAATAAGCGGCCCGAGGGATCCTGTGTGGACTGGGTGAGAGGAGTTGATGTCGCAACGCCTAGACCAGTGGAGGTTTGTGCCTTAAAGAGCAGGGACCAGAAAAGGTGAGGTTTGAATAAACCTACGAAGGAGGGCTGATCCGGTGCTAGACCCTCGTCATCAGAAAGGGCTAACTCTCTCGTGTCTTCATCCTCTGAGAAGGACCCCTGGGTAGCGGAATCAGGGGAGTGATCCCATCGATTGACGGGTAGATGCCCCACAAGGTGGGTCTGAGCTATGGGAGGGGTGTTTGTGGTGTCTGCTGCAGTAGAACCCTGCTGGACACACTTAGCAACCCCATGATGAATAGCCTCTGAGATGAGCATGCCAAAGGAATCTGGTAATTGAATAATGGGCTGCTGTGACATTTGAGGTGTGCTAACCAGTTGAGATTGAGCCATCATAGGGAAAGGAGGCATTGGGTTGTTTGTAGTATAATCAGCAGAGGCCTGTTTACTTGTAGAGGGCAATGTTTGAAATAATGCTGCTGCCTCTGATGGAACCTGCAAGGGCTGAAATAAGGGGATCACAGGAGCCTGCTGTACCGAGGCCTGCTGTTCAGGGCCAGGTAAAGCTTGGAATAAGGGAATTGCCTCAGGTTGGCTAGGCAGGGGCTGAAATAAGGGCACTGCCTCAGAACAAGGGGGCAAGTCAGTAGTGGCTGAGCGATCAGGAGACCAGGCTCCAGCATTGGTTGGAGGGGCAGGGAGCTTATCCTGAACGCTGAGCGAGGACTGAACCCTTTGAGGGGAGACCTCCTCTGGAGTTGGCCTGAATTGACTTGCCAGATTTCTTTAACGACTTATTGATGACTTTTTCAATTGCTTTGTGGTGTCGTTCCTCCGCTCAAGAATGAGGCTTGGAGGGCTTATTGGTTTGTTTAGGAGCCCCTAGAGAAGAAGATGAGGGAAAAACCTCAGAGGAACCTTCCCCTGGGTCGCTAAAATGGCGGCTCCGTCCCTTGCTCTTAGAGCTTTTAGGCGGTGCAGCATGACTGGCATCTGCCATCTTAGTCACTCACCCGCCAAAATAAACCGCCCAAACTTGTGACAAGCAGTCTAAATGAAAAAATTACTCACAACCTCTATTTACGAAGCAGAATCTCTTAATTGAGGATCGCTGACGAGATTTCTGAAAAGATATCCGAATGCTGGGTCGCTGACTAGAAACGCAGTGGAATCGCTCACCTGAATGGGCTGCAAGCGCGATCAGGAAACTTAAAGCCCTTAATTTCCCTCATGAATGGCTCAGGAGGCAGAACAGAGAGGCAGATGACCCAGCAAAAAAATCGCTAGCCGCAGGGGCTACAAACACGATGCAATTAGATCCAGAAACCTCCAATTCAGCTGAGGCAGTAGTTAGATCGCTTGCCGAAGGGGCTGCAAACGCGATGAAAAGTGGCGCGGAAGCCTCCAATCCTGCGGCTAGCTGCTCTGAGGAAAGTGCAGCTGCCTGCTCGCTGAGATAGAAATAAACAGCGAGCCTTCTGGGCATGCAACCAGGCAAGCCCGTGATCACTGACCCAAGAAACTGCCAGTAGGCAGGTTACTGCCTAAGGAACTGGCCCTCAGCGGACTCAGGCTCAAAAGTCCTTCACGCTGGTAGGTAGATGGGAAGCTTTGTAAATATCTAGGCTTTTCTTAACAGCAGAAAGCAACGACACGTGTGGTCCTGGCAAGGACTGAGTCGAAAAGCTGGAGAAGGGCTACAGGAGGCGGGGCTTACTAAAAATTCTGCAGACTCAGTCCTATGACAAGCAAGAGGATTTTCCCAAACCTAAACCTGACCGCCGTTTCCCCCGACATTGAGAAACAAGAACAGTTTTTTCCCAAACGCCATCACTCTGCTAAACAAATAATTCCCTCAACACTGTCAGACTATTTACCAAATCTGCACTACTAATAATCTTCTCATCGTTCCCATCACCCATCTCCTTCCACTTATGACTGTATAGCTGTAACTTTCTTCCTTGTATCCTTACGATTTATATTGATATTGTTACCTGATTGCTTATTTGTAGCCTTTTTTTTAATTTGAATTTATATCCCGCCATTCTCCGAAGACTCAGGGCGGCTTACATTGTGTTATGCAATAGTCTTCATCCATTTATATATTATACAAAGTCAACTTTATTGCCCCCAACAATCTGGGTCCTCATTTTACCTACCTTATAAAGGATGGAAGGCTGAGTCAACCTTGGGCCTGGTGGGACTTGAACTTGCAATAATTGCAAGCAGCTGTGTTAATAACAGACTGCTTTAGTCTGTTGAGCCACCAGAGGCCCTATGACTATCATTGTGTTGTACCTTATGATTCTTGATGAACGTATCTTTTTTTTTATGTACACTGAGACCATAGGCACCAAGACAAATTCCTTGTGTGTCCAATCACACTTGGCCAATAAAAATTTCTATTCTATTCTATTCTGTTTCCAACCACAACCACAATCACAGGATTTTCTGGGCAGCACTGAATATTTCCATCATTGGAGAATGACTATGCTCCGTGTTTTCTTCATGCTAGTAACCCTGGAAAGCTGAACATCATTATCTCAGGTGTCAAGCGCCTTTGAAAAGGGCACAGAATAAAAGAGGTTGTAACTAAATTCTTTCTTTTATAGCTGAGGTGACAACTCATCTGGAATTCAATTGTTCCTTGACATGCATTATAGAACCAAGCCTACTGTCAGACAGATTAGCTTGCTACTTTTAAAAAAAATCTATTATATGACTAAACAGGACAAAAGAACCCAATTAGTAAAAGGCAGATTCCGCTACTTGAGAATATCTACCCATCAGAGATTTTATCCTAGGTAATTGGGTGGAAGTATGTAGAAAGATAATAGCTGTATTATCAAAGCAATTGATTTAAAAATACATTGGTGTATGAAATGCACTCACACTGAGAATCATATAAGATATGCAGACCTTGATATCACATCACTGCATACATGTAGAAGCTTGCATTAAATTGGTTAATTTAGAATGCACACCCTAAATATGATAGTCTTATATGTGGGCAGAATTAGGAAATTTTAAATAAGATTTCTGAGTCTGAAGTACTGAGAACCAAGACATTCCACTACATGATCTTATATATAGCTTGCTTCCAAGCTCTTACATATAACAAAATTAATGCCTCTTGGGCTTTTCATACTATTGTCCCTGCTGTCCAAATTCAGGGAAGTTTCAGCGGTTACTTACAATAGTTTTGTGTGTTTCTAGATATTTTGTGCAAGAACGAATGTAGATTCAACGGCGAATCTATCAGAAGCCCTAGCCCTAGCTCTATTAAGATATTTATTTTGCGACACCCATATTTTAATTGTATTATTTATCTATTGAAAATATATGTATTGTTTACCTGAATTCAACAGAAGACATTAAAGACAAGTCACGATTAAAATAAAAATTTAGGAACATGCAGAATAAAATGAAGATCTTAATCATATAATCTAAAACCAGTGAGAGAGTAAAACTGGATAGGGGGCTGGGATTAAATATCATCACTGAATATCTAGCAAGGTTGTTCAGTGATGGGAATTCAAAAAGGAAAAGATTATTTGGTGCATGCACAAACATCCATGTTGCAACTCCAACACCTTTGATCAATATTTCCAACTTGTTCCTTTCAAATATGGTTCATTGCACAGCTCTGATGCCTAGCAACCTGGAGACTTACTGGAAAAAATATTTTATTCTATCATTAGCCATCAAACAAGAAAGAGAGAGACAGAGAGAGAGCAAGTCATCTGAGTTATAAAGTAAAGGCACTCTGAATTCATAAACACAACTCAGCAATTTTTTTTAATTTTATTTTGTCACAACATTATACGTAAACATTGATATAAAACAACACATCATAAAAGAAAAACATATATATAAGCAAAAGTATGCAACAACTATATTAATTTGATATAATGAAAGGGAACAATAGGACAGGACCGGTAGGCACTTTTGTGCTCTTATGCACGCCCCTTATAGTCCTCTTAGGAATGGGGTGAGATCAATAGTAGACAGTTTTTGGTTGAAGTTTTTGGGATTTTGAGTAGAGACTATAGAGTCAGGTAGTGAGGGCCAAGCGTTAACAACTCTGTTACAGAAGTCATATATTCTGCAATCAAGGTTGAAGCAGTTGACATTAAGTTTGAATCTATTGTTTGCTCTTGTATTATTGCAATTGAAGCTGAAGTAGTCTTTTACAGGAAGGATATTGCAATAGATGATTCTGTGTGTTAAACACAGCTCTTGTCGGAGTCGGCGGAGTTCTAAGTTTTCTAATCCCAGGATTTCAAGTCTGATGGTATAAGGTATTTTGTTGTTTTCAGAGGAGCGGAGAACTCTTCTTGTAAAATATTTCTGGAAGCGTTCAATTGTATTAATGTCAGAGATGTGGTATGGATTCCAGACAAAATAGACCTCAAGAATAGGTCCAGCAAATGTTTTGTATGCTCTGGTTAGTAGTGTAGAGTTTTTGGAAAAGAAGCTGCGTAAAATTAGGTTTACAACTCTTAGAGCCTTTTTTGCTATGTAGTTGCAGTGGGCTTTGGCACTTAGGTCATTTGATATGAAAACTCCAAGGTCTTTAACAGGGTGGGGGTCATCAGTAAGGTAATGTCCATCGAGCTTGTACTTATTGTTAGGGTTCTTTTTTCCAATATGTAAGACTGAGCATTTGCTGGTGTTTTGTTTTTTTTTGTATCATTTTGTATCATTTTCTTGATACAAGTAATTTTTCCTTGCCTTCATTTAGGATGCGTTTTGATTTCCTAGTCTAGCCTACATACAGTACCTGATATTCTCCCAAGTATGAACCAAGCCTGATCCTGTCTAGTTTCCAAACCAAGTCAAGGTCAGCCAAGTATTGCCATCTGCTGAGTTGGCCTTCCAAATTGTGGACATGGCAACAAAAAACCATAACAAATATATTTAAAATACTTTCTTTGGATGTTGGCATAATACAAATAGGACTTTACTCAATCAGAGAGCAGGCAAGTTCCTGCAATGCAGATTAAAGCTTTTCTGCTTCAAGAATTTTTGTGTCAGGTAAACCAGACAGAAAACACGAACAGATGAGCCAATTCTACTTTATTGTAAGGCTACATTAATATAATATTGCAAGTCTGAAAGTACAAATCTCCCACCATCTCCTTTACAGTATGAGAAGTTAGGAAAGGACCCTTCTCAGCCTTTTTCTCCACCCATTATATGGCTGTGGGCTATTCCTCCTCTTATCAGATCATTCCCTATCTCTTTGCCCTGTTTCTCAAGTTCTTTCTCACATCATGCCATCCACTTCATGTGTGCAAAGATCCAGTTTGTACAAAGGTGACATACGCGCTGTTTTTTTTTCCAAACAGCCATTCAGTCAAATCTGGAATATAGTTAAAAGTAAAGGTTCCCCTCGCACTTATGTGCTAGTTGTTGCCGACTCTAGGGGGCGGTGCTCATCTCCGTTTCAAAGCCGAAGAGCCAGCACTGTCCGAAGATGTCTCCGTGGTCCTGTAGCTGGCATGACTCAATGCCAAAGGCGCATGGAACGCTGTTACCTTCCCACCAAAGGTGGTCCCTATTTTTTCTACTTGCATTTTTATGTGCTTTCAAAATTGCTAGGTTGGCAGAAGCTGGGACTAGTAATGGGAGCTCACCCCATTACATGGCAGAACTAGGGATTCGAACCACCGAACTGCCGACCTTTCGATCAACAAGCTCAGCTATCTTAGCCCCTGAGCCACTGCATCCCTTGGAATATAGTTAGTGAGGGGAAAACAAACAGATTTCCTAGGAGAAGATGACCAATGATTAGTTGGAGCTTGAGTGCAGTTAAAATGGCTACAAAATTAAAACTACCTGTAAGGCAAACATATGGGGAAAATACTGTGTGAGATTTGTCCTTCACATCTGAGAGTCACAAATAAAGCAGACTGAGTTGATGGAGATGTCCTTTATGGGTTTTTAAATGCCTTTACTGCCTTTAGCACATTTTGGCCTGGCAGACATGGCTGAGCTGTAAGTGCACATCATGTAGCAAGAAGGGAGTATTATTTTCTACAAAGTTTAATGCAAAAGGCTCTGACAAATAGCAACAATAGAGCTCTCAAGCACTACAATCAATACTTAATGGCCTAATGTAAATCCAGCCCATGGATGGATCTGGCTATCTAGCAAAAATAATAAGACAGATGCCCACCTGCAGTGGTACATCTTGGGGTGGGGGGAGGATGTCCCTGAAGCCGGCCAAGAAGCGGACAAAACGATGTGGTAAAGTTACTTTGTTTTGTTTGTTTATTTATTTATTTATTTAATCATATTTTTATACCGCCCTATCTCCCAAGGGACTCAGGGCGGTTTACAGCCAAGTAAAACATAAATATAAATACAAGTTAAAACCCCAATTTAAAAAACTTATTAAATACGGCCGAATATTAAAACCATAATAAAATAGTAAAACCCCATTAAAACCAAATTTAAAATTTAAAATTCTAGTCCAGTCCTGCGCAGATAAATAGATGTGTCTTAAGCTTGCGGTGAAAGGTTCAAAGGTCAGGAAGTTGGCGAAGTCCTGGAGGAAGTTCGTTCCAGAGGGTGGGAGCCCCCACAGAAAAGGCCCTTCCCCTGGGCATCGCCAGCCGGCACTGCCTGGCTGACGGCACCCTGAGGAGTCCCTCCCTGTGAGAGCGTACGGGTTGGTGGGAGGCAGTCGGTGGCAGTAGACGGTCCCGTAAGTATCCCGGCCCAATGCCATGGAGCGCTTTGAAGATAGTTACCAAAACCTTGAAGCGCACCCGAAAGGCCACAGGTAGCCAGTGCAGTCTGCGCAGGAGAGGTGTCACATGGGGGCCACGAGGGGCTCCCTCTATCACCCGCGCAGCCGCATTCTGTTGTTGTAGAGATATGGCTATTTTTATCTTTGCTTTTAATGAGGTGGTGGGAAAGGAGACCAGAGATGCTCCCAATACCTGAGAAAGATAGATAAAGATAATGGAGATGATGGAGAGGGGAAGGGGGAGGGAGGGAGGGAGGGAGGGAGGGAGGGAGGAAGGAAGGAAGGAAGGAAGGAAGGAAGGAAGGAAGGAAGGAAGGAAGGAAGGAAGGAAGGAAGGAAGGAAGGAAGGAAGGAAGCCACCGGAAGATGTTTTATCATTTAACTGGACATTGTATTTTGGTTACATCTTTTGGAAAATATTTATTAAAATATTACCAATAGGTGATAATCTGTCAGGTTTTTGGTGTTACAATATAAACGGAAATGAGTGTAGTCACGATGTTCTCCAAGCAAATCGCAAGTTGTGTCTAGCAATTATTCTGCATTCCCAATGATAGTTCTCCATTTCATCCAGATCTTCCTCACCACCACTACCCTTTCTTAGTTTTCCTACTTCAGATCTACCAAGGTCACTTTGGCACATTTGTTTTTAGTTTCAGTTAAGTTGTGATCTAAATCAAGGCAGACCCTACATAAAACCGCCAAAGCTTAGTCATTGTTCTGCATGCCTCTGAAAATTATTGGCTTACCACACTTGGAAAAAGAGAAACAGTAGCAAACATCTGTCTATGTGGCATTTGTCAAAAGTATCTGGATTGGTGATGATTTTGGAAACCCCTAGATTTTTCAGAAGCTGCCATAGTCTTCATAGTTTTCAGTTCTTCAATTTCATTTTGTTTCAGCCCCATATACAGAAATGTGTGCCTGTGCTAACAATGTTTTCCCAACATAAATGAACCGAGATGCTTTTGACTTTAAAATTACTGATCATCAGATATAGCCTGGGTTATAATGTGCTGGATATGTTCACCACTTTGAGTTATTTGTAAAAATAATAAAGGTTAAATAAGTAAAGTAAGTACCATATTTTTTGCACTATAAGACACACTTTCTCCCCACCACCAAAAAATGGTGGAAATCTCTGTGCATCTTATAGAGCGAATGTTGCTGAAGCCCCACCCACCTGCTGGCCCCACCCTTCAGATTTTTTCAGCCCCCATACACACCATTTTTGGCCTCCGCATGTCCCATTTTCAGTCCATTCCAGGCAGCGGGGATCGGCATTAGCGGTGGTGGCAGCTATCATCAGTGGTGACAGCAATGATTGGCGGTGATAGGCACAGGCCAAAAATGGGATGCTCAGAAACCAAAAATGGGATGAATGGAGGCTGAAAATGAAACACATGGAGGCCAAAAATGGGACACATGGAGGCCAAAAATGGGATGGGCAGAGGCCAAAAATGGGATGCATGGAGGCCAAAAACAAGACACCCGGTGGCAATTGGCAGCAGTGGCAGCGATCGGCGGTGGCAATCCCCTTCAACTGGAAAAGCTGATAAGCGTATTCTGGGAGGCAGATCCAACCGCCAATCAGCTGCTCGTGCTAAATCAGGCTGCGATAACTGACCAGGCTGTTTGCTTCAAGGTACCAATGGATGCTGGGAGGCAGAGGCAGATTTTTTTTCTTGTTTTCCTCCCCAAAAGCTAGGTGCGTCTTATGCATCGGGAGCATATTATAGTGCAAAAAAATATGGTAAGCAAGTGAATGAATGAAGGAAGGAAGGAAGGAAGGAAGGAAGGAAGGAAGGAAGGAAGGAAGGAAGAAAGAAAGAAAGAAAGAAAGAAAGAAAGAAAGAAAGAAAGAAAGAAAGAAAGAAAGAAAGAAAGAATCCTGTATTTCCAGACCAAAAAGTCTAATTTCAACCACATTGATATGCATCTCGTACATTCCAACTACTTTTGTTAAACCGGAGACATAACTTTGTATATAATAATGAATTTTTTGAATATATATGGAGAATTTACCCTGATTCTAACGAAGGTGGATAGAAATGCACATTGCTTGTAGTATCTTCTAGCATTGCCCAGTTATCATTGGAACAATGCAAATCTTGTTGTTATGTTACTTTAGCACAATAGTGATGATATGACTCAAAAAGATGCTATGGGTTTTCCCCACAACTAAATGAAGATGCTAATCACTCATTCCAGAGAACTCAGAAAACTATATCAGCATAGATTTAGCTGCTTGCACTGCCAATGTATATCGGTGGTGGTGGTAGTGTAGGGTTTTTGTAGATTTGTTCTCCCAAGTGTAGCATATGTTAAGGAAAATGATTGGTTGAGGTCTTTGTGCATTGTATTATCCTTTCTTATGGATTTTAGCAGCTGATGAGAAAATATCTACTTATCATAGGATTGTAGCAG
The DNA here is from genome assembly GCF_028640845.1 of Ahaetulla prasina. Taxonomy (NCBI): domain Eukaryota; kingdom Metazoa; phylum Chordata; class Lepidosauria; order Squamata; family Colubridae; genus Ahaetulla; species Ahaetulla prasina. The sequence goes on from NC_080540.1 coordinate 235,696,993, forward strand.
GAATAGTGGAGATCTGACTACAGAATTCTATACATCACTGGTACAGTAGGTCCCTTCCTGTTCCTCCCTCTTGTCCTCTGTTGTAAACTGAACTTTTTTTTTTCTTTAAGAAGACGTATGAATCACAAAAAAGAACTGAGACAAAGATCAGGAAGTGCTCAGGCAGAACTGGATCTATTCATTCAGATCTGATATCTAGGCACAGCCTGCTGAGAATCTTCCCTCTGTTTGAGAGATAAAACGGCAGACCATTTTGAGTAGCACATACATTATGGAATTCTCTTCCCCTGGAGGTAAAAATGGCTCCGACCATTCTTGGATTTTGCAAACAGGTAAAGGAAATCCTGTTCTATTGTATCTTTGAGCCAAGGTGTCCGATACAAGAATCAAAGGTAAGTTTGGACTGGTAGAAACAATCATAGTTTGGGATTAGAAAAAGATGGTAAGGACAATTTTATCAATTTGCTTTATGGACATGTATATGATGGGACAGTCTCAGAAAAGCAAGTTCTGAGAGTGTTTTAGGCAGGCAGGTCCCGGACTGATAGGCATTATCTAAGGGTGGTCACAGCCTATATGTGTCCCTCAGCCTAAAACAGACTAAATAATCAGCCACTAATTGCATGGATCAGATCGCCTGTCACATACTACTTGTCCCCAAGCACAGATTTTGCTTTCTGGCTATTACTGGCATCCCTACAGTCATAAATCTTTTCCCAAGCAGCAGTTTATGCATGTAAGGTCCTGATTGGATTATCCTCTGCAAAATGATGCCGACTTTGCACTGAAGAATTATGAATGCCTTTCACCTTCTCAAATCTGATGTTAATACCATGAGCAGCATCAGGCAATAGACCAAACAACATCTATCAAACAAAAATGCTGATATTAAAAACACATTTCTAAATGTTCAGAGATATCTTTGTTACATGAAGTCATGTAACGGCGAGGGTGATTGCTGATATTTAACTGCCACATGGTAGGCTAATCTCTGACCTAATTTGTGGGTTGTCTCCTGGGACCTCTTTTTCAGTGGCTTTGAGGGAGAGGTTAGGAGAGAGATGGGGGCTGAAATGCTGCCATATGCTATAGCATATGTACAGTTAGTTTACACTGAACTGATGTCAACATGCAGCCTTCCAATTTAAGCATATCCTGACAAATCCTATTCTGTTGTATCTTGTCAACAACATTGCCTCAAAAATGCAAACAACTTGAAGGATTTGGGCTATTTTAACTAATCAATTCAGGAAAATTTAAACCTATTTTACATATTCAACCTTTTTTTTTTAAAAAAAAATCCCCTTTGCAACACAAGATCCCTGCCTGGATCTCTCTTTTAAGCATCTACTCACAAAGGTCAAGGTATCAAAAATCCCTCTCTTTTTATATACTGTTTCAGATATAATCCAATCTAAATCATTCAGGATTTCCAATGCAAACTATGGAATTGCTTGTGAAGTACTACTTAGGTGCTCAAAATAATCATTTGGGAGCAGGGGTAAAATGCTCCCGATTCAGACCGGATCGCGCGATCTGCTAGCGATGGGGGTGGGTAGTTCAGAGAACCAGTAGCAAAAATCCCTCCCCCGCCCATCTCCCATGCCTCGTTGTTCCTCTTCTCTGTCCCTGAAGCTCTCGGTGGTGATATAGCAGCAAATGGCCTTAAATGACTGCCGCAGTGCTTCAAAGGGCCGCACTACAGCTGATCAGCACTGTAGGCGGCTAGTAGACTGGTGCATCTATTTTTAAAGAAGATAGACTGGTCCACTCCCAAAAAAAGGCACTTGGTAGACCGGTGCCTCTATTTTTAAAGAAGGTAGACCGGTGCACTCCCAAGTGTTGTATACTTTATTATTTTTATTATTTATTGTTATTGGCCATGCCCGCCCAGTCACATGACCACTAAGCCATGCCCACCAATTAAGCCACGCCCACAGAACCGGTAGGGAAATTTTTTAGATTTCACCCCTGTTTGGGAGTCTTCTTTCCAAAAACATATTTTCAGCATAAGAACATAGGAAGAAGGCAGAAAGAAATTACAGGTAGCCTTTACAATTTACAATTGGTTCAAAGTTATGATGGATGCCCCAGAAGCCACTTACAATCCAATTCCAGAGTTCCAATGACTGCACACCCCTTCATAGGGGTCACATGACTGCATTTCCAGCAACCGGATGATCTTTATGGCTGATTGCAACCATGTGATCAGCTGACCATGATTTATGATGTTTTTATTTTGCCAGATTCCAGCTTTTCAGCTATTTTTCAGCAAAAAATACCCATTGGAATACATTGATTTGCTTAATATCTATGACGTTCACTTACTGACTGCCACATTCACTTAACAACTGCTGCGTTCACTTAATAATCACTTCAGACAAAGTTGTAAAATTGGGCTCGGTCATGTGATTACGTTGACTGTTGCTTACGATAAAAATACTGGACCCATTATAGTCATAAGGCAAGAATTACATGTATGAGCAAGTAGAAGAAATGAGGAAGAGTGACAGATATGATAATGGACCTAATGTAATAGGCCCACATTACGAGTGAAATGCTCCCGGTTCGAACCGGATCAGCCGATCCGGTAGCGATGGCGGTGGGTGGTTCGGAGAAGCAGTAGCAAAAATCCCTGCCCACCCCCTGCCTATGCCCACCCAAAGCCCGGTCACCCGCTTCCCCGCTTGCCACTTCTTTTAAAAAATGTTTTTAAAAGGTTTTTTTAAAAAAAGGCTCTGACGATCATAGCTGAGCCACGTGATCGTCAGAGCCTTTTTTTTACTTTTAAAAGCATTTTTTACAACCTATTCAGCCACATAGGTTGTAAAAAATGCTTTTAAAAGATAAAAAAAGGCTCTGACAATCACAGCTGATCATCAGAGCCTCTTTTTTTACTTTTAAAAGCATTTTTTTCAACCTATTGGGCCGAATAAGTTGTAAAAAAAATGCTTTTAAAAGAAAAAAAAAGATTGTTCGCCACAGTTGATCACCCCCCCCACACACACACACTGTTCTACTTACCCCATGCTTCCTTTTGGCGTGCACTGTGCGTGCGCACATGCTCCTTGCATTTGGTGCATGGTATGCATTGTGCATGCTCGTACACAGCACGCATGCGCAGCCAGCGAACTGGTAGTAAACCGGTTCAGATTTCACCACTGATCCAGATGCTTTTTCTATTATGGTGCACCAATCAGTCTTAAAAGAATATTCTCTTTTACTAAATGCTTAAGTTTCTGCATCAATCCATTATCCTTGCTTTTGTTGCCATCACTGAAATTCATGCTAATTCTATTTACAGGCCATCATGCCTGGGAAGGCAATTTTAAACCTTAAGACCATAGTAGCTTTCCTTTGGAACCTGTTAGGTATTTGGGAAAAAGAGAAGGAAAAGATCCCATTTATGCAAGTGACGTCTTTTTCCTTTTTTGAAAAACATTTTGGGAGGGATCAGTTGGAAATAAAAGATGTGTAACCTGTGTAACATGATGGCTAAAATAGTGTTTCTCCACCTCAGGAGGTAACAGTAACAGTAACAGAGTTGGAAGGGACCTTGGAGATCATCTAGTCCAACCCCCTGCTCAGGAGACAAGGGATCCGAACTGTACAAGGGATTCGAACTGCCGACCTTTCTGATCGTCAAGCTCAGTGTCTTAGCCACTGAGCCACCTAGTCAGGCAAAAGGTAAAATGAAATGATTAGTAAAAGAAACAGATACCTAAGAAGCTCCCTAAGAACTGAAATTAACCGAGAAAGAAGAAAACAAATAAGATGAAAAGCGGACATTAACATCCATTTCTGTCTATAATTCCTGCAGAATGCAAACACTATGGTTAATTGTGAGAAAGAGATGTTGAATGTCATTTTAAGATTAGCATAGCTTTGGTGGATCTGGAGAGTCCACACCCTGGCAAGTTTGAGGGAGGACATCACAAGCTGTTTCTACATATGTTACCGCATATGGCAGAATTTCAGTCACTTGGTCTAAATTATTCTTTGTCCTCAGAGTCAACAAATGACTGTTTCACGTGGGAATACTGTGTTGAATTAGGTCATGGTCTGAGTGAATTTCTTCACTCCAGCACTAATTAAATGGAGATAAAAATAATATGCTATGAAAAATGAATTCTATATTATTATCTGAAACAGTTTCAAGTATAGATTTGAAAAGGATCGCTTATAACAAATTCTGAGTAATATCCAGCTATATCCATCAATCAGAAGAAGAGCAGACAGTTAGCAGACAGTTTTGAAGAACAATTTGGAAAAATGAAGCAGATATTCTGTTTTGCAAGCAGAATTCTGTTCATATGATCTTTCATTCACTTGTACATAAGTTGAAAACTTGGAAGAAAGACCCCATGGATATTTGTTCCTTAAAGCTCTTAGATAAATGTCATAACTTATGACCAAAGAAAAGAAACTAAAGAGCTGATTTAAAAACACTTCATATTTTTTGTGTATGTATTTGTATGTTTGTGTGTGTGTTTGTGTGTGTGTGTGTGTAAGTTACTATAGATCTTTTTTTCCAAAGCTGCACATGAAATATTCATTTGATTATTCCTTATTTGGGGTAATGGCTCAGCTATTGAAAAAAACAAAAAGATACATTTTTAGTTTAGCCCTGATCTTTTGAAATGTACCAAATACAAGTTTTTATCTGTGATTAAAATAAATCACCATTTATGATTGTCATGAAACTTTTTTTTAAAGGAATATCTTGTATTAATTTATCATTATTGGGCTATTATATTCACACTCACTATGCTATATGCTAATATTCCTAAGGGACCCACAAACCATCTTTAGTCCCCTTTTTGCAGCCCGGGGGCTCAGTTCTAATTGTGTGATTTGTCATGGTTTTTAATGAATGATGTGAGGGTTAGGAAGACCAAGGTCAGATGCAAAGAGACAGAGAAGAGACAGGCCCATTACCGTAACAATGTGCTGATGTCAAGCATCTTCCAAGTGACAAATATAACCCTGTCTGTTAGGAACAAAGGTAGAAAAAATATTCAAGCCGTGGCCTTGAATACAGACCTACTACCCGTCAGGTTCAAGTCAGATTACAAAATCCCAAATAAATAAATAAATAAATAATCAATTAAGTTTTTATGGATACCACTATTATTATTTAAATCAAACATTACAACTTAGTTCTTAATAACTGAATCAATCTATAATTAATACTGCCAATATTTAATACAAAATATATTAATTAATTATTACATATGCAATTCTATTCATGAAGCTCATTTTTAACTTTTTTTTTAAAAAAAATCCCATCCCTTTCTATTTTATCTGACCAATTTAGAAGGACAGGCAGAGCCTGGGGACAGAGTCAAAAGAGGATTCAGCCTGGAATCATTACTGTCCCATGAGCTGTCCAAGTCCAATCCTTCTTGAATTCTATTAACTCTTATCTAGGGCCAGTTTAATGCTGAGCATTAGCCAGTTAGATTCTTTATACGGGCATGAGCAAGAAATCAGTTTAACTGGAACTTATTGTGTGGTCCCGATTCTTCATGCCTGACAGTAAGGAAACATTAACATGGATCTCTGTTTATGCAAATAAATATGTTAGTGAAAATAAAATACAGAAATCCAAGAGTGTTGGGGGGAAGAACCAAAAGATCATGATGTGATCCAGCAGTGTAGTTGAAATTTCACCTTATCGATAGATTGATTGATTGATGTGATTTTATTTGATTTAAGAGGCCTTCCAACTCCAGAGATTTCCCGTCAGTGTAAAATATAAAAAACAGTTGAAACCCACCCCAATGAAAAAATAAAAAGAGAGCAATGTATATCTGGAAGAAGACATTTAAACAACATAAAAAGAGTTAGCAACCTTACTTACAATTAATGCACATACAAAGGTAATGGATTTGGATCACACTGTGATGAACACCATCTTAACTTTTTTTTTTTAAATCCCTGGATACCATCCTGCAAAAATCCACATTTCCTAGTTAAAGACATTATTTTATTAAAATGTTTAACATACTTTTAATTGCTGAAATGCTTTGATATTATCAAAGGTCAGGTTTTATTTACATGAGATGAAAGTGGTACACAGGGAATAACACATTTTTAAGAGACATTTTCAGTTTATAACATGAAGACCTCTAAATACTTAAAATAACTTTTCCATTTATAATAGGAATTTCAAAAAATGAGCAGATGTCTAGGTAATAATTGCTCATGTCATCTAAGAAAGTAGTTGAAGTAGTCATGGGTTGAAGAACTAAAGATCTGAGTGGAAAATCTATTTATGGAAAGATATAAACCTGTTTTTAAAGCGTGTCCACTTTTCTTTTTTTCCTAACAAATTGATCTTTAAATACACACAGGAGGCTACTTTAAGTTTCATGTAAGGTGACAAGAACAGAACACAAAACAATAACCTATTTTTAAGAGCTAAGATTACAACAAATAGAATCTTTCAAAACATAGTTCCACACAAAAACAAGCTTTGTTACAAGTGCTAGAAATAAGTGGGGCCACCAGGAAAAAGTGGGTTGGGTCCACAAAAGTATCTGGGTGTTCTTTGTGAATAACTTTTCTTTTCCTAGCTATTCTTTGTCTATACCAGTGGTCTCCAACCTTGGTCCCTTTGAGATTTGTGGACTTCAACTCTCAGAGTTCCTCAGCCAGCTTTGCTGGCTGAGGGACTCTGGGAGTTGAAGTCCACAAGTCTTAAAGGGACCAAAGTTGGAGACCCCTGGTCTATACTCCTTTAGTAATATTTTCTATTGCATCATTCTTTCTCTTCTTTCGTTTTTTCCTTGCTGATCACTTCAGTTGCATGATGGATAATTATATCACCGCAGTTTTAACCAGAAAAAAGGAGAGGTGTCCAAGAGGCCATATAAAAGTCTCAGGAGTATAGGCCAAGGGTGAAATGCTAACAGTTGGGGCTGATTCGCCTGAACCGGTAGTAAAAAATGCTACTGGTTCGCCGAACTGGTAGTAAAATAAAAGTTCAGACGATCAGCTGAGTAATGCGCGATCGTCGGAACATTTTTTTTAAAACTTTTTAAGCATTTTTTTACTACCGATTCGGGTGAATAGGTAGTAAAAAAAATGCTTTAAAAAAGTTTTTAAAAAGGCTTGGACAATTGCGCAGCACAGCTGTGATCGTCCAAGCCTTTTTTTTACTTTTTTAAAGCATTTTTTTACTACCTATTCACCCAAACTGTTAGTAAAAAAAAATGCTTAAAAAAGCAAAAAAAGGTTCCCAAGATCACAGTTTGGTGCAAACTGCGTATGAGCACGCACAGCACATGCTTGGCGTGTGGAGCACATACACGCTCAGCAAATTGGTTCAGATTTCACCACTGTTTTTTGAGTATCCTTAGCTTAAGAGCTCATACAATACCTGAGTCAACATTTTGTAGTGCTTAAAGTCCCTTCTTGATCATTCTCAGAAGTTTGCTTGTCAGAATGAGTTGCAAACCATGTTCATTCATACCTACATGCATGCATACAATTTACATTTCATCGGTTGACATGATTTATATTGCAATAACTCTGGCATAGAAAAATTAAAATTACATCAAAAGTACATTCATAATTACATCAGTAAACCAAGTAGCAGATATCCAAGGTCACAAAAATAAATTTCAAGTTATAATAGGGAAAAAATAAAAATCAACCGGCCAACAGACCTTGCTTAATCTCCTCGACCAGGGGTGTCAAATTGAGGGCCGCATCAGAGTTGTGTTTGACTTTGGGCAGCCAGGTGGGTGTGGCCAGGATTGGCATGAGCATCTCGCCATCACTCGTGTCGGGGGTGCCTGTGGCAGCCCGAGTGAAAATGGGCTCCTGAGCTCTGTTTTTGGCTGTGATGGCCTCCTGCAGCCCTCTGCCAGGGAAAATGGAGCTTGGGAGGGCTGTGCATGGCCCTCATGGGCTCTATTTTTAGCTGTGATGGCCTCCTGCAGCCCTCTGTCAGTAAAAACAGAGCTTGGGAAGGCCGCACGCAGCCCTTGCGGGCTCCGTTTTCAGCTGCGACGACCTCCTGCAATCCTCTGCCAATAAAAATGGAGTTCTGGAAGGCCACGGGCAGTCCCCCCAAGCTCTGTTGTTGCTGCACTGCGGGCCAATCCTTCACTGTTTCTTGGGCGGCCCCGTGGGCCAGATGGAAGCACCTGGCAGGCCGGCTCCGGCTCCCAGGCCTTGTGTTTGATATCCTTGTTCTAGACTAACAGTCTGGGAAATAGCTACCATCATCCTCTGGAGAGGATGGTTTCTCACAGTATAGTTACTGCAACAGAGAGTGCATGGCCTCTAGGCCCAACAAGATGCACTGTTTGATGGAAGGAACCCAGAGCTTGAAACCCAGAGTTTGTCCTCAGTACTACATCTGATGGGGCAAGAACCATTGGCAACCAACTGTTTGCTGGTCCTATGACAGGTAGGGATTTATAGTGATAACCAGAACCTGGAATTGTAGCCAGAAGTCCATGGAGAGTTAGTGTACCTTATGAGGCAGCAATATTACATGAGTGAAATGTGTGAAATGTCAAGAACTATTTACATTGCTACTTTATCATTTACTTCATATTTTGAAGGAAATTATATTTTTTCTTTTCTTTTTCTCTCTTTTCTCAGATGGAGATAATTTTTTGTACTGGCACTATGTACTTTGTCATAACCATGTTGATTACATGCCACTGGGCCACCTGGCATGGCCCTCCACCATTAAATAAAAATTTCTCTCCTCTAAAGGTTCAGTTCAATGTAAGTGTATAAAATGAAATTATTTGTATATACAGTATATATATCTGAAAGAAGTTTATGAATCAAATTAGATCCAATTTTAAATATGAGTAAGGGGCTTTTGATAAACAATTTCATTTACTGCATATATGAAATGTCAAATCAAATGATGGGATTTAATTTTTTTTTCTTTTTTAAGGCTCCTGTGATTCTGAATTGTCAAATTTATTTAGAGGTGTCTAACTTGATTCAATGGTTCAATCTAAACTGTTGTCCAGTCTAGAATGTAGATTTGATCTGGAGATGCAAATTATTTAACTTTGAATCACAGTTCTAAACTAAAGTGATGCCCAGACCTACCAGCTGTCACATTTTCTATATTTAAACAATATTATTTGAAGAATTCAGCCATTTCAGCGAAGCTGGTGCAAATGTAGCAAGAGAACAGGCAGAGCAGGACAGAGAGTTAAGTGCATCAACAGCTTAGAGTCATTACATTCCCACAAATGGCCCATGTCTAACCACTCTAGAATTCAGTTGACCCTTATCTGTCATCAAATTAGTATTGAACTTTAGTTGACTAGATTCTTGTGTATGGGCTTGAGCAACAAATTTTTTGAACCGCAACTTAACATATGGCCCTAATCTTTTGTGCCTGACACCTATGTAGGAAAAGTTGAAATGTTAAGCTAAAGCCAGGATGCCAGATTCTCCCTAGTCCTTCCTGAAATGGGATGTTCTCTTCTATTCCTGATTATTTTGAATTTTTCCGGGCAAGCAGGCACACTTCCCAACAAAACACTGGGCTGCACCTATTTGAAGTCCAGAAGCCTTCTTAAAGATAGGCTTTTGTTGTTTTGCACCACACCAGCTTCCACATCTATACCAGTGGTGAAATGTAAAATTTGTTACTACTGGCTCTTCTGGCCAAAGAGGTTGTAGAAAAAATGCTTTTAAAAGGCTCCTCTGATGATCCCAGCTGAGTTGCCTGATTCTCAGAGGCTTTTCTTTTCTTTTAAAAGCATTTTTTTTTGCCTTTAAAAGGAAAAAAAAGCCTCTGATGAAGAGGTTGTAAAAGAAATGCTTTTAAAAGGCTCTGGCGATCAGGCAAACGCAGCTCGGATCGCCAGAGCCTTTTAAAAGCATTTTTTTTCCTTTAAAAGAAAAAAAGCCTCTGACAATCAGGCAACTCAACTGGGATTGTCAGAGAAGCCTTTTAAAAGCATTTTTTCTACAAACTCTTCGGCCAAAGAGATTGTAGAAAAAATGCTTTTAAAAGCCTCTGACGATCCCAGCTGAGCCGCGTGATCATCAGAGCCTTTTTTTTTTACTTTTAAAATTATTTTTTTGGCCAAAGAAAAAATGCTTTTAAAAGTTAAAAAAAAAACTTCTGATGATCACGTGGCTCAGATGGGCATGGGGGGGGCGGGGCAGGGATTTTTGCTACCAGTTCTCCGAACCACCCGCCACCATCGCTACTGGATCGGGTGATCCGGTCCGAACCGGGAGCATTTCATCCCGATGTATACACATATACACAGACACTTCTGCATGCATTAATTAATATAAGGGGCGCAAAAGGAGATTTCTGTAGTCATGTAAGCACCTAGAGCAGGGGTGTCAGATCCGACCCATGGGGTGCTTAGATCTGGCCTGCGGGGCCGCTCTGGAAACAGTGAAGGACCAGCCCACAGTGCCTCTGCCAGCAAAAACAGCCCTCCCAAGCTCCATCTTCGCTGGCAGAGGGTTGCAGGAGGCTGTCGCAGTTCGGGACCCCATTTTCACTGACAGAGCACTCAGGCCATCACAGGTGCCCCCAACATGAATGATGTGAACCTGGCCACACTCACCCCGGCCACGCCAGGTCAAACACAACCCTGATGCAGCCCTCAATGAAATTGAATTTGACACCCTTGCCCTACAGGATCACCCCACCATCCTAGAATAAGAAGTAGCACTACAGGTTTTTTTAAAAAAATTCTGGCATCCTTCTTAAAAATAGCATGAATCTGTAAATCAAGGGTGAAATCCAGCAAATTCTGACAGGTGCTGGAGAACCGGTAGCGGAAATTTAGAGTAGTTTGGAGAACCAGCAAATGCCACCTCTGGGTGGCCCCAGAGTGCGGAGGAAATGGGGATTTTGCAATATCCTTCCCCTGGAGTGGAGTGAGAGTGGCACAGGACCGGATTACCTATGAGACCGCCTACTGCCGCTTATAGCCTCCTATCGGCCTGTGCGCTCCCATAGGGAGGGCCTCCTCAGGGTGCCGTCAGTCAAACAATGTCGACTGGCGGCCCCCAGGGGGAGGGCCTTCCCTGTGGGGGCTCCAGCCCTATGGAATGAGTTGCCTCTGGGGCTGCGTCAACTCCCCGACATCCGGTCTTTTAAACGCGAGCTCAAGACTTTCTTATTCCACCGTGCAGGGCTAGCTTGATGAAATTTTAAGTGGGGTTTTAGGATTGCTTATTTTAGTGTTAATTTTAATTGGCCAGTTTATAATTAGTTAACATACATAACATCAGAGTTGGAAGGGACCTTGGAGGCCTTCTAGTCCAACCCCCTGCCCAGGCAGGAAACCCTACACCATCTCAGTCAGATGGTTATCCAACATTTTCTTAAAAATTTCCAGTGTTGGAGCATTCACAACTTCTGAAGGCAAGTCGTTCCACTTATTAATTGTTCTAACTGTCAGGAAATTTCTCCTTAGTTCTAAGTTGCTTCTTTCCTTGATCAGTTTCCACCCATTGCTTCTTGTTCTACCCTCAGGTGCTCTGGAGAACAGCCCAACTCCCACTTCTCTGTGGCAGCCCCTGAGATATTGGAACACTGCTATCATGTCTCCCCTAGTCCTTCTTTTTGTTAAACTAGACATACCCAGTTCCTGCAACAGTTCTTCATATGTTTTATCCTCCAGTCCCCTAATTATCTTTGTTGCTCTTCTCTGCACTCTTTCTAGAGTCTCAACATCTTTTTTACATCGTGGCGACCAAAACTGGATGCAATATTCCAAATGTGGCCTTACCAAGGCATTATAAAGTGGTACTAACACTTCACGTGATCTTGATTCTATCCCTCTGTTTATGCAGCCCAGAACTGTGTTGGCTTTTTTAACAGCTGCTGCACACTGCTGGCTCATATTTAAATGGTCATCCACTAGGACTCCAAGATCCCTCTCACAGGTACTACTATTGAGCAAGGTACCACATATACGGTACTGGTGCATTTTGTTTTTTTGGCCTAAATGTAGAACCTTACTTTTTTCACTGTTGAATTTCATTTTGTTAGATAGCGCCCAATGTTCAAGTCTGTCAAGATCTTTCTGTAACTTGAGCCTATCTTCTGGAGTGTTGGCTATTCCTGCCAGCTTGGTGTCATCTGCAAATTTGATGAGTTCCCCATCTATCCCCTCGTCCAAGTCATTGATGAAGATGTTGAAGAGTACTGGGCCTAAAACAGAGCCTTGGGGTACTCCACTGCATACTTCCCTCCATGTGGATGTAGTTCCGTTGAGGACTACACGTTGAGTGCGGTTGGTCAGCCAGTTACGAATCCATCTGGTGGTGGTGCTGTCTAACCCACATTTTACTACTTTATCTAGTAGTAGGTTATGGTCTACTATGGTTTTTTAATATGTTTTAATTTTGTCTATGTGCTTGTTTGTTTTTATTTGGCTGTTCACCGCCCTGAGTCCTTCGGGAGAAGAGTGGTATAAAAATCTAATAAATAAATAAATAAATAAATAAATGGAGATTTTGCAAGAATCCTTCCCCTGCCACGCCCACCAAGCCACGCCCACCAAGCCACACCATGCCCACCAAGCCACGCCCACAGAACCTGTAGTAAAAAAAATTTGGATTTCACCACTGCTATAAGTATATACAATACTGTAGCCGATCAGCATTTTTGTTCTTGCATTCCAGTTCATGCAGAGCCTGTTGAAAATGCAGTCATGGATCTCCATCATTAAAAGAAAAAAAAATGAAGAATTGTGGACATGATTGTTGAGGAGGGGGGGGAAACAGAACTGCCACAAAGCTGGCATGAGAAGCAACTGGTAACAACACACTGCCAAGCCACCTGGGGAGTTTGTCTCACTGATGAGATAGAAACAGCATGAAAGATTTTCTTTTCTGACTACATTTTTGATAGGACAGCTTTTCTGTCACCAGCTTCAGTACACTCTTGCCTTGCTTGATCAGAATGCACATAATGATTTAATGTCATATTTCCCAATGAACTGGAAAATACATAGTGCTTAAAAAGAAAAAGAAACCCAGGACTCTTTAGAAAGAGGCATATATTGGGTCAAAATCTCAGTGAACGCACATCAAAAGAAATGTACCAAGAAGTCCAGCCTACGCCGCTGACTTTGTTAACTTAAAATGGTCATATCAAGCCAAAATGCCTTGGATCTTAATGTAACAATCGTGTACAAGGAGGCCTTTTGAACAACTGCTACTTACAGAGAAAAGCTTTTTTGTCTGGATTGTGTACTGCTGGAACGGGAAAAATCAAAGAAGGGAACTTCAAAGGTGCACTGAATATATATTGAGCTCAACATATTTTATGACAGTGCCACTTCAGAGGCCCTGATTAACAGAAAGGATGTGAATTGCAAATCTCTTTGAGATCCCATGATTGATCAGGATCCCAGAAGGAAGACACTGACTCAAAAGGTTAGGCTCAATGAAATGTATGTGCAGTGCATATTTAAGGTTGCCTCTGTCATACTCCTTTCTGCCTTTCATTGATGTGGCCCTCAAAATCACAAGTTAGTACAAGTGCATGTTAAGGCATTAAAATAAACTATAGTAAAGGGGGGGCATGAGGATGAGAATGCGGTGGCTTAGTGGCTAAGACTGAGCTTGTCGATTGAAAGGTCGGCAGTTCAGCGGTTCGAATCCCTAGTGCCACGTAACGGGGTGAGCTCCGTTACTTGTCCCAGCTAGCAAGTAGAAAAATAGGGACCACCTTTGGTGGGAAGGTAAGAGCATTCCGTACGCCTTTAGTGTTTAGCCATACAGGCCACATGACCATGGAGACGTCTCCAGACAGCTCTGGCTCTTCGGCTTTGAAATGGAGCGCACTGGCCCCTAGAGCCACAAACAACTAGCACATATGTGCGAGGGAAACCTTTACCTTTACCTTTAAGCAGGGGCATGATGGGTCAATGCTTAAAAATGCTGAGCTTCTCAGCCGGAAAGCAGACAGCGTTCAAGACCTGAATGCCGTATGACGGGTGAACTCCCGTTACCTAGCAGTTCAAAAGCATACAAATGCAAGAAAATAAATAGGTACTACTTCGGTAGGAAGGTAACAATGTTCCATGCGCCTTAGCGCATAGTCATTTTGGCCGCATGACCACAGAAATGTCTTTGGACAATGCTGGCTCTCTTGGCTAAGAAACAGAGATGTTTCACCGCCCCTAGTGTCACCGCCCCTAGTGTCAGGCACAACTGAACAAAACCTTCACTTTTTATAGTAAGAACAATCACTTCTTTACCTAACCAAAATCTGTCCAGCAATCATCGACTGAACAAACCATGCTGCAAAAATTGACACAGGGTATCTAGGGAAAGAGCTCTTCATAAAGCTGAAGCAGATGGAAAAGAAGTATCTTGATGTACTCTTGAAATGCTGCTCTGCAGTGCAGATGATACTAAATAGAAGGACTCTCATTAGATCTCTCAGCAAGGGAACATTGGAGATGCCACCACATGTGTGCTTTTTCCTGCTATCCTATTTTTACAGAAAATACACCTTAAGTTATCATTAGCGTCAGGGGTGAAATCCAGCAGGTTCTCACAGGTTCTGGAGAACCGGTAGCGGAAATTTTGAGTACTTTGGAGAACCGGTAAATACCTCTAGGTGGCCAGAGTGGGGTGGGAATGGAGATTTTGCAGTATCCTTCCCCTACCCATGCCCACCAAGCCACACCACACCCACCAAGCCATGCCCACAGAACCGGTAGTAAAAAAATTTGGATTTCACCACTGATTAGCGTATGATTCTGCTGAATTTTCTGAATAGCCTTCTATTGCCTTTTTTTTAAGAGGGTCGATGAACTGATGAATGATAAAAAGCAGCTTCAGGATAACCATTAAGAATCGTTAGGACTCCTGTTCTCCAGCTGTATGATTTGATTACTTCCTCTTTGGCCCACCACAATCCTGAATGTAGCCTCAGAAGACCTTCAAAACTGGTTCCCAAATCAGATTAGATTATCAGGCATGTGAGTGGAGAGCAGTTTTAACGAAATGTTAATGGAAATGAAGCAAGCTAAATATTGTCCCGCCTTTCACTATTTTACAAGCAGCCACTGTCATTCAATGTACAAGAAAATGCTAGCATGCTTGTTTGTTGTTTTGTTGTACAAGGCTTACAACCAGTTCTAATCAAGGCCAACTCTGAGTAGTGTACAATTCCCATCCTTGTAATTCAGAATGAAAACAATTAACACAGCAATAAAAATAACAAGACAACCAAGGCCCCGTTGGGTCATCGTTTCAGAGATATTTCCTCACCTAAACAGACACACAGAGAAAGACCAAGGGCAAAAACAACCAGCGGGAGGGGAGCAACTTTTGACTTCCTGCTGGCATCTGCATTGATTTTCTTTGTGGGAAGTTGGCAGGGAACATTGTAAATGACATCACGGAACTGCAATTGATTGCAGCAGCCCATTGGATCACCATTTCAGAGATGTTTCCCTACCTAAACAGTGTTATCATGAAAATTAGGAGGCTTAATGGTTTTAATATGGGACGCAGTGGCTTAGTGGCTAAGACATTGAGCTTGTCGATCAAAAGGTCGGCAGTTCAGCGGTTCCAATCCCTAGTGCCGCATAACAGGGTGAGCTCCCGTTACTTGCCCCAGCTTCTGCCAATCTAGCAGTTCAAAAGCAGGTTAAAAAAAATGCAAGTAGAAAAATTGGGACCACCTTTGGTGGGAAGGTAACAGCGTTCTGTGTGCCTTTGGCATTGAATCATGCCGGCCACATGACCATGGAGACATCTTCAGACAGCGCTGGCTCTTTGGCTTTGAAACGGAGAATAGCACCGCCCCCTAGAGTCTATCTATCCTCTCACTTGCTTTTTGGGATAATATCCCAAATATCTCACATCCAGATTTTGACTTGTCTTTTCTGTTTCTATCATACTTAAAGAGATACAGCATGGTGCGGGTATAGGAAATGAATTCAATAAGGCCTTGCAATCCAGAATATTTGATCCAACAAAACTTTAAATATAAATACTGAAGTGAGAGGAAAAGATTGAGATATAAAATGTGCACCAACAAACAGATAGATATGTGTATATTAAATTATTTTTAAACTGTTTTTGTTATATTCATTTACATTAAAAATTGAATGTGTACATTGAAAAACTCTGGTAGTATTTTGGATATTTTTCTAACTAAATTCTACTGTAGAGTTGATTTTTAAAAAAAAAGAAAAGAAAAGCAGTTCTGCTTTATTCCAACAAACGAGAGCGTGACTAATAAAATATTAGAAGCGTACTAGTTCAATGAAGAAAATATATATTAAATCAGAAGATTTGAATGTAGGATTTGGGATGTAATAATAAGAGACGTATTTGAAAACTATGTTCATTTTACTTTAAATCCGGAATAACTGAAATAAACTGTTAGAATTCATTCAAATGTTGTCTGTATGATCTGATAAGTCTGTAACCACTTTTCCATAAATTCCATCAAATTCAGTGAAATCCATCGCTGAATATTTATCTAATTTAAAACCTTTTTTTTTATCATTGATGCTAATTTGTTCAGAATTCTTGGAATGTTGTAAGCTGCCCAAAGTCACCTCGAGGCAAGATGGATGGCAAGCAAACCTAACAAATAAATAAATTGCTAAATCCACACAGTCCATTTTAAAGAAAAATGCTTTGATTTCTGCCTTTGTTATGTCCTCTGACTGAAAAAAAAAAACCCGGTTGTTTACAGAAGAGCAACTAAACACATGAAAATTAAAACATTCAAATATAGAATAACAGAGTTGGAAGGGCCCCTACGGCCCCCCTAGTCCAACCCCCTGCTCAAGCATGAGACTTTATACCATCTGTATGTATGCAAATGCATGCAAACCCACTATTGCTAGTAGATGTCTGTAAGCATGTACTTTAATGAAATGTGATCTACTGGCACATCTGGGATTTGTATGCATTTGCATGGAGTGGCTTGGCATGCAACAGACTGGCATGCAGCTGCAAGTATTATTTTGTAGATCTTGTCTTTGCATGCCCCTCTCAGCTCACCTTCAGCGTGGCCAGGTGGGTCACCTCAGGCCCCATCACCTCCAGCTCATTCCTGGCCACCTCCAGCAGGGAAGACAGACTGGGTCGGTGGTCTCCCTGGATGGGCAGAGGCAGGGGCAACATGAGCCTTGAGTTCCTGCCCAGCAGCAGCTCCTGCAGCATGGAGGCTGAATGGGCCGGCCAAGGGCCCAGGTCAACAGCAGTTGCAGCACAGGGTGAGCACACGCAGCTCAGGCATGGCTGCTGCCTCCACTTCCTTGACCCGTCCAGCTTGTTCAGCTATGGTGCGAGCTAATTGTTTTAATATTTCTGTTTTCTTAATTGGAATATTGTGATTAATTAATTCCTCAGTGGAATGGCTTGCCTTCAGTTGTGCATGCTCCACCATTGGAGATTTTTAAGAAGAGATTGGCTATTTGTCTGAAATGGTATAAGGCAGGGATCCTCAAACTTTTTAAACAGAGGGCCAATTCATGGTCCCTCAGATTGTCGAGGGGGGCTGGACTGGCTGGGTGGGCTTGGCTAGGTCATGTGACTAGGTGGACGTGGCTAATTAAACAATGCACACAAATTAAACTTTAATTTGTTTTACTCCGGGGTGGGGGGTGTTTTATTTCCTTTTGTTTGCATGCTGCTCTTTTGGTTGACTTTTCTTTTTACTAGATCATTTTTTCAGTTGTTCTGAGTTAAGGCCCTGCTTGAAAGTTGCAACTTTACCTCCTCCCCCATGGTCATATGATTGCATTTTGGGCACTAGTCAACCAGCCCTCATTTTTGGCTATTTGCATGTCCCACAATCACCTGACTGCAACTTACAACAATTTTTGCTAGAAAGTAGTGTAAACTAGCAGTTTCCAGCAAAATCACCACATAGTGAATAATGAGCTCATTTTAAGAACTGCAATGTTTGCTTAAGGATCACAGCAATCACTTAACAGCACCCCAAAAAAGATTTTAAAATTAGGTCTGGTCATGTAGTGGCTGATTTTTTACAACTGTCATGATTTACAACTGCAATTGCCTGGCTCAATTAGGGTCATAATTCAAGGACTACCAGTATGCCCATAAATGCCATTCTGTTTCTCTCTGGGACGCACAGACTCACTTGTGTTTTAAATTTGTATTTTTCCCTTGAATTTGGTCTGGTGTGATGTGCAAATATTTCTGCTGTGGGGAGGCAGCAAGGAATGGAAAATTCAAGGGGAGTGTTGCAATGCATGTGGATAAAGAGAGTGCCTGCGAGCACAAGAAAGCCAACAAGGAGGCTGTTGGTGGATGTGTGCATGTGGATGAGTGCAGAGACCTTGGAAAGAAGGCACCAGTGAATGGGTACATATGGGTGTGGGAGTGCAGGAAAACCAGAGAAAGAGAGCGCTGGGTGAATGCAAATACAGAGAGGCCTAAAAAGGAGGAAGTTGGTGGGTACTTGTATGTGGACAAATTTCAGCACCTCCTATAGGCTAGGGCAGGATCTCCAGCAACTGATCTAACTCCGTTTAAGCAGGAAGCAGTTGAAAAATGCAACAGGATGGGCAAGAACTAAGATACAGTGGGTAATGTATCTGACTGACATCAGAGTGATCCAGTATCTACTCCATCTGCAGCTACACATCTCACATCTGGATTTTCAGCCCCAATCTACCTCACAGGATTGTTGTGAAGAAATATAAGCACTCCGTATATGCCTCGAGTTCCTGAACAAAGATGGGGTATAGATACCTATGCAGGTTTACATGCCAGAGAAGAAGCACATAAAATGTTAAAAAAAATATCCAGGCCTTTTTTCTTGCATCTTAAAGTTGTTGTTTTTTAAGAGTCACATGATGAGTAAATTCCTTACTGTTGATAAGGAAGGGAGTAAAGGATTGCAAGAGTGGCTGGGAAATTGTCACAGTACATTAAAAAAGAAGATCACGTTACCTCAACAGTAACATAGCAGCAGCCAGTAACACTGAAGCAGCCACAACTTCCCCAAATTTCATTTCCTCAGGAATCATGAGTCCCCGATTTGGACATTCTATAATTAGATATAATTATCTAAAGCTTCATCCAGACAAAATGGGGGGAAAAATGAACTGGAAAGTGAGATTCAATGAATGTTGGATGGAGTTGCATTTCCTTTGATAGGCCAACAATTATGAATTTCCATCGTTGCCTGAGGAGAAGATTGTAACAGTAGATAACAGTGCTTTTCAACATATTTCAATAACATGTTAATGGTAACATATATAGAAACCCATATAGAAAAGTAGGCAAAGATCAATTATGAATAATAGAGTAGCATCCAAAATGGTCTATTGTTTTACAAGAGCTGACTCGATGACTTAGAAATTTCAGCCAATGTTCAATTCCTCATATCCTTGCTCAGATTATATTAGTTCGATGTTTACTTTATTCCATTTATTCCTTTATTATTCCTTTATTCCATTAACTCATACACATACAGCTAATACTAACAGCTGATCTAAAGTTATCTTTCAACTGACATTATCTCACAAACATATACTGTACATGTACACAGAGAGAGACTTCTAATTTATTAATTCAGGAAAATTAGCGTACTCAGAATCCACAAACAAAAGGAGATAAAGTTCATTCAGCAACTATATTTGAATTCATCAGCTATGGGGATCAATGAACTCAGGAAATCACTAACATGTGAACAGATTAATAATTTTTAAAAAAACAGCAGAAAAATCACCCATAAATTCTATAGACGAGGCAAAGACTTACTTAATATGCCAACCTCTTAGCATACAGTCCAGATGCTCAGTTTGAATATCCTAACCTAAGATATTAGAAATGAATACAAATGAATTATATAGGGAGGGAGGACAGGTTACAGCAGAGAATATCAGGAGTAGAATGGCTACAAGCATTGGACTGTTGATGAAAATAAGTAGAAATTAAGAAATCAGAGCAAACATCAATAGGTATCTAGATATTCTTTATAATTTATTACTTACATTTACTGGTTTATATTACAGGGCTTGGTAAGGTAGCCATCCTGAAAGATGATATAGTCATAAACTAAAACCACACATGCTAGATTAAGGAATCAGATTTCTTATTTTGGCGTTTAGTAGCTACTCAGAATTGGCTGGTGTCAGCTCGTCTTCCTGTCAGGTGAAGGAAGGAAATTCACTTAATGTGAAAACTTCATTGTAAAAAGAAACGTTTTTGCATTAAAATGTTCTAAAAGATAGATTTACTTGGTGGGGTTTCGTGGGCACAAAGAATGGCTTAATAATTGGCCTAGAAAAAATATCCTTCTGTGCTACAAGGAAATTTACAGACATGTCTGATGAGCAGGCCACTAGATGAGGTCTATCTTCCTTTAGAAGTAAGAACCTTTCACCATTGCATTGTCCTTTGTGGTGGTGAAGTGCTAAAAGGAGACCTTCTGCAGTGCATCTCATAAGAAAATCCAAAGAAATTAGAAGAATTGTCCAACATTCTGGGCACAAGATAGAAAAACAGAAGCTTCCCCACACCCCCTCAACCAAGTGTACGGACTTCTGAATCTGCAGACTTTATCCTAGCATTATCTATTGCTTCCATAGAGACGTTAGCTCATTATTCTTTTGAAATTCTCAAGCTGTAGGCACAGACCTGCTAAGGAATAAACCTCACTGAACTCTCTAAGACTTAATTCAGGATGAACATGTCTCAGGATTGTACTTTGTGTGCCTTGATTTTAAAGACATAGATAAGAACGTTAAAACTCCCTGCGGAGAAAGATAAAAGCACTTTAATGACTGGATTCTGTGCATATTTTTAAAAAGTAATGTTTTGGAGTTAACAGTGTTTTTGTACTCCGTGTGTGCACATTACCTAAAGTCTGCACTGAAGGGTTGGTGACCTCAGAGTAATGTTGGAACAGGCCTGAAGAAAGAGGACAAGGGGATATAAAGGACAAATATTCTTATACATGAGTGTAATGTCGCATGCGGCTTCCATGTGCTTTCTCCTTGTATTAATTTAAATGTATATCAAATCTTAAAAGAGAATACAGTTTTTTCTAAGCCTGTAGTGAGATGGAATTGGGCCAGTCGGTTTCTATTTCAACATCCGCACCATTTGCTACATCTTATTTTGCACAGCTTTAATGATGAAAATGTTCTTCCTTTACAACAAGGAAAGCAAAGAATCAACTTGTTTGCCTTGCAAACTTTTGAGCGTTCCTGTTTTAAAGCAGGCAAAAAGCTTTAGCAGCTGGAGGCGCCTTTATTCCTTTGACTGGGGCTAGCGAGAAACTTTGGAGCATAAATACATTCAATAAGCCAATAATTCTGTCTACAGTTGAGGGTAGCTCTCCATGCTGGCAAACAGAAGGGTAATGGGAATTAGAAGGTGGGGGAAGGGTAATAAAAATATAAATCACAAAAGGAAGGAAATCCATTTGGTCCTTGGCAGCAAAGACACTGCTCAGCTAATCCATGCTGAGTGCAATCCAATACTCCTTTATATAATCCTTTGCTTGTGGAAGAAAATTAAAGTTTAATGCAATAACAGCTGACCCAAATCACATTGGTTGCCCAGAAGCAGATTAAAGAATAGTTAAAATCATACAAATCTAATTTCTTCATTTTTTTTAAACATCGCTCTGTAGCATCCTGATTCTTTAATCCAAGCCATCAGGTTTTGATTATTATGAAGCATACAATATCCATGCAAAACAGAGGAGGAGGAAGAAACTGGCTACAGACAAGAATGATTGATATACAAATGGTGCATCCTGAAGCTCTTAGCATTCTCTGTATCTTCTAACAGAGATACATAATTCCCTTTTTCAAATGAGTTAATTCCATATTGGTAGTGGGCTGGAGGTAGATGTAATCACAGAGCAGACCCATTATAATCATTAGGACTTTAGGCAGTTTTGATTAGCTTACTCTATTGATTTCAGGGATCCTTTTTCAGTATGACTAAGTCTGGATTCAATTTGTTGTTTTAAAATGTCAGTTGAATAATATCAAACACACATTCTTGGCCTATGGCGGACCAAAGTTTACGATTTAGATAATTGTGGACCATAGTAACTGGGCAGTATTACTGACCAGCTATTTGAATGGTTGTAAAAAAAAATTGACTATCTGTGTAACTATTGTAACTGAGTTCCCTATAACTAATTATATTCAGTGCTCTGTCTGCAGCATTCTAAACCTCATCAAAAATATGAATGGGTAAAATTTTGAACCAGAAGAAGAAGAGACTACAAAGCACCACCATCTGATCTGACCAACACAGAGAAGAGTGCATGACCATATTATCAAACTCTGCCAGCCTGAACCTCAACCGCCCCAAAAAACACTGTAGTTTAGTCCTATTCCAGATTGATGTCACTGAAATGATGCTGACCTACCATTGGCAGCCATACCTACAATGTAACATGTTTGCCCAACACTATGCTAACTAGCTTTCCCCTTTGTATAGATAGACCAGGCATTAGGAAATCTTGGCTCAAGGGTGGAATGTGTGACTACCTGTAATGAATTAATATCATTTGAATGAAGATCAAAACTTAACTACAACCTTCATGTGAAGAAGGTGCCAATTTTTTGAATGCCTAAATAGGATTTAAGCTTATCTAGAATCAGTTGGAATGGAAAAGGTACACAAGAAAGCCTAAGTGCTTCTGGTCAGGGAACATTCATTACCGAAAAACAAAATTTGGTTTCTGTTGTCAGGATTACTTGCTTTCATCATCCCTTGGAATTTTGGACTCCTCTTCAACTTGTTGTGTAGATTACCATTTCTTTGACCTTGGTTATTTATCTTGATTTCCATCTTCAGAACCTGATTCTACCTGCTATGTAGTGTCCATGTGACTTTTTGGCTTAGACTTTACCGATTACAAAATGCTAAGAGTTGAGATTACCTCCTGTCTCTGCAAATTCCATGAGAAATTTTCAGCCTCAAGCAAAACACAGCCCTGCATAGAGTGTGTTGCAGTAAGCAAACAAGTTAGATGAAGGCATGTGTCATCATGACCTGATCTGACACCAATATGAATGGAGATAGTAAGCATGTTGGGTTCAGCTGAACAACAGCATTCTGAGCCAGCACTGAAACTTGGAGATTCAGGTTAAGGATTAAATCCAGAAGTACAGCCAAAGTGTAACTCCCTAATCTGCCTTTCAATTAAACCAAGATAAAATAGCTTTTATCCAGATCATTTCCCAATTTCAGATCACCAACTTCTTTCTTGAATTAATGGAATGAAGGCTACAGTTGGGTATCTTCTCTATGTCTTGACATATCGTATATGAATGGAGAAAATTTACTTTGGAGAAAAATCTGACATCACTTGTCTATAGCAGAATTTATCGTGAGGTTCTTGCAGTGGTGGGCTGCAACTGATTTAACAATTGGTTCTGTGAGCACGCGCTTTGCGCATGCATGGGGGCTTTGCGTGTGCACCAATGCACTTGCATGCAGTGTTCAAAATACAATTTGAAGCTCAGCTGCTTACCTTCTAAAGCAGCCCCAGTAAGCAGAACAATGGAGGTGCGGAAATCAGCTGTGCCGCACAAATCAGCTGAGCCAGAAAGAAGGAAGGACAGCTGAAGGACAGGTTAGGGCGGGGGCAGGTGGGCGGGGCCAGCTGATTGTCGGAACTACCTATTTTCCTGAACCAGTCTGAACCAGCATCAGCTCACCACTGGGTTCTTGGTGATCTCTGAGCTTGATTGTTTTCTTGCAGATGTTTCATTACCCAGCTAGATAACAACATCAGTGCTAGAAGGAAGTGGGATTTGCAACCTCCCTTCTAGCACTGATGATGTTAGCTAGACATTTCACAATGAAATGTCTGCAAGAAAATCACCAAGCTTAGGGAGCACCTGAGCTACAAATATTCTCTTCTATCAGCAAAGTTTACTTTTTGAAAAATTCTAGCCTCACTTTTCCACAGATGTTATATTGGCTATGTTATCCTTTCAATTGCTTTGGGCCAATTAGCTCTATTAGTTAATTCCAAATTTTTACATTTTGTTTATACACGTTAATAGATATTAGCATATATAATTATTAATTGCATCATTTTCAGATACAACATAAAGTTGCTGAAAGCCTCTCTCTCTTTCCATACATACCAGTTAGAATGCTAGGAACACTGCATGCAGGATGCAGTCAAAAAAAGTTGAGATGGTGAGCATAGTGCTACAAACAAAGTTCTCTCTGTTTTTGTTTGTGTGACACCATCGAGACCGCATTTCTTGACCTTTTTGGCCATACCTGGAGGATACTCCTTAATACCTCTGGTGGCTCAACAGACTAAGCAGTCTGTTATTAACACAGCTGCTTGCAATTACTGCAAGTTCAAGTCCCACCAGGCCCAAGGTTGACTCAGCCTTCCATCCTTTATAAGGTAGGTAAAATGAGGACCCAGATTGTTGGGGGCAATAAAAGTTGACTTTGTATATAATATACAAATGGATGAAGACTATTGTTTAACACAATGTAAGCTGCCCTGAGTCTTCGGAGAAGGGCAGGATATAAATTCAAATTAAAAAAAAAAAATCAGAACAACACTATAATCTAAATAAAATACTTTTTTTAAAAAATAG
The DNA here is from genome assembly GCF_028640845.1 of Ahaetulla prasina. NCBI lineage: Eukaryota > Metazoa > Chordata > Lepidosauria > Squamata > Colubridae > Ahaetulla > Ahaetulla prasina. Next base: position 235,721,568 of record NC_080540.1, read on the forward strand.
TCTCTTCTTGTAACAAACCAAATTCTACATCTATGTGACTTGAAGATATAAATATATTTCAATAAATGCCATAGAATTAGTATCTGCTATATAACAATAAAATACAGGTAGTCCTTGGCTTAGAACAGTTCATTTAGTGACTGTTCAAAGTTACGACTACACTGGAAACAGTGACTTATGACTGTTTTTCACACAACCATTGCAGCATCCCCATGGTCACCTGATCAAAATTCAGCCTCTTAGCAATTGACTCATATTTATGGAGGCTGCAGCATCCCTGGGTCATGTGATCATCTTTTACAGCCATTTGACAAGCAAAGTCAATGGGGAAGCCCGGTTCACTTTACAACTTAACAACTGCAGTGATTCCCTTAACAACTCTAGCGAGAAAGGTTGTAAAACAAGGCAAACTCACTTAACAACTGTCTCCCTTAGCAACAGAAATTTTGGGCTAAGCTGTGGTCGTAAGTCGAAGACCACCTATAACTCGTTATACAGCATGCCCCATTGAAGGATAAAATTTCAGACCATTGAACACTGGCTGAGCTATTTATTAGCAAATTTGAAAGTACAGCAAATAAATCATCCAATAGTACAGCTAAGTGAAACTCCATCTATAAATACCCGGCTAGAGAAGAGTGCCTAACTTCTGTCACTCCACCATCCATGTTTCTTCAGTCATAAAACCATCAAAACCTTTATTAGCCTTTAAAAATAGTTATTGTTACAATCTGTTCTGTTGAGTTGGCCTTGGCCAGCAATGGCAACCATTCAGAGCTTGAAAGTCTCCCGAGTGTCATTCGATACAAAAGCCAGTTTCTTGTGTGTTTGGCCACTTGTACTCTTGGCTTCCTGTGCAGGCTGGAAAATGTATTAAATGCAATTGTAGCGCATCCCTATTCCCTGCTCTCTCTCTCTCCCTCTCTAATCCCTTTGCAGCCTTCCAAGCTTAAGCTGCAAATGTCATCACACGAATGCAGGGAGTTGATTCCAACAGGTGGGGGTAATAAAACATGACATTTCCAGGCAGCTTAATTGTACAGGGTGTGATGGGATAGCTTTCAGTACAAACAGGACTTAGTTTATGTCCGTGAGGCTGCAGAGCTACCCTTCTACGATGTATCCACATGATGTAGGGTGTAAATTTCCCACCTGCAATATACTTGATGACCTTTCGGGTGATGAAACCCCTGACCTATAGCATTCTCATCTTTGCTGGTTCAGCTGTTGGGTGGTGACAACTTGCTAGACTCTGTGCCAGGGCTAACGATGATTTACTGCACATAAGTATTAAAGCATTAGCATGAGATTCCTGTCCACCCAGCCCTAAAGGGTTTTGGCGGCTGTACAACTGATTCTCTAGAGGAAATTACAACAGACTGGGATTTGCTGTCAGCCTATTGCCGCCTAGTGCCAAAACAGTTCATAAATTAAATTGGAACGCACATTTAGAATATGTTGTCCCCCACTTTCTGATATTATGACAGTTTCACAGCCTTTCTGAAGGCTGCTCTTAACAAACAAAATGTTCTTGATTCAAAAATAAATACATGGGGCCTGTGTGGAATTTCTTTTTATCATAGATATTAAATCTGAAAAGAATACTCTTTAATATGCAAAAACCAAGCTGATGCACCTAAACTCAAGAATCCGCAACAATGGGTATCTACACTTTCATGGATCTTGCGCTAAGATTTATATCAGTTCCAGTCTCCATCTCATATAAGACTGAAGTAATTAATTTCCCCCGCTAACTGTTAGAAAGTAACTATTGAAGTGATAGATCCTTCCATTTAACTGTATAGATAAAATAGCAGGTCAATATAAATGTGAGTTAATACATCCAATAATTTAAAAACAGGGTAAAGAGACAGAAAAGTTATTTCTGATCTTTGCTGTTTATTTGACTAATTAATGTATTTATCAGCTACACACAATCTGAACAATCTCACCTTGAGCTTATAAGAATGAGGTAAAATAATAATGCTCAATAAAATAAATAAATGCATGTAATTACACAGAAATAAAACAAATAACTCACAGTGAGGCATTTATGGGACAGGCTTAAGTTATTATTAGCTGCATTGATATTCAAGCTGTACGTTTCTACCTGTTTTGATCTGATTGCATTACAGCCTTAATGTGTATAAAATCTGTCTATTTGGTCACTAGCTCAGGGCTGTCAAACTCCCGGCCAGCAGACTGGATACATCACATGCTGACCACGCCCCTGTCTGATTTAGCGAAGGGGGGAAAGTCCTGATACGTCATGTGACACCACCATGACAACATGTGTTTGACACCCCTGTACTAGCTTCATTGGTAGTCAAGAAAGGTAAGGAGGAGATCGAGCAGTACTCATCAACCTCAGCAACTTTAAGATGGGTGGACTTCAACTCCCAGCATGCTGGCTGGGGAATTCTGGGAGTTGAAGTTCATGCATCTTAAAGTTGCTGAGGTTGAGAAACAGCGACCTGGAGGATACAGACACAAGACACGGATTAGCAATGGAGACAGCAAGTTTCACATTGACATAGTTTTTTGCTGATGTAGAAGAAGGTGGTTAACATTTCATCTCAGGAGTGGTGAAAGGACTTATATCTTCAGAGTTTTATGGCACTGAAGTTGTGCTCTTAGAAAAGTAATGTTTTGTGACAACTACTGCCATGAGGCAGGAAAGAGAACAGCTGAAAAGTGTATTGGATTTCATTGACTGGGCAATAACCCTTCAAATCAGGGGACCACAAGGGATCAGGCAAATAGGAGCAACCAGTTCTGATATCCCAGGAATGAGATGTGAATTACAAGTTGTTTGATGTGGTTCTGCTTGTTGCTATGTGAGCAATTCCTCCTACCCAAGGCTGACTTGTGCAATTTTAGTTTTCTGTGTTTCATTAAAATAAACACACATACACACATACACACACTGAGGCAATAAGCTGATGCTCTACTTGGATATAGTTATCCTGTCTTTTAAGCTTTCTAACTGGCATCTTAGAATTTGTTTCTAACTTATTAGAGAAACCTTGTTAATATTTTGATTCTTATGCATATATCTGTATGCATCACTGTTGTTATATAATTGCTGCTCTAGGCCAAAGTTTCTGAAAAGTTCATAATTAATACCATTTTGTTATTACTATTTTCCATTGCAAAATACTACCTCTGCCTGCCTAAAATTCACCATGGACATTTCATGAAGTAAAGGCTAATAAAAGCTGTAGATTATAGTTTTGGTCTCAAAGCAATCAAGTTATAACATCCTTTTAAAAATTAAAACAGTATGGATTTGATATTCCAAACCCCTTTTGGACTTTCATTCAGTTTGACTAGAAAGTAAAATGCTACAGCCATCTAAGTTGCTTCTGGTTCAGTTTAATAATATCCCCACTCCAAATAATCTATTATAGTCTTCGCGTCCTCCATACTACCATTTCAATACCATGCTTCTATTAGAACTATATTGATAGCAGTAATAGTACAATATACTCTGGAGAATTCATCACAGAAACATAATATCTCTGTTGAGGAGGAAGGATGGTAACCACATTAGTTTGTATTTGTAAGAGTTTTGTCCAACATACTTTGCTCCAAATATATTGTACCGAATTTTCAGAATTCCAAGACAAAATGTTTGAGAATTACAAACATTGTGGCCCGATGGCAACAGATCAAGAAAAAAATAATTTAGTGAGTGAAAACAATGGCAGATTTTTTTTCTTTTTTATTTGTTTACAAAAAAATTAAAGTGGAGGTTTCAGAATTCTGCTATAGTAATAATGTACCATTCAGTAATAATGTACCATTCTTTAGGGGGAGAGTACATTCTGGAATTATTCTAATATAGCATTAATGTGTTCTAATAATAACTTTGTGGTTCATTCTGATATTAAATATGTACAATCTTTCAGCTCCAATGCACGACTGCATGTCGGGGCTGCCATTCTCGTGGGTGCGGAGATTCTGGTGACGCGGCGGCTCCCATGGCACTCTGGCTCCTCAGCTTACCTCCTGACCACCAAGCAACATGAAGATCCCCCTCCCAGCTTGTGGCCTCGCCACTCATCAACTGCACCTGCATCAGGACAGGGTGCTGCAGCCATCTGCATTTACGTCCTGGAAATTAACGGATACAGAAAATAACTGGCCGATCTGGGAGAAGGAGGCCTTTGCAGTTTGATGGGTGTAGATGACTTGATGGCATCTCTTGGAGGGTGGGGTTGTGCCATTCGAAGTGTGGACAGACCACAAGAACTTGGCGGCCCTGCAACAACCTTGATGACTGTCGCCAAAGCAGGTGAAGTGGGTCCTGTATTTCAGGTGTTTTTATTTCACCCTGAAATACAAACCGGGGGGGGGGGAGACTTCCTGGCTGATGTTCTTTCCAGAAAGCCACAATATGAAAGTGCCTGTGAGGAGGTGATGCAAGCTATTATACCTGCTGACCAAATCCAAACAGTAAACACCCACCATTAGCAGACTGGAACTTACCAAACACCCGGTGGCCCCATCCCTCAGGCCATCCAGTCTGGTACCAGGAAAACCATTCCCCATTAGCTCAGAGGGATAGTTTTGCTTGGAAGGGGTCAAAATTGTATATGCCCTGGGAGGTGTGGTTGGAGGTGTTAAAACATTGTCACGATGTGCGCACTACCAGACATTTTGGGTACTTAAAGACGTTGCACCTCACCAACCACCAATTCTGGTGGCTCAAATGAAAAGGGACATCAAGGACGATGTACGGAGCTGTGTGGTTTGTGCCACCATGAAACCTCGACCAGGCAAGCCACCAGGCCTTTTGCAGACAGTGGCAAGTCCAGCACACCCATGGGAGCAGATAGCTATGGACTTTGTTGTAGAACTGCCAGCCAGTAGAGGGAATACAGTCATCTGGACTGTAATAAATTTATTTTCAAAACAGGCCCATTTTATAGCCTGTTCCAGTCTCCCTTCTGCAAAAAAGTTGGCCAAGTTATTCATAGTCCATATCTATCGTCTCCACGGTGTCCCCCAGAGGATGATTTCGGATAGGGGAGTGTAATTTACTGCCAGATTCTGCCGAGATTTCCTGACCAGAATCGGGACATCCCAGGGACTAAGCTCAGCATTTCATCCAGAAACCAATGGGGCTGTAGAGAGAACTAATGCCATGGTGGCACGGTGTCTAGGTTTTATGTCAAATATCGACAAACTGATTGAGCAGATTTACTCCCATTTGCTGAGGTAGCATACAATAATGCTATCCAAGGCATACAGGATATACCTGTTCCAGGTTGCAACGGGACGAGAATTTGTCCCAATACCAGAATGCCCTAAAACCGCCCCAGTGGATGGCAGAGTGAAGGAATGGACAGACTGAACGAAGGGCATGTGGCAAGTAGTTAAAGAGGCATTGAATCATGCAGTGGCAAGGTACAAACGGCAGGCAGACAAAAAATGAAGGCCAAAGCCTATGTTCAAATTGGGTCAAATGGTGTACCTGTCCACCAAGTACCTGAGGCTAAACCTCCCTGGTAAAAAACTCGAACTTAAATACATAGGGCCCTTTTCCGTTATCTGGGTGATAAATCCAGTAACAGTACAGCTTTGCCTCCCCGGCTGCTGGGGAAGACCAATCCAGTGTTCCACAGCAGCCTTCTTAAGCCAGTCCGCATCTCAGCATTGAAGGGACCTGATGTACCACCGCCATGTAGCTGTGGTGGGTGGAAAAGCAATTTGAGGTGGAAGATATCCTAGATACGAGATGGCAGAGAGGAAGACTCCAATATATGGTAGTATGGAAAGGATATCCACTCTCAGCGGCCTCCTGGGTACCTAGTGAGACATGAATGCCCCCAGATTAACAGTAGCATTCCATCGCTGAAATCCAGAGAAACTAGGGGCGAGGATAGCTCAGGCTTGAGCTCACTCTGCTGTTTGTGTTCCATGTCCCGACTTCCTAGTGGAGGGGGGCGCATGTCAGCCCCAAACCGCGGCTGCATGTCAGGGCTGCCATTCCAGTGGGTGTGGAGGTTCTGGCAACACAGCAGCTCCCATGGCACCCTGGCTCCTCAGCTTACCTCCTGGCCACCAAGCAACATGAAGATCCCTCTCCCGGCTTGCGCCCTTGCAGGTGCCGCTTGATGACATGGTCATCGCCATGGCAGCCTCCTCTGACGTTTAAGGCACTCAGACTGGCAGCAAGCATTTCTGAATGGACTTGGCAGTGAGTACAGCTGGGAGCTGCTGACTGAGCAGCTGTTGAGGGCGGCTGAGAGACTGAGAGTTACAGAGAAGTTTGGAAATGGCTGTAATGCTGGCCAATCTGGAGGAGTGGCCAGGAGGCTGGGAGCTTGCCAGATTAATGCCTAATCTAATGGAACAATGATTAATGAGTAGGGAGGAGCCAGGTTAAGGATCATTTGGGTGATAAAGCTTTATAAGGTGGTGGGGAGCACAAAGCATTAAACAACTAACAAAATCTTTCTGTATTGCTTTATGGATGTTAGTTCATGCCAGTAAAGGATTCAAACAATAATTTGTGTGTGTGGCGTTTTGTTTATACGATGTATAAAGAAAATGCCACAACCTGACACAATGTGTTTTGATTATCCTCAAAACAATTTAGATAGTTGTATTTTATTTTATTTTTAAAGAAAGCTTGATTGTTTGAAACTACAAAGCACAGGACTGTGACAGCATCTGCTTTTCAGAAGTACTTAGGCACGCTATAAAAATATGTTTTTTCTTTCAAGTGCCTCTTGTCTACTAATTCTATCCCAGAACATTGTTTGAACCATCAAAATGGGAAGTTTTGGCTTACAAAGGACACTGATGTATGGCATTACTTCACCTATTTATTGTTTTTAGTACAGCTTTTAAAGTTACTTCTGCTTTACCGTGGTAGATATCATCCCACATCTGAATAGAAATAAACTTTTAAGAATCATTCTACTTTCTTGGACAACCAAGACTAAGGGTGCACAAGATTTTTGACACCATTCCATAAGTCCCTGCTACTTGGTTTCTCTTTGTTTGTTTGTTTTTTGTTTTGAATTGAAACTTACAATGAAATCAAAGTTAGAATCTGATGTAAAAAAAAAGTTGGAGTAGAAATGGTAATGTCTGATTTTGACAAAAGTAGGAAAAAATTTGGACTGAAGTTATGTCATGGACTACATGAGCTATATTCTAAAACTTCCATCTCTACAGGAAATGTTGAGATTTTTGGTTTTTCATTTCTCATCCTCAGAAGTTCACAATTTCCTAGCCATAATACAATCTTTGACAAATAAACATTCAAGTATAAAGAAATGAAAAAAGGAAACTATTTATTTAGCTTAAATAGAAGTATGCATTACTTAAAACTTTTTGAAGCTTTTTGAAGCTATCGTTGCGGTATTAATAAAGTCCAATATTCTTTTATATAGGTCAATAAAAAATATGATAAAAGGTTAGGCAAGCTTTCAAGTTCCCCAGAACTCATCTTCAGGCAAAATGCTAGTAAAGCAAGGAATAAGGAAAATGAAATATTTAAAAAAGATACACAGTAATTGCATCATGAGATTTGAAAATCAAAGTCATTCTGAGGCAGAGTTTATCAACTGAATAAAGTTGCTAGTGAAAGATGCATCAGCTCAATTCATACCTAGCATTTGTGGACAAATAAAAGGACTGTCTCGGTTTTTTTTTTCAAATCAACATATCCATGTCTATTCTGGCTAGCATGACTAGCTTGGCTTTCAGATAATTAATAATCTCTTATGTTATTGTCCCCTAACTTATTATTGTTTTGTAAGTGCCTATTATTTACAGACATTGAGAGACATAACACAGAAACAACTGACGTTCAATTGCTTTTATAATAGTAAAAACGCAGGAAGAAAGGAAGGAAAATAGGTAAAACATCTGCAGCCAAAATAGTTTTTGTGTAAATGGGCTGATTACAATGTGCATTAATACCACCTGTCAATCTTCCAAACTTGTCCTGTTTGAACATCAATAAATTACACTGTTACAAGATTCTGGCACTATGAACTCTTTACAAAATCACCTTATTACAGCAAGAGACAGCTGTGACTTGCACAGTTTGATACCTATCGTCAAGAACAAATGGTAAAGTTGCTATTGGATGCAAAAAGAAAGGATGATTATGGACTGACATTGTGATGTTTAGCCCTTTCAAAGATGATTGTTAATAGGATGCACTTTTATTGTTACCATAAAATTGAGCAGTAAGATTCAACAAGGTTGAGGAAGAAAGCAATCTCTTATTTGAGGCCTACTCATAAGACAGCTACTATATTTAGTCCAGTTTAGTCAAACTCCTCCTATTTACAAAAGAAAAACTAGAGAGGTGAAATAAAATTTGTGTTCATCACTCTCAACAAATGATTCCATTCTATCAGAGAAGTAGGAGGAAGCCTTTGAATATTACCCACCAGAGCAATTAGGGTAATGCTCAGGTGGGTTACTAGCAGAATGAGAGCAGAATATCAAAATCATTGCATTAATAGTTCCCAAGAATAACAACAAATTGCTATTCTTGGACTTTTAAATTCTCCATTTGTGTTCAATTTGTATATTGAAAGATCATTAGCTCTTGGTCAGAAGAGATTATTGGAATTGCTTTAAAAACCCCACATTGTTAAGCATCTCCATAACAGAAGGAAGTTCTGTTCTTAATTTACTTAGTTTACCTACTGTCCATAGGTTACTTATACTCAGAACTGATCTATGGCACATCTTCCCAGCTGTTATCCTTCCTTCATAGCTACTGTAATATAGTAATATACTTATTTCACACCCTGGCCAAAGCCTATAAAATAATAAATTCCATAAGCAGAATGTCCCACATGGGACATTCTATAATCAGTTCTGTTAAGAAATCAGACATGTTAAGTCATAGTTTGATTCCTTCCACCCTATGTTTTGGCAACAAATTGACAGATTATTGCTATAAATTTTCTTGTGTATTGTTTTAAAAGGTACAGTCCAGAAAGCCATTGCATGTTATTCCACTTAAAAGAGATCATGCTGTTTTCAGCTTTCATACTACAATATTTTTTATCTCGTAATAAGCCACAGAAGCCCTGCTGTAAGTCAAGGCATACAATCGTTCATTAAAATCTATTCAACCCAAAACCATTTCTTCCTAAAAACTGATTTGATTAAATTCACAGTAAGTCAGGAATTCCACGAGAACTCAGTAGTTGTTCCAAGAAACATGTATCAAAAGCAACTGAACTGGCAATAAGAGATAGTCTGTCTCCAAGGAAAGAACAACCATCAGGTGCAAATAACCAGGAGCATTCGTTGAGTTCAAAGAACAGAATAGTTTATTATTGTTATCTATATACAAGTATCTAGTCAATCATTGATCAAATTATATTGGTGCTAGATAAGGGTTAACAGAATTCATGGGGGGCTGAACTTAAATGCAATGACTCTAAACTGATGACATGTTTGACTGTACCTTCCAACTCAGTCTGTGTTTCTCTTATAACGAGCATGTCAGCTTTGGAAGCCATACTAGGCCGAAGGCTTCCATGCGCTGCCACAATTCTCCTCTGTGGGAAAGGAGGGGAGGAGGGTGGTAGTGCAAGAGATGATTAGACATAACAACATTTTTCTGCCGGTCAAGGTCAGGCTGGGTTCGCATCTGGAGAAGGAGTGGCTGGAGTGATGCTTCGACATGGGATGGTTGAGGATTGGAGCACGTGACCGGCAGAGAGGTCATGAGGGTGGAGATTTTGGGGTTTGTATTACTGAGGAACAAACCGGAATCCCCAGTTTCAGTTTTCATCCAACTGTGCTGGTTTACCTATGCTAGTAAAAGAACTTTGAAAGATGTTAGTTTCGGAGTCTTTTCTGTAGGAGGGGTTTCCTGGAATGCTGACATAGCATACATTTGGGTCCAAGGCAACATTTTGGGAATTGCTGTTCAACATACAAGTATTGGCCAATGGTATCTGACAGAATTTCATCTTTCCCACATACTACATACATACATACATACTTGCTAGAGAGAAGGTCAGCTTTGGGGTGAAGTGCCACCAAAATGAGTCTAAATTCTTGAATTCTTTCCTTGAACATTGACATATTAATAGATTATGGGATGGTTGAGAGTGAGGAAGTTGTTTAAAATGAAATAGTAAATATATATAAATACATTTTGTTTTTGCTCTTTTGAAATACATTGTCCTAATAGTGTGTGGGTGTGTAAAAAGTATATTTTTTAAACTTCTTTTCCTTTCAGGAATCGTTCCCATTTTTAAAACTATGGAGAACCGCAAAAGAGTTTTTGTTGGTGTAGATTATACTCATAAATATTTCTGTATTAAAAATTAAAATTGACATTCATGCCAATATCATTTCTTCCAATTGTTTGGTGGGATTTTAGTACTGTATTATTTTTTCAAACTAGGCTGGCAAATAATTTTAATTTTGCAGATTCCTGATAGGGTCTTTGTGACCCAAAGGGATCCTAAGACCACTTCTGACGAAACACTACAGTAGAAGATCTGACCTTACAGTCTTATCTTCACCTATGTTCCTCAACATAGGTTCCATGGTGATTTGAGAAATTTGGGATAGAAAGTCCATACATCACAAGAATCTATAGATCAGTGATGGCTAACCTTTTTGCCATCGTGTGTCAAAAGTGGGAGGAGTGTGGGGAGGCTGCACTCACGTGCGCTCACACTCATAATTCAATGCCCTCCCGCACTCTCCCCGCTTTTGGTACGCAATGGCACAGTGGGTCTGGTAGGCCCATTTTTGCCCTCCCCAGGCTCCAGAGGCTTTTATGGAGCCTGGGGAGGGTGAAAACGGTCTTCCCCATCCCCCCAGACACCCTCCGGAGGCCGAAAACAGCCAGGAAGACGCGAAAATCAGTTGGCCGGTGTGCATATGAACTAAGCTAGGGCAACGCTTGTGTGCCCACAGATATGGCTCCACATGCCACCGGTGGCACACGTGCCATAGGTTCGCCATCACGGCTATAGATTAAGGAATGCTTGCCTATACTCACTGGACTTGCAAAACATTCTTGGCTTTGCCAAAACCCAACAGTTATCTGAACAAAAAACAACCCTTAGATGGGATGCTCTCTTCCACATTATCTTTGTCCTGAGGTGTTTATGTAGATGAATGAATATATGAAGACACTGAACAAATATTTCTATTGCTCTATACATCCACTACTTATACAACAGGAGCTCCCATAGGTAAGAGTAAAGCCTTCCCCTTCCAGTCATGTCCGACTCTAGGGGTTGGTGTTCATCTCTATTTCTTAGCTGAATGAGTCAGCATTGTCCAAAGATGCTTCCATGGTCACGTGGTCGGCATGACTATACGCCAAAGTGCATGAAACCTGTTATCTTCCCATCAAAATGGTACCTATTTTATCTATTTGCAGGGGCATGTGTTCAAACTGCTAGGCTGGCAAGAGCTGAAGCAAGAATTGGAGCACATCCTGTGCTTGGGTCTTGGGCTTCCAACTTTCCAGTCAACAAGCTCAGAATCTTAATTGCTAGACCACTGAACCCCTGGATCTCCCATATGATGATAGAACTACTTTTGGCCTAAAATCTGATTTTATGTTGTTGATAAAACTTTTAATTGCCACCTGAATATGAACATCAGATTTTGAACATTAGTATTCTGCATACTGTAGAATCCTTTTGCTAATATCATTTCATTCAATAGAAAAAGGACCCTTGAGCACCCATTCTCTATTCCTTGTGAATGCAATGTGCAAATATTTTTGTGGATATGTTTTTTTCTCTCCAGTGGTGTGTTACTATTTTTATGTTACACTTTGTGACTGATCATGGCTTGATCCAATCCTGGTTTAGAAACAATCTAAGTTATTCCAACAGTGAAGATATGTGCAGCCATTATATCCAAAGAAACCTTCCGAAGAAAACTTTATAATAGAATATTGAGATATTCAAGGTGAGCTCACATCATTGTTCAAAGTCTTCATTAAAGATGCTGTATATCAGATGGACAAAGAAAAAGTCTTCCCCTTATAAACGTATACAGCAGCAGTGAAATCTGGCTGGATCTATCCAGCTCGTGTGAACCGGTAGTGCCAGCCACAGGAGGCTCCGCCCACCTGCCAGGACATCATTATATCCTGTTTTGACCCTCTGCGCAAGCACAGAAGAGGCGCTTGCGTGCTCACACTCCCGAATCAGTAACGAAGGTAAGTGCATTTCACCACTGGTACACAGTACTACATAGACATCAATCTATCGATGGGCCACATATAGTTTTCTCTACAATCAAAGCAATTTTCTCAGTAGAAACTAACATGACCATGCCAAAATTCACAAATTAAGATACAGGCCATTCACAGATAAATACAGTAGCTATAATGATATCTGAAATGGGATGAAAGTATAAAATAAAATTCAATCCAGAAAAGCCACCGCAGCTTTCTGTAAAGGGTTATGGCAAGTTTAAATTAGAGATTGGACAGAATTTTATGAAATGTCCCATTGGCTGGATGTGTTATGACACTATTCCAATCTACTGAAGTATTCCAAATTCAAAGCAGATTGTTCTTACTGTGTAATAGAGGTTAAAGCAGTCTAGTTGAAACTTCGTGTTTTTGCTAAAGTTGCAGCCGTGTTAGAACACTTCAGGTGAGGTCAGTACACTTCTGATAAGGTTGAAAATAATCAATTTTGAGATCAGAATCGGACATTTTGGAGTCAAAATATTTTAGTCTTGAGAGGTTTTGATGTCTGTTTAAATGTCATGAATGATTCATGCAGACTGCACTGTAACTTTATTCCTCATACATATTTCAGGCCATGCTGTGCTTGCAATGGCTTCTGCAGTGTGGGGTCAAACCAATCAGTCTGACAAAAGGAATGTCAAGCTGAGATCAGGCAAGACCTAGGCTTTTTTTTTTTTCCCAAAGATTGTGATCTTGCACACATGTCCAAAAGAGGCAGCATTTGCATTATTGAACTGTAAGCACCCATGTAGGTTTGGTGTCCATTTTAAAAAGCTAAAGCCAACTCGATATGCTCCGATGGATTTGGTCAATGCAGCGATCTGTCCTTAGAGGTCAGTCAGTGGATAAATCATATTACTTTCCTAAACATATAACAGGTTGCATAGCCTGTTCAAAAATAGATGAGCAGTTTGGAAATGTTTCTGCCAGGAACAGCCTCAGCAATGCTCTAGTATATCCAGATTAGATTACTGTAACTTGTTCTGTGTTGATTTGCCTTTGAAAAGTATCCAAACGTTCCACTTCAGGAAACTGCAACCGTTCTTTTGTAGGATGTCAAACATGTGGATAATTATACAGAATTATTTAAGCTTTATTGAATATCAGATTTGCTTTCTGGATCAATTCAAAGAGCTTTAATCAGCCTTCCTTAATTTGGTGCCATTCAGTACTTTTGGCTTTCAATACCAATACAGTAACTCCTGTTAAAAGGTAAGGGTAAAGGTTTCCCTCGCACATATGTGCTAGTCATTCCCGACTCTAGGGAACGGTGCTCATCTCAGTTTCAAAGCCGAAGAGCCAGCGCTGTCCGAAGACATCTCTGTGGTCTTGTGGCCAGCATGTCTAAACACCAAAGGCTCACGGAACGCTGTTACCTTCCCACCAAAGGTGGTCCCTATTTTTTTCTACCTGCATTTTTTACGTGCTCTCAAACTGCGAGGTTGGCAGAAGCTGAGACAAGTAACAGGAGTTCACCCCGTTACGCAGCACCAGGGATTTGAACAGCTGAACTGCCAACCTTTCGATCGACAAGCTCAGCCTCTTAGCCACTGAGCCACCACATCCCTTTTAGCCTATTGCTGGGGTAGTCAACCTTTTCATACCTACCGCCCACTTTTGTATCTCTGTTAGTAGTAAAATTTTCTAACCGCCCACCAGTTCCACAGTAATGCACCGTGTATCGTCGTCTGCTCATGCCTCTCGTGCATCGTGGATTGGGTTTTCGCAGGGGGGAGCGCTGGCTACCAGCTCTGCTTGTCTGTTACAGCTGGGTGGTGTGGGGGGAGATGCACGAGCTATTCTGGGACGAGGCTCTTTTGTTTGCAGTCGCACCATAGCGCCATTTAATTTCACTTACATAACGTGAACTGAACTTATGTGCGGGTGATACAAATAGTATATTTTCAGAAATTTAAATTGTCAAGGGGAATTTTATGAAAACCTAATGAAAATGTTTTTAAATAATGCTATGAATTTTTTTTTAAAAGTCAATTAAATTAAAAAAAAAGGAAAGTGCTTCAGTATCGGACAAAACCCCTACCGCCCACCATGAAAGCTGGAACGCCCACTAGTGGGCAGTAGGACCAAGTTGACTACCACTGGCCTATTGTAATTAACTCCTGTTACCCCATTGTAATTAGTCATTGGTGACATTAGCTAAGATTTATGCAAGTTAAAATTGAACATGTCTATCAAGTTTCAGCCTAGAGGAGGCACCTAAAGCTCCTTCTACTTCCATGCCTATGTGCCTTCATATGCCAGTCAGCACTGGACACTGTCAGTTGTTCTGTTCAATTAGATGTGGCTAGGAACACATACCTAAAGTTTTAGTTCAACACGGCACTTAACATTGCCTAAAGCTTTCCTGTACAGAAACCAATCTGCTTTCCCTAATTTGCCCATGTGGCATGTCTTTAAAGACAAAAAAGGCATTACTGATTCGTTCTTTATCTATATTTGTCTTGTTAGGGTTGGATCATATTACTACTGCTTAGCTCTTCTTATTAAATTGTGTCATAATCAGTTTTCAGCAGATATTCTTAGCTATCTTGCAGGCTGTACGATTAAAAAAGTGGAACACATTTTAGACGTTATGAAGTTTGAATTATTTTTTAATGGAATTGATAACAAAACAGGAGAGTGAATTGGAAAGATTACTCTAAAGGGAGCACGCACACCTGCTTCAGTTTAGCAAACCTAAATGATAGCTTCCATAGAATCGTATTCTTACAGTTAAAAAAAAAAAAGTGAACTCCCAAAGGACAATTCATCTCTAGATTTAGAAGAGAAATTCCAGACTCTGGTGAATAATGGGATGAAGTAATTCCTCTCTCCAGCATCACCTTTTTCCCTTATCCATTTTCACCATTGCAAAAAAAAATGCAGTCACTCAAGCAGGAAAGTCAAAGCTAACTCGAACTCTGAGGTAGCATCCCTACACGAATATATGCCATCACATTTTGTGAATCTGAAAAGCAAATGCACAGCATGTCAACATCTCTTTTTTCACTTCAGATAGGACAAAGGCTCATTTCTGTGATTTACAAAGAAGCATTGGTTTGCTTCTGTTGTTATCTTCCTCCTCCTCCTTGTCCTCTTTCTCTTAATTACCTCAAGACAAATGCCGATCTTTTAAAATGCTAACTGTATTGTGGTGAGGCCCACGGGATCAAATGATACACATGTAATGTGGCCTAACCAGTTTGTCTTAGCAAGACTTTACAGTGTTGATTGGAAACAGCTGAACTAAATCAACAGATACCTTGAGCTAGAGGCCTTTGGAGAGCAATTACAGCCAAAGCCTGGGTTTTGAACCCAATAGGCTCTGTCAGTCTCTGTGATTTGTGTTTGTTGTACTCAGACTCATTTCCTGCATGAAATCTGAAGCCTAGACCAGGGGTGGGGGTGGGGGCTGAAATTCCCAAGATTCAAAAATATTTGACCTCCGCGCATTCGCAAGCAAGAAAGTACACATGTGTAAATGACCGTTTTGGTTTGTAGTACAAAGTTCTATTGATGTTGGCAGACATAGCTTCCCTATGTCAAAGCCACATGAATGGTTTCAGGTTTCAGCCAAATAACATTTGCCACATGCTTTCATGTTGGCCAATGTACACAAGCAATTCTGGAGGGCTCTAGCCCATAGGCTGTCTTCTTGGAAGTCGGGGGTGGGGTGGGGGAGTGGGATTGTAAGAGATGCATAGCTAATATAGCCTAATTATCTACTTGAACATTACTCCAGACATATCCGGTGTCTAAAAATATTGCAACTTTAAAAATAAATTATTCTTTCCCTTTGTTGCACTGCAAAAAGTCTCAAAAAGTAGCCAGCCTATCAAAAGGGTAGTTAGGCCAGTGTAATATGCTACAACTGCCTTTAAAATCCTTCAAACAAAACAGACCACCCTGCGAGTTGATTCTCTGATACTTCTCATTTGAATTTAACCTCTGAAACGAAAATCATAATGGAAGGTGGTGATCCTTTTTCATAAAACAATGCAGATCATCCAGTGGTAGATTTTTTTTTTTTACTACCGGTTCTGTGGGCGTGGCTTGGTGGGCATGGCAGGAGAAGGATACTGCAAAATCCCCATTCCCTCCCCACTCCTGGGGGAAGGATATTGCAAAATCTCCATTCCTACCCCACTTTGCCGGTTCTCCGAACTACTCAAAATTTCCGCTACTGGTTCTCCAGAACCTGTCAGAACCTGCTGAATAACACCCCTGAGATCATCATTATAAATTAATTTCCTCCATTCGTGGTTCGTAATTTGATTTTGGGTTGGTCAGTTTGATACAGAGTTGAGTGTCTTGGGGCTTTATTCCTTTCTTTTTCTTTTCAGGAACTAATGCGCCATGCCTCAGATGTTATGATATAAGCATAGCTTCCCTTCCTCCACATGCTGAGCCTTACTTTCAAAACATGGAAGTGTTTGCAGAGTATGGTTTTAAAAAAAATAAAAAAATAAAACCTTGCACATATAAAGCAAGCGGGGCTATCTTGATTTCTTTGACAACCTCTGTAGTTAATAAATGCATGCATTTCGTGAAAGAAAAATAGCATTTTTCCACTTTTAGTACCAAATATATCCGTCCTTCAAGTCCCCTCTTTAAGTTCATGCTCAATTTGCTTCTTGTATCAGATCAATAGATCTGCACATTAGGAGTTATCTATTAGTACTGTAAATTGTATCATTTTAGAGCAATATTAACTCAGATCAAAGTAGAATAGTCTTTCTGTAATTTATTTAAAATACTGATAGCCTACCTTTCAGCTCTTCAAGTTATTTAGAAATTAAAAAAAACAAGATGTTTGCTATTGGCTTGTCCAGAATGCCATCACAATAAGAGTTGTCATTTGTATAGCTATTGAACTTTGGTCCGCACTTCCACACAAGGGTTAACTGACATGGCATCTACAAATGCTGTAAAAAAGAAAAAAGAAAGGCAAAATTGTGATCACAAATGCACAGTTGATGCTGTGTGCCTTTTATGTTGGTCAAAATGTAAAACACATAAAAGGGAAAGGGATTCCATTATGTGGTTGAAGACTCCATCTTGACCTTTTTTTAACCTGCTCCGATGGATATTTCTGTCGAGGATCAATGGAAGTCGACATATTTAAGTCTGCACACCAGTTAATTCAGTTTTATTTAATATAATAAGTGTGCCATTTTTTGATTGATTGATTGATTAATTGATTGATTAATAAGGTTGCCCATTTCAAATTCATTTTTCTGGCTGGCTGACAATAATTAAAAACAGCATAAAAACATAAAGTGATAAAGAATCAACAGCATACATAGATGCCACATTTATTCCATTTGACTCAAAATACGATTATAAGCTCACTTTTACTTCGGAGACAGGACTCTTCAATCTTCCATAACATGCTGTATTATAAATCTCAGCATCTCTGCCAATAAAGCTACTAGTGGACAATGGAGAAGTTAGAAAACAAGTCATATCTATAAGGCTACAATATCCCATCCCATCTTATTTTCCTTCATAAATAAAAGAAAACAATCTACTTTTGACTGCTGTATCTCATACATCCAATCTACTTTGGATGCTCTATCTCATCTCCCATTTAATGGAGATGCCTGCACATTACTTGTTTATATCCTTTCTAAGACAAAGCTAGAACCTTACCATAAGAGTCACTTCAATCTGATATGAAGTGTAGAAATGTGATAAATAAATAAATAATGCCTGAGAGATCGCAAAAGGATTATTAAAAAAGTTCCAAGCATTGATTTGCAGAACAACATCATCATCAAAGAATTGCTATCACTATAAATGTTTAGTTAAGATCCTCCAAGATATTAGTAGAAAATATATGTAGGTTTTGCTAACTGTGATTGCTTTTCCTTTCTCAGATTCAAAGATTTTGCTTGTCATCTTCCCAAAAGCAAAGATATAATGTAACGGCAGGATTTTGTATAATTTTAGTACCATCCCACAAACCATGGTCATCATCTCTAATTTCCACCATGAACCACCAAGTTAAACAAACTAATTGAGAGGTAATCAAAGAACATGGAAACAGCACTAGACCCGGCAGATTTGCAAGAAATATTTTTGGGATTACAGTACCCCATTGAACTATCCAGGCTATTTCCTGGCATTAACACAATGTCCTTCAGCAGCCAACATTAATGGGTTTATGGATTTTTGAGACCTCTTAAAATCTGCATTATAGACTACACTCACTTACTCTCAGCCCAACCTACCTCACAAGATTGTTGTTGTGAGAAAAATATGAGGAGGAAAGGTAAAGGTAAAGGTAAAGGTTCCCCTCACACATACGTGCTAGTTGTTGCCGACTCTAGGGGGCAGCGCTCATCTCCGTTTCAAAGCCAAAGAGCCAGCACTGTCCGAAGATGTGTCCGTGGTCATGTGGCCGGCATGACTCAATGCCAAAGGCGCGCGGAACACTGTTATCTTCCCACCAAAGGTGGTCCCTATTTTTTCTACTTGCATTTTTACGTGCTTTCAAAACTGCTAGGTTGGCAGAAACTGGGACAAGTAACGGGAGCTCACCCCATTACACGGCAGCACTAGGAATTTGAACTGCTGAGCTGCCGACCTTTCAATCGACAAGCTCAATGTTCTAGCCCCTGAGCCACCACGTCCCTTGTGGAGGAAAGGTAGGATAATCAAATAAATAAACAAAAATATAATATACTTACTGTCTGGCCTCTAGAATGGTCAGAAACACATCTTCAGTATCTAAATGTGTAGCATAAAAGAAGGAAGTTTAGTCATGTGAGTGACTTCTTTGACATTCACCATCCTCTCCATCTCACAAATAATAATTGGCTGACAAAAGGTCAGGGCAATTGCCTATGTACGTCTAGTTTTATTGTTTCATCTATATGTGATCATAAAATGTGACCTTAGTCAATGAACAGAAGAAGGGAAAGCTAATATCTGGAAAGGAAGAGCTATGGAATAACCGAGGCCAGGTTTACTGAGAAATGAAAGCCATACTAGGAAATGGGCTATGAAACAATCAGGATAATTTTGTTATTATAAATGAAGTAAAACAATGTTTTATGGCAAAAGTATTAAGCTATTTTATGTAGATAAAAACAAAAACAAAATGGTTGCCACAGATTTTAAACGAAACCAAAGGTTGCTCTCCAGAAAAGATCATTTTTTAAATACTTATCATTTTGGCTTTTTTGTTGAACAGCTGGAAGAATAAAAATTAGCTCAAGCTTTTTAAGTTGAAATGGCAAATTGCTACTGACATAGGACTACCCTATAAAGGGTAGTTAAAGGAAAAATCAATTTTCTGAACAACAGGGCTAGTTTTCCCCTTACGAGCTAAATTTTACAACCTGGATTAAATGTCAGGAAGAAATAGAACAATGAGACAAATATCATCTTCCATCAAACAAATGCTACAAGAGCAGAGTCAGAAGGCATAAGTCATTTTCTTAAAGTGCCTTTCTTAAAACTGTTCTTGGTTATCTACTGCAAGCTGAATTGAGTTAAATAATTTTTCTGAGCAGGATGGGAAGAAGCTTCTCACGGTGTTCACATTTAGACATTGTTATTTGCAATGGTGCCTAAATTAGATTGGACAGAGACACTGTGAACCTGATCTCTTTAAACATGTGTTTGACAGAAAAGAATTCGAAGAAGAAATAAAATCTTTGGAGAAGGCATAAAGTTAAATTTGATGCGCTGGTTTTGGAGCCAAGATGAGCATTTTACTTGTTTAGCTCTTATGTCCTCCAAGAAACAGAGTTTAGCTACTCTTGTACCTGGCACAGAAAGCAGCTTGAGTCTATGATATGATATGATATGATATGATATGATATGATATGATATGATATGATATGATATGATATGATATGATATGATAATTATAGAGTTAATAGATATAATACCAGTTTCAGCATGTAAAAGTGAAAAGCAGTTTGTTTTTAAATTGTCTAATGAAATGTTCAGGTCCCCCTTGCTCCAAAAAGATATGATTTCAACAGGAATAAAATTGGCTGCATATAGTGGCTTCAATGTGCTGGATTTCCTGTTTTTGTTTGTTTGTTTGTTTGTTTAAAGATACATGGCCCTCTATCTTGTCATCATGAGTGACTAACAACTGTAAGCTAACAGCAATAATAATACTAAATCAGAATCGGGAATAAAACCATAAACAAACATCAACATCAGCATAAACGTCTCATGGGTTTTGAATTTTCTGACTGCACTGACACTCCAAAGGGCTCCAAAGCCCTCACCAAGGGCATCTCAGGGCTTGGGGTAATCTGATTAGTGGGGGCATGATGTTCCAAAGACCAAGAATCATCACAGAAAAGGCTTTCTTCTTGAATCCCACCAGATGATACAATTGTATGGACCCGATAGCACACACAACTGGGACAAGCACACACAACTAGGGAGAAGTGGTTGTTCAGATAACCTGGTCCCATATTACCAGCACCTTGAAACGAATCTGGAAGCAAACTAGTAACCAGTGCAGTTCATAGAGAGCAGTGATATAACATGTGCTAAACAAGGGGCACATATTACTGCCAGCACCTCTGCCCCTTTAACCAGATGTAACTTCTAGATGCTCTTAATAACAACAGAATTGGAAGGGATTTTGGAGGCCTTCTAGTCCAACCCCCTGCCCAGGCAGGAAACCCTACACCATCTCAGACAGATGGTTATCCAACATCTTCTTAAAAATTTCCACTGTTAGGGCATTGACAACTTCTGCAGCCAAGTTGTTCCACTTATTAATTGTTCTAACTGTCAGGAAATTTCTCCTTAGTTCTAAGTTGCTCTTTCCTTGATCAGTTTCCACCCATTGCTTCTTTTTCTACCCTCAAGTACTTTGGAGCACCTCTGTGTGAAGCACATGATCGTTGAAGCATGAGCCCATATTTTTATTCAGTTATTGCACCTTAGACTGCCTGGCATGCCTTAACTGTGCTGACTTGCTAGAGTTACCGTATATACTCGAGTATAAGCCGAGTTTTTCAGCATGTTTTTTGTGCTGAAAAACGTCCCCTCGGCTTATACTCGAGTATATACGGCTTATACTCGAGGTTTTTTTTTTTTTCTTTTTTTCACATTATACCGGATGGTGCAAACTTGGCGGGCTTTTGCATTAGCGCGGGGAAGCCCTGCCGGTGCAGTGAGAGGGCGGGGCGGGGGAGCCGCCAGCCTTCTCGGCTGAGGGAGGGAGGCTTTCCCTGACCGGTAGCTGCCTCATTTCCCTCCCTCGGCTTATACTCGAGTCCCCAGTTTACCCCAGTTTTTTGGGGTAAAATTGGGGACCTCGGCTTATACTTGGATCGGCTTATATTCGAGTATATACGGTATTTCTTCTAGATGTTTCCGGGAAACATGCACCAGAAAAATTCAAGTGTCTTTTGTCTGAACAATAGAAAATTTACAATAGTGAACAGATTTTTTTTAAAAAAAAAACCCTCTCAAGTTTCTCTATCTTCAAAAGAAATTCAATAACTAAAAAGAAAACCAATGACATCGGAGTAATTGCAGTAAGTAAAGACAAAGGGACAAATTGCACAGCAGGATGGTTAGATTTATTGGGAATATAAATGTATTTGATAGTGCCACAGATGATTGGAGATTTTTTTTAAAAAAGCATTTTTTAAATGCTTGGATTTATTGAGAAGATTAACAGGCCCCCAAAACTCACAATTCAGTTCTGCAAAAAATAATGCAAGAATATTTGACACCTAAACTATTATTGGCTGCAGAGATATTCATGTTTCATTAGCACAAGCAGAAAAGGTATAATCCATTGCAACATATGCAGTG
Source organism: Ahaetulla prasina (assembly GCF_028640845.1). NCBI lineage: Eukaryota > Metazoa > Chordata > Lepidosauria > Squamata > Colubridae > Ahaetulla > Ahaetulla prasina. The sequence continues at coordinate 235,743,601 of NC_080540.1, forward strand.
TAAATTTAAAATCTGTCTGTTCGTTTCAGATTTGGCAAATGATTGAGTGATTAAGAGATTGATTACTCTGTGGAATTTTGAAATAAAACATTCTAAAAACAGCTTTTAGCAGACGGTTTTAGCAATGAATAGAGCATCTGAAATTGATATCTCTGCAGAAATTGTTACTAGAGATATTAGGAAGCTGCAGGCAAGAATGAAATGTGATTAAACTTGCATTAGCCTACAGACAGACAATAACAGGTCAAAATGAACTGTGCTTTCATTGTGGTAGAAGCAGACCATAAACCAGGTCAATGCAAAGTTAAAAGAGAAATCTGGAGAAAGTGCAAGAAAATAGGACATATTCAGCGATCCTGTCACTCAGGGAAAAACATTTGCTTTAGTGACTGGAAACCCTTTATGGACTTTATGCTGAAAATGAGTGGGAAAACTTGTGGTTATGGGTTTGGCAATTAGAAAGTGTAGGATAGGGTATGAAGGAAACCACAATATAATTATAGAGTGAGAGAATAAAAAAACAAATCTATATATATAAAAGCGAAAACCACTCACGACGTAATCACGAAATCTCCAGAACCGTAAACCCTACAAACTTGAAATTTGCCACATATGTTCCTCTTGGTTTCTAGGCGCTCACTAAGAAAGAAGTTAGTAGTTCCTATATTATTATTAATACACTCTGATGCTAAGAAGTTCTACTCGCCCTCCCCACCTGAAAAAAAATCTGTTCCAAATGCAAAACACAAGCAGAGAAGAGGTGTTTCACTTTCAGTTTTACTTTCACAGCAGCAAGCAGCTTTACTACAAAATAGTTGAGCTACCCTGTTTCCCCCAAAATAAGACCTCCCCTGATAATAAGCCCAAACAGGCTTTTGACCGCATGACAATAAGGCCAAGCGTTTATTTCAGGATTCAAAAAAATATAAGATGGGGTCTTATTTTCGGGAAAACATGGTAAGCCGTGCTCAGCCTCTTTCCTGTCTCCTTCTTGCTCACATAGCAAATACTGTTTGAGTTTCCAAACACCCCTCAACTCTCTCACACACTGACAGGATGCTAGCCAGATGAATACTGATGGATGCTGCAGGCTGGGACTTTCTACTCCCCCTCCCCTTCTGTTCCAACTGCCAGTTGCATTATATTAACGCACTCTGATGCTACAGAGTTACACATTCTACATTAAGTTTCAGGCTGTAAATATCAATTTATCAAGCCCGAGCACATAGTTTCATAGTGAAGCATGGGCATCCAGCTAGTGTATTTATAAATGCTTTACGGAAGATCAGAAGAGGCATCTTTATTTTATTTTTATTTCTTTTGCTTGTCTTTTCTCTTATTTCTTATTCACTAAACCCTATTCTTTTTTAATTTGTATTTTTTATTCTGTAAAAGTCTCTTCAATAAATATTAATTTAAAGAAAGGAAAAACAACCATTTGTCAAAGATAAATAAACTTGTTACTTTAAAAGATACTCGTTATTGAAGTATGTATCTTAATAGTGAGAGAGTATACAATTAGATTATTGTAATTATTGATGGGTTAGGCATCGCTATAGTTTTGTATTGTTATTCAATTACTTTGCACTGTCTGTATTTAATTCTTTCAGACTTACTGAAGTTAGGTTTTTTTCCTAGAAGTTTCAGTAAAGCAAGCATTAGAATAGCTTATTCCTGATTTAAGGTTCTGTTTTTTAAAAAAATCGGTTCAAAAGATACAATGGTAGCCATCTCAGATGAAAAAAAATGGCATACTCAGTATCAGTAAAAAAAAAAAAAAACAGTATGTTCAACTGTATAATTGTGTCATCATTGTAATTTTTTTTAAAGTTTGGGTTTTTTCATATATTTTGTTATTCTTATGTATACCGCCCAGAGTCACTATAAGTGAGACTATAAGGGCCTATGAAAATATAATAAATTGACACACATACAGATAGATAGGCAGGCAGGCAGAGACAGACAGACTGACAGAAAGATAAGAAAGGTGGTTTTTTTTGGGTTTTTTTTGGTTTTTTTTAAAGAGTCCTTCTAAAACCCACTTAAGAGGAAACAAATACAGAATAGACTGCATCTGCTCACATTTTGGAATATTGTCCTGTCTGTTTCTCTATACAGCACTCATCGTTAATTTGTTCTGGGAGGCATGATGAGTACCAAAACAATGAGTACCAAATACTTTTTTCTCATAAGGAATAATATAGTGAGTCACAAGGCAGCCGACACCAATAAATTTATTTATTTATTTAATTTATTTATTTTTCGTATTTTTATACCGCCCTTCTCCGAAGACTCAGGGCGGTGTACAGCAAAATTATAGAATCAAGATCACGTGAAGTGCTAGTACCACTTTATAATGCCTTGGTAAGGCCACACTTGGAATATTGCATCCAGTTTTGGTCGCCACGATGTAAAAAAGATGTTGAGACTCTAGAAAGAGTGCAGAGAAGAGCAACAAAGATGATTAGGGGACTGGAGGATAAAACATATGAAGAACGGTTGCAGGAACTGGGTATGTCTAGTTTAACAAAAAGAAGGACTAGGGGAGACATGATAGCAGTGTTCCAATATCTCAGGGGCTGCCACAGAGAAGTGGGAGTTGGGCTGTTCTCCAGAGCACCTGAGGGTAGAACAAGAAGCAATGGGTGGAAACTGATCAAGGAAAGAAGCAACTTAGAACTAAGGAGAAATTTCCTGACAGTTAGAACAATTAATAAGTGGAACGACTTGCCTTCAGAAGTTGTGAATGCTCCAACACTGGAAATTTTTAAGAAAATGTTGGATAACCATCTGACTGAGATGGTGTAGGGTTTCCTGCCTGGGCAGGGGGTTGGACTAGAAGGCCTCCAAGGTCCCTTCCAACTCTGATGTTATGTTATGTTAAAATAAAACATAAATATTAAAAGATTTAAAATACAAAATTCTAGCTTGTGCACCAAACAAATGATGAGTACGGGACAAAATTTTCACGTCAAAACGCGTGAGTACCGGGTTCGATGATTTTCAAAGCAGTTGAGTACCAAGGTACCACTGTATTTTAAAAAAAAAAAAAACTGGGCTTGAAAACCCACCATCAAATCTTTCTTTGTTTCCCAAATTGGGAATTTCATTTCATTTTTAGAAATAAAAAACTTGTATCTGTCTCTATATCTATCGCTGACTATCTCTCTCTCCCTATATCTCTTTCCTACTGTTTTTGTCATGGAAAGCACTTGAAGGCAAGACTGGAACTACTAAGAAAGAATCCACTGAAACCAGTCTCTCTACTGATGTCTCCATATTTGAGGAAGGCCCCTTATTTCAATGAAGGTTTCCGTTTCTTTTGAGCTGCGCTGATAAATTGTCAAATGGAATGACAAGTACTTTCAATTCCTGCAGACAAAGGAAGAAAAGTCTTCAGCATCTCAAAGAACTTTTTAAAGCCCTTCCTGCAACATGCCAGAGTGTATAACCACTCGCTGGCTCTTGAAAGATCTGATCTTCAGAGTTATTTTGTTTCACTCCAGCCAAAGTTCTATCATCAGACTATTTGTGTTTGTGAATGAACAAGCATTCTCTTCTGTAATGTTTTGATATTCAAGGGACTTTATCAGCCTGACAGTGTCTTTATGAAACTTAACTATCACTTCATTCCTGAGTAATCATTTAATCAGAATGATGGCAGTGATTGCTACTTGTATAGAAAAATACAATGGTAAGGCCGTTTCAATGGCAAGATGGTCCTATTTCTCTTTATGGTAGAATAAGGGTGAATTATACCATTCTTAAATGTGATATATCAATACAATAATTGTATTAAATATATATTTTCATTTCATCAAAGGCAGAATTTCATAATTTTCTTTTCTTGGTACTTAGAAGAAAAATACATAACGGAGAATTCGTAGAAAACATACCCATTGGCAGCTATCACAAATTAAGATTAAAACAAGAGTATCTTCCATGTACTTTGCTTCATTTGCTTAAAATGAAACATCGAAAAGGGAGTGGATTTTTATTAAAAAAAATACAGAGAGAAGAAATGGAATAAATAGGAGAAAATTATATCTCCATGCTCTCACCCACTCCTTCCCAAATCAGAGGAAATTAATGCTTTTTAAATAGTTAGTTTACCAAATGTTTTTAATTTTAAAAAGATATTCTGCTTAAAATTCTACAAGTTTGCAATGCTGTGATTCAAGTTTAAAACAGCTCTTCTAGGAGCTCAAAACACTTCCAAAAAGGTCAACAGTGTTAGAACAAGCCGTGTAATACTCTAACATCCATTTCAAGCTAAAAAACATCATGAATTTGAAATGTTTTGTACATCTTTATTTTAAATATCCAAATCCAGTGATTATGACTGGCTGTAACTCTCTTCAAAAACAATAAATGAATCATCCAGTTCAAAGCCCAACTAAACCTCAGACAGCTTATTTCTTTAAAACTAGAAATTAGTATTTGAAGTGCGCCATTTCATCCATCTTATCCTTCTGTGACGGGGCCTTTTCCTCCATCTTAACCCTAACAGCATCTTTGATGGATACATTTACAAATCTTTCATGAACATGTTGAAGAGCAGAGAATGAACACCTGTAGGCTATTTCAAAACAGGTTTGGAGTTAAGGAATTTTTCACCCAATTACTTTTCATGTTCAGAAAAGCAACGCAAGCCATCTTCTGAAGATGACACAACATCTATAGAATAACTGTAAACATAATATCCCTACCCACATGTATCCCTCGCCATTTTGTCCTACTCTTTTTGCAGCTGCCCCAAACTGCCCAATACTGCTTTAAAAGTACCCCAGAACTTCTTATAAGAAGGTCTCTAACAGCCTCAAATGTTTTTTTTTCCAAATTTCACAAAGCACAATGCTTAAACATTGCTTTTTCCCCGATTCCCTTTTTTCTATCTTCCGTACTATAGCTTACAATAACTCTGGGTCTTAATATTTCAACATGTCACTTTTCTAGTCTGTTATTTACTCTAACAATAGTAGATAGAGCTTCTTCTCTATAGATGGCTTGGTGAAAGATGTCAGTATTTCTCAAAAGAGAAGCTCTCAAATTTTTTATAGCAACTTCACTGGCCTCCCTTGGCACCGGCCATGCTCCTCCATACTCTAAATGTTTTTTTAAGATGCTTTTATTCTTTTATGTATCAAAGTAAAATACCAGTGTCTTCCCAAATGTAAGTAAACTAGAATGATATGCTGAATCCTGGAGTCTAGAGAAAATAGTTGGGTGTATTCTTATCAAATTCTGTAGATATTCTAAGTCATCCAGGTCATGGTTGTCCCAAAGGTGCTTTCTCAGGAGCAATTGGACTTTCTTATTTTTTCTTTTGAAGACATTTTGCTTCTCATTTAAGAAGCTTCTTCAGCCTCTGACAGGATACTGGGAAATGGAAGATTTTCTATTCCTTGCAGACAGCTGATCATTTACATCCTTTTAGAGGACCGTAAGGGCATATATAAACCTCCAAATGCTTCAGCAACTCTCTAAAAGGATGCATATGACCACCTGTCTGCAAGAAATATAAATCCTTCCATTCCCCACTATCCATTCCATTCTATTCACTGTCAGAGCTGAAGAAGTGGATGAAAAGTGAAATGTCTTCAAAAGAAAAAACAAGAACATCCAGTTGCCTCTTGAAAAAGCACCTTTGGGACTTCTTATCAGATTGTTCAGAGAAATCATGATGTTATGACTGGCCATTTAACTAGAAGCCAGTTAAACCAGAAATGGAAGCCATTTTGTAGATTGGCAACTCTTCTCCCTGCCAATTGAGGACACACTGTCAATGTTACAGATGTGCCATTTGAAATGTGCCCCTCACTTTAAAATATGTAGCCATTTGTACAGTGAAGTTTTTTTTCTATTGTAACCCCATCAATTTCTTTTTAACTCTGTATGGTGATGTGGGGGGAAAGGATTTGTTTTAACAGTGGATCAACTCTAGTAAGGTTATGTAGCCTGGATTGCAGAAATCTGGACAGACATGGATGCAGTGAGATTCAGAAAATTTAGCCAATCTGATTTTTTTTGGGGGTGGGGGGGAGACAGACATCATAGCCTTATAAATAGGATTGTAACAGACTAAAGCATTTTCCACCATGATTATGTTCCATCTGCTAATTATGGCCCTTTTCTTTGGTATTCTTAGGTTAGTTTAATTCTTAATTCAAAAAGAAAAGCTGCATGTTTTCCAGTTTTTTTTTATGATTGCCAGTGGGTAATCCCAGAAAAGACTCATTTATTTCTTTGTTAGTTTGTACGCCACCTTTATTATTTTTACAAACAGTCCCAGGTGGTGAACATATCCAACACATCTTCCTCCTCCTCAACAGTGGATGAATTGGTGTGAAGGTGAGGTGTGAGGTGAATTGGGCTGACAGAGAATTGACTGGCCCAAAATCACCCAGCTGAGTTTCATGGCTAAGGCACATTTTGCTCTTCAAATCCAGATCTACCAGTTATGCCCTAACTTTGCCCCTTTGACATACTCGGTATTTATTAATTCTCTTTTTTTAAAATCTCCAGCAGCACACCAGATGTAATCCCTTGTGCTTCTGTTTTGAATACTGGGCAACTGTTTTTTCTGCAAAAGGCTTCAGTCACTACCATCCCAATCATCTTTATTAAACATTATAATGGAAGGGGGAGCTTTCGCTTACTGGCAAAATATTTGCTTAAATGTATCAAATCAATATCATTTTCAATAAATCTGAGAAAGGTCTTTGCCTAAGATCCTGATGAGCATCTCCCAGTTGCCCTGGATACACAAGGCCCCAAGTGTGGAAATAATCAATGAATGGAGGGAAAGGACATGGGGACACTACTCACTGATGTCTAACCTGGTAAATGTAATCAGATTTTTGGGATGAAGCCAAAAGTTCAATGCTAGTCCACCTGCTTTTAAATTAAATGTCTGGTATCTCTGTGTGAAGCTAAGAATAGATTATTTCTTGAATGGATATACATAGGCGATGCTGAATAAGTTGGTCTGGAGTTTAATACATTTCAAATCAGTTGAAGAAACTTTCCGGAGACTAGTTTTCTGTTATGTTCCTGCCTCAAGATTTTCTTCACATGAGGAGGAACTGAGATCCAAAGGACCAGATAGTATATTTCAGAATTTTAGAAACTATTTTGAGACATCAGTGGATCCCACTTTTCCTACCCCACATCCAGTAGATTCTGATCATGAATGAAAACTACCTTCACCTTGCTCTTCATGACACTACTGGATGAAGGTAAAGCATTAGAAGATAAAGAGGCATAAAACTGCTTAGGTACAGTGACTGATAACAAAACAAGATTTGCATTTTATGGAGTGTAATCTGCTAAGGAAGACAAACCAGTTGTGCTCAAACAGAGGCAGCTGATATTAGGGTTACAACCTGAACAAAGTTATTAGACTGTTGGAAATATTTCTGATTTGTACTTTATTGATTAATAATGCCAATAATTGTGTAACAATAATTATAGATACAATCACACCTTTCCTTTTTACATTATTTATTTACTGAGTTTCCACTATATCTACACCTTCTGATGCTATTCTGCCATCGGTGAGTTTGTTTTAGAGTTATCACACATCATAAGGTTGGCTAGATTTAATATGGCAATAATTTAGTTTACTTTAATATGGGGACATTTTCTTGGACTTCCCTCCCTTGTTTACCTGGGCACTTTGTAAGACCCCTGAAAACCTTGTTCAGAAAGTCAGAGGAGTGTCATGGAAAGGGAGCTTAGAGGAAATAGTTAATAATTGGGAGGAAATTTCTCCTATTAGTAGAGCACCTGCTCACATCAGGTGAATCTATTCAATTTGAAAATGACCTCCTTTCCTCTGCCATCTCATTCAGAAGGCAGCCTTGTCCATTTCTGTCACATTATAGAGGTTCTAAGAGCTGTCGTGAGAACATAGAGAAAGAGAAATTAGTACCCTGTGCCTAATTTTGCTTACACAGTCTTGATTGCTACCATATGTCTTCCTTACAAAACCATACAAGCATACTATTTGGAAATGCATAAGATCTTTGCAGTTGATGTGATAAATGTGCAGAAGACATAAGAAAAGGCAACAAGCATGATTTCTACCCACTTCAATGATTTAGTCAACAAATATGATCATCTTAATGAGGCCTGTAAAATGTAGGTTCTCATCTTTAATTAGCTTTTCCCAGATAATTAGCTGTATGTCCATGCATATGTATACATTTTATTTCCATAAACATCATTATCTTCAGACATGATTTCTCTACCCCTTTCAAAGTAGTTCAAGACTTTTGAAAAATAAACTTTTTATATTAAGTTCAAAGTTATGTGTGAAATAAACTTGGCTTCTCTATATATACTAGTCTTCTCTTTCTATCCTCCCTAATTTTAGAATAGAATAGAATGGAATGGAATGGAATGGAATGGAATGAATAGAATAGAATAGAATAGAATAGAATAGAATAGAATAGAATAGAATAGAATAGAATAGAATAGAATAGAATAGAATTCTTTATTGGCCAAGTGTGATTGGAAACACAAGGAATTTGTCTTTGGAGCATATGGTCTCAGTGTACATAAAAGAATAGATATGTTCATCAAGAATCATAAGGTACAGCACAGGGGTGAAATGTTCCCAGTTTGGACCGGATCGGCTGATCCGGTAGCAATGGCAGTGGGTGGTTCAGAGAACCCGTAGCAAAAATCCCTCCCCTCTCCCATGCCCAGCCAATTGCCCGCTTTCTCGCTTGCAGCTTCTTTTAAAAAATGCTTTTAAAATTTGCTCGCTTTTCCTGCCCGAATGGTAGAAATAGGTTGTAAAAAATGCTTTTAAAAGATTTTTAAAAAGGCTCTGATGATCCCAGCTGAGCTGTGCGATCATCGGAGCCTTTTTTTTTTTTTTTTGCTTTTAAAAGCATTTTTTTACAACCTATTCGGCCAAATATGTTGTAAAAAATGCTTTTAAAAAAAGGCTCTGACAATCCCAGCTGAGCTGCCTGATCATCAGAGCCTTTTTTTTTACTTTTAAAAGCATTTTTTAATAACTTATTTGGCCAAATAGGTTGTAAAAATGCTTTTAAAAGGTTAAAAAAAAGATTTTACGATCACAGCTGAGCCGCACGATCATGAGAGCCTTTTTTTTTCTTTTAAAATGCACACCACACCTGATCACTTTCCCCTGTGTACTGTTCTACTTACCCCATGCCTACTTTCGGCATGCACTGTGCACATGCGCACCTCGCATTTGGTCTGTGGTGCGCACTGCACGTGCATGTGGGCAACGCGCATGCGCAGCCAGTGAACCAGTAGTAAACCAGTTCAGATTTCACCACTGGTACAGCACTTAATGATAGTCATATGGTACAAATAAGCAATTAGGAAGCAATCAATATCAATATAATAATAATAATAACAACAAAGTTGGAAGGGACCTTGGAGGCCTTCTAGTCCAACCCCCTGCCCAGGCAGGAAACCCTACATCATCTCAGACAGATGGTTATCCAACATTTTCTTAAAAATTTCCAGTGTTGGAGCATTCACAACTTCTGCAGGCAAGTCGTTCCACTGATTAATTGTTCTAACTGTCAGGAAATTTCTCCTTAGTTCTAAGTTGCTTCTTTCTTTGATCAGTTTCCACCCATTGCTTCTTGTTCTACCCTCAGGTGCTTTGGAGAACAGCCCAACTCCCACTTCTCTGTGGCAGCCCCTGAGATATTGGAACACTGCTACCATGTCTCCCCTAGTCCTTCTTTTCATTAAACTAGACATAGCCAGTTCCTGCAATCGTTCTTCATATGTTTTAGCCTCCAGTCCCCTAATCATCTTTGTTGCTCTTCTCTGCACTCTTTCTAGAGTCTCAGCATCTTTTTTACATTGTGGCGACCAAAACTGAATGCAATATTCCAAGTGTGGCCTTACCAAGGCATTATAAAGTGGCACTAACACTTCACGTGATCTTGATTCTATCCCTCTGTTTATGCAGCCCAGAACTGTGTTGGCTTTTTTAGCAGCTGCTGCACACTGCTGGCTCATATCTAAATGGTTGTCCACTAGGACACCAAGATCCCTCTCACAGGTACTACTATTGAGCAAGGTACCACATATCGGTACCTGTGCATTTTGTTTTGCCTAAATGTAGAACCTTACTTTTTTCACTGTTGAATTTCATTTTGTTAGATAGCGCCCAATGTTCAAGTCTGTCAAGATCTTTCTGTAATTTGAGCCTATCTTCTGGAGTGTTGGCTATTCCTGCCAGCTTGGTGTCATCTGCAAATTTGATGAGTTCCCCATCTATCCCCTCGTCCAAGTCATTGATGAAGATGTTGAAGAGTACTGGGCCTAAAACAGAGCCTTGGGGTACTCCACTGCATACTTCCCTCCATGTGGATGTAGTTCCGTTGAGGACTACACGTTGAGTGCAGTTGGTCAGCCAGTTACGGATCCATCTGGTGGTGGTGCTGTCTAACCCACATTTTTCTACTTTATCTAGTAGTAGGTTATGATCTACTTTATCAAATGCTTTACTGAAGTCCAAGTAAATTATATCGACAGCATTCCTCTGGTCTACTAATTTTGTCACTTTGTCAAAGAATGCAATAAGATTAGTCTGGCATGATCTGTTTTTGACAAACCCATGTTGGCTTTTGGTCATTACTTTGTTTGCTTCTAGGTGTTCGGTGATTCGTTGCTTGATTATCTTTTCCAGAATCTTCCCTGGTATTGAGGTCAGGCTGATAGGTCTGTAGTTTCCTGGATCTGTTTTTTTCCCTTTTTTGAAGATGGGAACTACATCAGCTCTTTTCCAGTCCTCTGGCAGCTCCCCTGTGCTCCTGGATCTTTGAAAGATATAGTTCAGTGGTTCTGATACAAGCAACAAAGTTACAGTCATAAGTGGAAGGAGATGGGTGATGGGCACGATGAGAAGATTAATAGTGCAGATTTAGTCAATAGTTTGACAGTGTTGAGGGAATTATTTGTTTAGCAGAGTGATGGTGTTCAGGAAAAAACTGTTCTTGTTTCTAGTTGTCCTGGTGTGCAGTGCTCTATAGCATCATTTTGAGGGTAGGAGTTGAAAGGGTTTATGTCCAGGATGTGAGGGGGTCTGTAAATATTTCTACAGCCCTCTTTTTGATTCGTGCAGTATACAGATCCTCAATGGAAAGCAAGTTGGTAAGACAGGTTGGTAAGACAAGATACATTTATCAAGAATCATAAGATACAACATTTAATGATAGTCAATAAACAATCAAATCATACTTGGAAACAATCAATATAAATATAAATCATAAGGATAGAAGCAACCAAGTTACAGTCATGCAGTAATAAGTGGGAGGAAATGGGTGATAGGAACAATGAGAAGACTAATAGTAATAGTAATTCCACCTTTGTGAATAGTTTGACAGCGTTGAGGAATTATTTGTTTAACAGAGTGATGGCGTTCAGGAAAAAAATGTTCTTGTGTCTAGTTGTTTTGGTGTGCAGTATACTATAGCATTATTTTGAGGATAGGAATCGACACAATTTATGTCCACCTCTTACAGACTCAGATAAACATGCATAGACATCTCACAAATATGCCATAGAAAAAAAGGAAACATATCTGATCAAGCATAGTTCATGTTATAAAATTGCTACAATGATCATTTTATTCTCAATAGGAATGTTCTACTTAATCATTTAAGTAGAACATTCTATCAAGAAGCCATTCAGAATTATCGAACCATATCTCTTCTCTTGAAATTTAACAATGTTTAAGAACTTTGTCTTCCCATATGTTTCTCTTCCCTTATGAAACTATCTCTTCCCATATGTTTCTAGCATATACATTTATTAGCTGATGCATATTCATATTATAGTTTCTCTTTATAGTCCACATTTCATTGTAATGTCAAAATCAGGTGTGTCAAGATTGGCCATGAGAACAAAAGTTGCAGACCGTTTCAAAGCTCTAAGGCACCTTCTTCTTCCAAATACTCCTTTTTAGCACATTTATATATACAACTACTACTTTTCAAGTGAAAAAGCTACATGCTAAATGCAAACATGTGTAACTATAGTCTGATTCCTCTTTTCGTTTTTCTCTGAAGGTTGAAAAACCACTCAAGGAAAGTCCTTGGAAGTGAGGAAGAAGCAAGGGGAGGCTTAAATTACTTTCAAACAATATTGAACAATAATACCAACTGAAGTTTTATGCACTTTCTGTAAATATCACAAGAATTGTCTTTCATTTCTTCTTAAAAACAAAACAGAAATCATACTAAAAATGTGATGATTAGTTAATAATAATAATAATAATATTTTAATTTGTATACCGCCCTTCTCCCGAAGGACTCAGGGCGGTGAACAGGCAGATAAAATACAAAACATACACAATAATTAAAACAACCCCTTAAAAAACTGATTTAAATTTGCCCAGAAATTTAAAATAACAATACACCCCATAAAATTACCAAAATTTAAAACCCATCATCCAATTAAAATTTTAAAGGTAAAATCAAGCTAGTCCAGCCATACGAAATAAATAGGTTTTAAGTTCTACCAAAAGTAAAACACTGAATCTAAACGGGGGAAATTAGAAGCATAGAAATATCTGTACCCCAAAGCCACCATTTTGTCTTAAATGGCCATTTTTTATCTTAAGCTGTTGCTACTGCTGTTACTGCTGTTATCTCTTACCTTCCTGCTGTTGGAGACATCATCTCTGTCTAACAGATTGCCTCTTTCATTGCGCAAAACACAGTAGAGGAAGCATCACCTGGGATTCCATTCCTATTCTCTACAAATATCTTACAAAAAAACAAACCCAGATTAAGGATTTTTTATGCTAACTATCCACAGTACTGTTTCCATTGGCTCTGGAATGTCCTGTGCCTTTTGATGTAGTTATAGGGATATATGTAATGTATATAAATTCTTGCTTGCTGATTATGTCTATCTCTTCTTGATTTTGCCTGCTTTCTGTCTTGTTTTGTCAGTTAATTTTAAGTTTTCTAAAGTTTGAGCAATATTTCTTGCTAGCTGAATTGTGAGGTATAGTGTACATGCTCTGATTTGTATATAGAACTGAGATTGTGAAGGGAAACTGAAATTCATTGATGATCAATTTCTAGAATCCCAAAGCAATTAATAAAAGCTTTGAGAAAAAGGAGAATGATGCAAAATTGATACAGGGATCACATAATGCCACAGCTTTAGTCTGAATAAAAGACTGTCTTCCATGTATTTATGGAAGGGGTGAGATAAAAATAAAATCTGGGTCTCTGTGTTGGTGAGGTTGGCCTTCAGAATTAGCCATAATTTAGCTATGAATAGTATTCATAGATGTGTTTATCTGAGGACAGAATGTGGATCATTTTGTGCAGCATCAAGGACCAAAATGTAACATGAACAGCTGGAAAACATTCAAGTGTACAAAATATTTTTAAAAAAGTACAGAGTCCTGGATTTTGGACTTTTCATTAATCAAGATTTCTTCCCTACTTGCCCATATGAACTCTCACATTAGAATCCAAACTGTCACTTAATGCTATTGGGTAGCTTAAGCACTAGATATTTTCTAAATTCTAAAAATATTCCTCTTTTTGGAAGCCTTAAAGGGAAGATACCTCATACAAAACGTAAGGAAAGTCATAAAGAAAACATCCCTGTTTAAATCCACTTTAATGACTTCCCTCTGGCCATATTAAGCTATCATCTAACAGCTGGAGCAAAAGGTAGAATATATACACCTTACAATTTCACATAATCCTGTTTATTAGACTTTTTTTTTTTTACAAAGACTGTTGTTACGTTGTTACTGTTGGAGGTGAATAAAGCTTATGTATGAAGCAAGCAAAAGCTTTTACCCAAAATTCACCATATCTGAAAGGAACTGAGGATTGGTTTTTGTTCTGTTGGTTTGTGTGAGACTCAACTTTTGTTGGCTTTTGTTGGCTAGTGTGAGACTAGTGTGTTATCTAGTTTTGTATTTCCAGGAAATTTTCCTATGTATGCTTACCTGCTAAGAAAGGATAGTAGTTCAGTGATAAAAGTTCACACTTTACCTCCCCCCCAAAAAAATTACATCCAGGTTTAAATTTAAATGCTTGTCATTCCAGATTCAGATTCTGTGACCTCCAATAAACACAGTACATGCAATTATCCTTTGTGGATCTAAGTTCCTCATATTTATCCTTTTCAAACATTTAATTTAAAATTTAAACATCAGGCAATGGTAGGGACACTCCCACAGAGTCACTATATTTCCCCCATAAATCAGCTACAGAGTTTTATTTATGATGCAAAGATGGAAGGAGTGAGATCAGGAACTATGCACTATCCTCTGTTTCACTAATTTCTATCATTTTCAAAGCTATAACTGTGGTTATTATCATTCCCCATCCATCTTACCATTTCAGCTAAATCCAAGCAATGAAAATTTTATAGCGCATCCCTAATTGTGCACCAGACTGGAACTGTTCATACAAATTCCAAGCAATTATAAGCCTTTCTGGGAAACACTGGCACCAAACATGAGATTAAATGCTTGTAGCAGCAAGCCAGATGGGAAATACAGATAAAAAGAATACAGTTTCATGAGAATGCTACCAACATTACAGTAGCATTCAAATTAACCTGAGGGAGAAATATTCTTGTTTGTGTTTGCTACAGTAACAAAGATTAAAGCAATATTAAGTTACAGGCTCAAATGCTGGAACTTGGGGTAAGGGCACTGGGTATTTCTGGCAGCTGTAAACAATTGGAAATAAATGCCAGGCCTTTGGATTGCAGAGTGTGTTTCCTCTTATCACACTCAAGCACAATTATTTCTTTTTTGAAATTTATCTTGACAGTGTATTTCTAAGGGCAATAAGACTGCCCACTCAAGGTCAGAGGATGGTTAAGTGTGGATTTAAACTGCAGGGCATTTTATTGGATTGTATCAGAATAAAAAAAGGAAATACTACTTTAACATGAGTACAGCTAAGGATGACTTCAGAGCATCATACTCATTGCCTGGGGATGAGGTGAAAGCAACATCATATTATTGACTGGCCTCAAATACCCCATGAACTCTGTCAGTGTTGGTGGGAATGTTTTTAATGGTTTTTGATTAGGCTGTTATTGCCTAGTTTGGTAATGAAACATCTCCAAGAAAACAGCCATGCTCAGAGAGCACCAGGAACCCTGCACTCCTGGTCCCATTGAATGATCTATTTCAGCACACTGATGAATATCCTATTTTTCAGAATATAAGACGCACCTTTTTGCCCCCTAAAAGAGGATAAAAATTTGGGTGAGTTTTATACACCGAATGTAGCCCCGCCCATCTACTGGCCCCCACCCTTTGGCCTCTGCCTCCCAGCAATTTACCTCCTTGCAGCAAGCAGCAAGAAGAAACAGCCCATTTCAGCCTCAGCATAGCCTAATTAGTACACTGAGACGTGGTGGCTCAGGGGCTAGGACGTTGAGCTTGTCGATTGTCGGCAGCTCAGCGGTTCAAATCCCTAGTGCTGCCATGTAACGGGGTGAGCTCCCATTGCTTGTACCAGCTTCTGCCAACCTAGCAGTTTCAAAAGCACATAAAAATGCAAGTAGAAAAATAGGGACCACCTTTGGTGGGAAGGTAACAGCGTTCCGTGCGCCTTTGGCGTTGAGTCATGCCGGCCACATGACCACTGAGATGTCTTCAGACAGCGCTGGCTCTTTGGTTTTGAAATGGAAATGAGCACCGCCCCCTAGAGTCAGCAACGACTAGCACGTATGTGTGAGGGGAACCTTTGATTGTCCCTTGGCTTGGCCTCCCGACTCTCAGCTGTTTCAGGCTGCAGGGATTGCCATTACGTATTGCTGTATGGGCCTCTGCTGTTTGCTGCAAGGAGGTAAATTGCTGGGAGCAGATCTTTTTTTTCTTGTGCTAATCAAGCTATGCTGAAAACAAAAATGAAAGTAAAGCAGGCTGTTTGCTGTTTGCTGTTTGCTGTTTGCTGCAACGAGGGCAAAATTCTGGGAGGCAGAGACAGATTTCTTTTTCTTCTTTTCCTCACCAAAAAAGGTTTGTGCACCTTATAATTTGGAGCATTTTATACTCCGAAAAATATGGTATATGCTAGTGAAGGAGTACCTTTTGGGCTTTTCTGAATTCAAAAATTCAGAAAATGTCTAACTTGTCTCTGCTGACCTCTCCCTCTCTCCTCTCTCACATACATTCACACACTCATACACACACACACACACACACACACACACACACACACACACACACCCCTTCCACTTTTAGGTCACCCTGAACAATGGCATTCAACGGCCACATCAAGGCTGGGCCTGAAGTTGAGATCCAGCCCTTGACTTCAGTGATAGTGCCACCACTGCCACTCAAAAGATCACGCCATTGCCCCCAGAGCCCAGCACTCCCCAGGATCTGCAGTTTATCTTCAGCTGGTGTTCCCTTTCTGTTGACAGGTCCCTGAAGCCTCCCTGAGGCTGCTCTGAGTCACATGCAGCCTCCAAAAACCACATGAAAGCTCAGCCCTCCAGTTCGGCTTCCGGAGGGTCAACAGGCTGCATAAGAGCATGCCCCGATCTCGTGCAGCCTCTGGAGCTTCCAAAAATCACACAAGAACAGGACTTTCTTTTAAGAATAGTTGTTGTTGGAGGTTGGTGAGCACTGAAGTATCACCACTGACATGTGTCACAGATTTATCATCAGTGATGTACATCTTTATTATACTCATATGGTTAATATATACAGACCCACACACACCGGAGTGGGTATTTAGAAGGTTCTGACCAGTTCTGGAGAACAGGTAGAGGAAATTTTGAGAGCCGGTAAATACCACCTCTGACTGGCCCCGCCCCCATCTATCCTCTGCCTCCTGAGTCCCAGCTGATTGGGAGGAAATGGGGATTTTGCAGTAACCTTCCCCTGAAGTGGGGAAGGAATTGGGATTTTACAGTATCCTTCCCCTGCCATGCCCACCAAGCCACACCCACCAAGCCATGCCATGCCCACCAAGCCACGCTCATAGAACTGGTAGTAAAAAAGTTTGAATTCTACCAGTCACACACACACACACACACGAGCTGTGATTACTTTTGGAGGTAAAATAGGCTCTTGATTAGGAGTTATGCTTTATATCCTTGTACTAATATACTGTATATATATATATATATATATGTAGGTCTTTGCTTGTTCGGGTTTTCTCCCGTGTAAAATTGGAAATGTCTTGGCGACGTTTCGACGAAGTCTCATTCGTCATCTTCAGGCTTCAGCTTCGTGCTTCTGGGAGCAATGTGTGATCGCAGCTGTTTCTTCCTTTTAACTGCTTGTGGGGGTTTGAACTGATTGGGTGGGAGCTTGGCTGTGCTCTGATTGGATGGGGTTTTTTCTGTGCTCTGATTGGCTGGGGGTGTGTCCTGTGTTGGTGGGGGCTTGGTTGTGCTCAGTCTAGTCTGTGCTGCAGGGGGATTTGAGCTGGTGAGCTGCATAGCTGTTGTTTGGCTTTGTGGTCGTGCTACATCTTCATAGTGGGTGTCAGTCTGCTGCATGAATGGATTGGAGGGGTTTGAAATGGCTAATGTTGCACCGCCTGCCCCACCACATACATTGGACAAACCAACAGAAGAATAAGTGCACGCATTGAAGAACACAAGAACTCATTCAAAAAAGAGGAACCAACTTCTTCCCTGGTCCAACACTTTAAAGTCACAGGACATGATATTGACTTTAAAAAGACCAGAACTATCGCCAAAACTGAACACTTTAACAACAGAATAATCAGAGAAGCCATTGAGATAGAAAAACGCCCACACAGCATGAACAAACGAGATGACACCTCCCGCCTACCAGCCATTTGGAAACCCGCCCTTATTGACAAACGAGTCCCTAACACGAGGAATGACACCAGACCCACACTCACGAGGTCCACACAGGATGTCACCACTGCACATCCACCCAGAAAGCAGACCCAAACCCACACTGATCATGAAGCACGACCAAGGACCAGAAGCCAGACCGCAGCTGCAACATTAGCCATTTCAAACCCCTCCAATCCATTCATGCAGCAGACTGACACCCACTATGAAGATGTAGCACGACCACAAAGCCAAACAACAGCTATGCAGCTCACCAGCTCAAATCCCCCTGCAGCACAGACTAGACTGAGCACAACCAAGCCCCCACCAACACAGGACACACCCCCAGCTAATCAGAGCACAGAAAAACCCATCCAATCAGAGCACAGCCAAGCTCCCACCCAATCAGTTCAAACCCCACTAGCAGTTAAAAGGAAGAAACAGCTGCGATCACACATTGCTCCCAGAAGCACGAAGCTGAAGCCTGAAGATGACGAATGAGACTTCGTCGAAACGTCGCCAAGACATTTCCAATTTTACATGGGAGAAAACCCGAACAAGCAAAGACCTACATACAAACACCCGTGAAAACCTCAGAAAACAAATATATATATATATATATATATATATATATATATATATATATATATATATATATATATATATATATATATATATATATATATATATATATATATATATATATATATATATATATATATATATATATGTATTTGTTTTCTGAGGTGTGTGTGTGTTTGCTCCCAGAAGCATGAAGCTGAAGCCTGAAGATGACGAATGAGACTTAAACGTCGCCAAGACACTTCCAATTTTACACGGAGAAAACCCGAACAACCAAAGACCTATATATATATATATATATATATATATATATATATATATATATATATATATATATATATATATATATATATATATATATATATATATATATATATATATATATATATATCTATATATATATATATATATATATATATATATATATATATATATATATATATGTATTTGTTTTCTGAGGTGTGTGTGTGTGTTTGCTCCCAGAAGCATGAAGCTGAAGCCTGAAGATGACGAATGAGACTTCGTCGAAACGTCGCCAAGACACTTCCAATTTTACACGGGAGAAAACCCGAACAACCAAAGACATATGTATGTATGTATACATACATACACACACATATACATACATACATACATACATTAATACAAGGGTATAAGGCATAACTGCTAACCGAGAGCCTATTAATGCTCTTGATAGAACTACTTTTTCAGACCATCCCGCAACTTATCCATGCCTAGAGTACTTGTCAAATAAATTATAGCAAAGAGCTTCTTATCAGTCGCTTGGTACATTTTAACAAAGGAACAAGGACTTCATGTGACCCAGACAATTTGCTTCGAATTTAAAAATGGAATTTATTCTTCTTGTGCCAAATGTAAATTCTTTCACTTCCACTGCATGTTAGATATTCTAACTGGTTCAATAGCATTTATTCAAACCTTATCTAACGTATATCCTGCTGGTTGCTACAGTCCTGAACTTCAAACAAGGAATCGAAAATGATTTGGCGCTAAGGTATCAGAAAATAAATAACAAAAAGGGGGAGAACAAAATGCTGAAAATGAACAGTTCTGATTGTCCTTTTTCTACTAATACAGGTAGTCCTCAACTTACAACAATTCCTTTAGTGACTGTTCAAAGGTACTAAAAAAGGACCATTTTTCACATGAGTGTTGCAGCATCCCCATGGTCAAAATTCAGACACTTGGGAATTGACTCCCACTTATGATGGTTGTAGTGTCCCAGGATCATGTGATCATATTTTATGACCTTCTGACAATCAAAGTCAATGGGAAAACCAGATTCACTTAACAACTATGTTATTATTTTAATAACTGCAGTGATTCACAACAACTGTGGCAAGAAAGGTTGTAAAATGGAGCAAAATTCACAACAAATGTCTCACTTAGCGACAAAAATTTTGAGCTCCGTTATGGTCATAAGTCGAGGCAATCTTATAGATTGCCTTTTCTCCAGTATCAGGAGAGTGTGAGTTTTGAGAAAGAGCAATATGCAAGAATTGATATTTGGATCATCCTCAACATTGATATTATGTTTTCATCAGGGAAAACTGTAGCCCTCCAGCTGTTAGAACTGACTGAGAGTGAGGAATGCTGGGAGTTGTAGTTCAGTCACTTCTTCCCTATTCCTACTCTATGGTTTGGCCTCAATTTTAAACTTCATCCCATAATGAAGGAGGTTTCTAACTCCCTTCCAAGAAAGGAGCTTTTTCCCTTGGCTCAGCTGTCTTTTGGGCCTGATAAGTACCTGAGTGAATTGACCATGTAATCTAGAATAATTTCCAACATAAATTTCTATGGGTCTGGCAGTAACAGAGTCACAGCCTTCATTCAAGGAAATCTGGTCTTATTTACTCTCCATCTCATTACGGAACTCAAATAAACTTCTCGATGTTCCCTGGACCCCAGTTTGAAACCATAGCCTGGATGGTGAAAGCTTTTGAATTGTGAGAAAATGCAGTTTTTCGCTATAAAGGGGGAGGGGGGGAGTTGAAAGTCATGGATTTACCATTCACAAGCAGCTAAATGATCCAGCAGGAACAGTGCCGAGTTCATAAAATGTAGCACATTCCGACTATTATTGTTGGCTGAAAAACTAATCTGCCTTCATGTCTAGCAAAATAGTATACGAAATAAAAAGCGTCTTTGATAGTACATTGGTTATGTTTTTTTTTAAAGCAAAACCTATGAATCAACGTGTACTAGTCCTAGGATATGCCAAATATTTAATAAGTCTAAGGAATAAAAAAAAAAGAATAAAACAGGCTATGCTTGGGAGAATAAAAATGTCTTGTATGGATACATTTCAAATATAGTTTCCTGCCTCTGTTTCTTTTCATAGAATCACGATTTTTGTGTTAATTAAACTGAATTATAGCCCAATATGATGTTAAGTCTATTTGCTGTATGAAAAAAGGTTCTATTTTTCTATCTCATTCTCAATACATCTTAAAATGTCTTTTGTTTTTAAGTGTCTTTCTCTATTCATCCAAGGTGGGGGAGGAGACTTGGAGTGATGTTATATTCTGTTATAGCTTTTTCCCCTCCTAGATGGCCTAGACTTTACTGAGCTTTTAAAAAAGCCCCATGGGAAAATATTTCCTGTACAGTTAACCTTGGGATCATTTAAGTGAAGCGCAGGAAGCTATAGAGTAGGAGAGCTGGCTATGTAGTGAAAGGAAGGGCATACAGACATAACCCTTGCAATCTGCAAGAATTCCAGGCCAACCCAAAGGTGCTTTTTCAAAAGACAACTAGGCTCTCTTTGTTCTTCCCTTGAAGATGTTTCACTTCTCACCCAAGAAGCCTCAGTTCTGACTGAATAGTGGAGAATGGAAGGATTTATATTCCTTGCAGTCATTTGGTCCTTGGCTCTCTTTCTGAAAGTCGTTGAGGCCACTTGGGGGTTTATAAATCCTTCCATTTTCCACCATTCAGTCGGGAAAAACAAGAAAAGTCCAGTTGCCTTTTGAAAAAGCATTTTTGGGACAACCATGATCTGGATGACTGAGAATCTCTATAGACGATGCCAGACCAAGTCTGCCAAGTTTTGTTCACTTTTGAAATAGATAAATCAAACACCTTCTTTCCATGGCTTGGTGGGTGTGGCTTGGTGGGCATGGCTTGGTGGGCGTGGCAGGGGAAGGATACTGCAAAATCTCCATTCCCTCCGCAATCCAGGAGAAGGTTACTGCAAAATCCCCATTTCCTCCTGATCAACTGGGACTTGGGAGGTAGAAAATAGATGGGGGCAGGGCCAGTCAGAGGTGGTATTTATCAGTTCTCCGAACTACTCAAAATTTCCACTACTGGTTCGCCAGAACTGGTCAGAACCTGCTGAAACCCAGTATCGGCTACAGATAGTCCTCAACTTATGACTGTAATGGAGTCTACCCATAACATATTGTCATAAGTTGTGACAATAGCAAAATGGGTCACCCATGCAACCTTGGACTTTCTGACCGCCATTCACCACCGCAGGGAGGCGGAGCCGACACGTTGGTTCCGCCCCAGGCGCCTGATGGACCCTGATGGGTTCCGGACGGAGCTTGGGCCGTTTCCTGAGGGTCTGGCCCACGGCTCGGCTGAGGAACTTGCGGCGGCCTGGGAACGGGCCGCGGCGGGGGCCTTAGACCGTGTCGTGCCTTTGCGGCCTCTGACCCGGCGCAGGTCCCAACCGCCCTTGGTTCTCCGAGGAGCTGAGAGGGATGAAGCGCCGGAGAAGACGCCTAGAGAGTTCCTGGAGGTTCAGCTGCTCGAAGCTGATCGACACTAGTGAAGTCCTATACTAGACTTACCTAGTGGCATTGAGGGAAGCGAGGCGTAGCTACGCCTCCCTCATTGCATCGGCAGATAACCGCCCAGCCGCCCTGTTTGGTGACCGCTCCCTCCTACATCAGGGGAGCGGGATGACCCGCTGCAGGGACGTGCTGAGGAGTTTAACGGTTATCTATACGATAAAATCGCTCAGCTTCGGGATGGGTTGGACCAAGATTGCGGTGATGCGGGTGAGATGTTCGAGGGTGGTCTTGGCGATATTGTTTGGGATGAGTTTGACCCTGTGGCTCCTGAGGACATGGACGGGTTGCTGGGTAGGCTGAATGCCACCACATGTTTACTGGACCCGTGCCCCTCCTGGCTGGTGCTGGCCACCGGGAGGTCACACGAGGCTGGCTCCAGGCGATTACGACCGCTTCTTTGGTGGAGGGTGTCTTCCGCCGCCTTGAAAGAGGCGGTGGTGAGGCCCTCCTCAAGAAGCCTTCCTGACCCGCTGTTTTAGGTAACTATCGTCCGGTCTCCAACCTTCGCTGCGGCGAAGGTTGTAGAGAGTATGGTGGCATATCAGTTTCCCTTGCACCTGGATGAAACTGTCTATCTAGACCTGCTCCAGTCCGGTTTCCGGCCCGGTTACAGCACGGAGACGGCTTTGGTCGCGTTGGTGGATGATCTCTGGAGGGCCAGGGATAGGGGTTGCTCCTCTGCCCTGGTCCTATTAGACCTCTCAGCGGCTTTCGATACCATCCACCATGGTATCCTGCTGCGCGGTTGGAGGGATTGGGAGTGGGAGGCACCGCTTATCGGTGGTTCTCCTCCTATCTCTCCGACCGGTCGCAGTCGGTGTTGACAGGGGGCAGAGGTCGGCCCGAGGCGCCTCACTTGTGGGTGCCGCAGGGTCGATCCTCTCGCCTCCTGTTTAACATCTACATGAAGCCATTGGGTGAGCTCATCAGTGGTTTCGTGTGAAGTATCAGCTGTATGCGGATGACACCCAGCTGTACTTTTTCACACCGGACCACCCCAACGGTTATCAAGTGCTGTCCCGGTGTCTGGAGGCCGTACGGGGCTGGATGGGGAGAAACAGGCTCAAGCTCAATCCCGCCAAGACAGAGTGGTTGTGGATGCCGGCATCCCGGTACAGTCAGCTTAATCCGCGGCTGACCATCGGTGGCGAGTCATTGGCCCCGATGGAAAGGGTCCGCAACTTAGGCGCCCTCCTGGATGAACGGCTGTCTCTAGAAGACCATTTGACGGCCGCTCCAGGAGAGCGTTCTACCAGGTTCGCCTGGTACGCCAGTTGCGCCTTTCTGGACCGGGATGCCCTATGCACGGTCACCACGCACTCGTGACGCCTCGCCTGGATTACTGCAATGCTCTCTACATGGGGCTCCCTTGAAGGGCATCCGGAGGCTGCAGTTAGTCCAGAATGCGGCTGCGCTGGTGATAGATGGAGCCCTCGTGGCTCCCGTGATAACACCCATCCTGCGCAGACTGCACTGGCTACCTGTGGCTTTCGGGTGCGCTTCAAGGTCTTGGTGACCACCTTTAAAGCGCCCATGGCATTGGGCCGGGTTACTTACGGGACCGCCTACTGCTACCGAATACCTCTCACCGACCCGTGCGCTCTCACAGAGAGGGTCTCCTCAGGGTGCCGCCAGCAAGGCAATGTCGCCTGGCGACGCCCAGGAAGGGCCTTCTGTGGGGCTCCCACCCTTGGAACGAACTTCCCCCCGGACTCCGCCAGCTTCCGGACCTTCGGACCTTCCGCCGCGGGCTTAAAACATATTTATTTAATTGTGCAGGACTGAGCTAGGTTTTAAATTCATGGGTTTTAATTGGGTTTTATTTGTATATTTTAATTAACGGGCTTTCAAATAAGTTTCTTAATTGTTTTTATTCTGTATTTATATTTATATGTTTTTAAATGCCTGTGAACCGCCCTGAGTCCTTCGGGAGATAGGGCGGTATATAAATACGATTAATAAATAAATAAATAAATAAATGCAACCGATCCAATTTTGCAATCTATTTTGTTGCGGCTGTTAAGTGGACAACACAATCATAAAGAGATAAGTCACTGACATAAAGCAAATCAGTTGTTTGCTATGGGCCAGTTTTGCTGGAAACCAGAAGTAAATGCTGGTTTTCGGCAAAGACATCATAAAATGCAACCTGCAGGTTGGTCGCTGAGTGCCCAAAATGACCTCACCCAGGTGGGGGTGGGGGCAGTCATCAAAACTTTGGAACCAGGTGCTAAGTACCTGTGGGGTGGTTCATCAAAAGTCCAAAATGATCACTCAACAAGTGGACTACTTGTATTACAGTTTCACTGACATTCTGAACCACTTTGAATTTGATAAGGAGGAAAATATTGAAATTTGATAAGGAGGAAAACGTTGAGATGTTTCATAGTACATTAGCTTGTAGGTAAATAAACCCCAAAATGAAGCTGGCATTGCTGTCTGCATTTAGGAAAAGTCGTTGTTTCCCCACCCCACATCCCCAAAGCTCCGCTCAGCTCATACTTTTAGGGTATAGTGACCAGACGTCCCGCTTTTGGCGGGACAGTCCCGCTTTTTAATAATTTGTCCCGTGTCCCGCTGCAATTCCAAAAAGTCCTAATTTTTTTTGTTTCACTCCCATTCTGAAAATGGGAGGCGGCAACGCAAGAGGAAGAGGCGGAGAAGGGGGAGTGGTGGAGAATGGGGCGCGAGAGGGAGGAGAGATGCCGCTTGACTTCATCCGAGAGGAAGAGAAGAGCGGAGAGGAGAGCCAAGGAGAGCTGAGCCTGCCTGGAAGAGCGCAGAAGCAGCAGCCTCTCCTCTCCTTCAGGCAGGTGGCAAGACTCAGTGTGCATGCACAGCCCCCCCCCGCCCCACCCCCATCAATGGTGTCCCGCTTTGCCATGGCTGAAATCTGGTCACTTTATTTTAGGGCCATAAAAGTTTACAGCCCCAGAAACTGAGAAACTCATTCATTCATTCACTGACTCAGAGTTTACTCACAAGTATACATGTGTTAGGTCTCTAATTAATTGTGATCGTAGGAGCCTTACCACACCCAAGTTTTAGCCTCAAACTATGAATGTGTAGGAGGGAAAGATAAGACAACAGCAAGAAACAGATAAGGAAGTGGGAATCAATGTCTTGGAACAGAGATCTTCAAACTTGGCAGCTTTAAGACTTGTGGACTTCAACCCCCAGAATTCTCCAGCCAGCATAGCATAGCTGTTATACAACTATTATACAACTATTATACACAAGCAAGAGGGTTAGGCAAGGATTACAAGGTATGGTAAACAGTGCATTGCGATGTGATTCCTACTTGGACTTGGCTTACAGCTTGTCCTGGACTCAACAACAACCACACTAAGGCAGCATTTAATCCCAACAAATGCAAAAACCCATGGAGGGAGACAAAGATTGTATTCTATTTGATGAACTTTAAGACTTTTGTTTGTTATAAGGACTACCATCAAAGACATATCTACACAGCTACAGAAAGGAAAGGTGAACGGCTACTGTAATGTATCTTTAAGGGTTTTGGAGGGAAAATAGAGCGGGAAATAGCACGTTGCTAATTGGCTGATAGCCTCCAGCTGAACTGTATATAAGGAGGGGTTTTTACCGTTTGCGGTTGCTGGGTTCACCATATAGTAAAGAGCTGTTGTTACTCATCTGGTCTCCTGCCTCGTTATTGCCCGAATCTAACACTGGCGACGAAGGTGGGATCTCGAGGCAAAAGAGCACCAGGAACGAACCCAGCAAAATAAGGGCGGTTAGCAACGATGTCCAGCTATACACCGCCAGCGCCATTCGACCCAGCCAAAGAAAAATGGGGGTCATACATGGCTCGCTTCGAGTGTTTCCTCGAAGCCAACGAGCTCCAAGGAGTCTCGGACAACAGGAAACGGGCGTATTTCCTGAGTCACTGCGGTCCCGAGGTTTTCGACACCGCGGAATCGCTTTCTGAGCCAACGCCGGTACAGGCGGTACCGTGGCAAACTCTGCAGACTGTTTTGAAAGCCCACTATGCACCAACGCCTTCCAAGTTCGTTCAACGGTTCGAATTAAGGCAGCGCATGCAGCAAGAGGGCGAGTCCATCAGTGTGTACATGGCAGCACTGAGGAAAGCCGCGAACCATTGTGAGTACCGAGACTTGGAAGACGCGTTGCTCGACCAGCTAATTTGCGGGGTCAGGGACATCCGTTTGCGACGGCGGCTGCTGTCCAGAAGCAACCTAACGCTCGCAATCGCCCTGGACGAGGCAAGGGCTCACGAGATGTCTACCCAAGCGGCAGAAACACTACAAAAGCCGGTCGCGCCAGGGGCGGCAGCGAAAACAACCCCGGTCCACAACGAGGAAGTCCAGGCCGAGTCGGAAGAGGAGGAAGAGGAAGAAGTCTTCCACACCGGGAGGCCGGAGAGGGAAGACCGGGGCGAATGCGCGAGTTGCGGGGGCCAACACCAACGGCAACATTGCAAATTTAAGGATGCCACGTGTCGGCGATGTGAAAAAAAAGGGCACATCGCGAAAGCCTGCCGAGCGCCCCAACCTTCCCGCCAAAAATTCAAACCGACCAATCAAAGCACGGGAACCGCGAAACGGCCCGGGATTGGTCAAGGGAAAAAAGGCGCGAAGTTGAATCAGACCGCCGTGAGAGTGGGCCAGGCATCAACACGCCTAGAAAAAAAAATCTTTGTTAAAACACTCATCGAAGGAGTGCCGTGCCGAATGGAAGTGGACACTGGATCTTCA
Source organism: Ahaetulla prasina (assembly GCF_028640845.1). NCBI lineage: Eukaryota > Metazoa > Chordata > Lepidosauria > Squamata > Colubridae > Ahaetulla > Ahaetulla prasina. The sequence continues at coordinate 235,770,557 of NC_080540.1, forward strand.
ATTACGATCATGTCCTGGAGCAACTTAGAAAAAAACTTGCCGGCTATCGCGAAACGCAAACTGCGGCCACAGAAGCTACGAGTGCAGGACTATCAAGGGAACAGGATCCCTGTCCGAGGGGCGACGACCATCCACGTCAAGTATGGACAGTTCAAAAAAACTCTGCCCATCACCATCGTCGATGGGACTCTGCCGAGTTTGTTGGGACTAGACTGGTTCCGGGCATTGGGCATGGGAGTGACCGAAGTCTTCCGAAATGAAGTCGACCTCAAGGACGAACTCATGAAGGAGTTCGAGGACGTTTTCAAAGACTGCCTGGGCAAGTACAAGGGGACCCCTATCTCCTTCAATCTAGACCCTCAAGTTGCCCCTATCCGTTTAAAGGCTAGGAGGGTTCCCTTCGCCCTGAAGCCCAAGATTGACCGGGAACTGGACAAACTAGTAAGCCAGGGGATACTAGTGCCAGTCGATCATGCGAAGTGGGAGACGCCGATAGTCACCCCAGTGAAACCAGACGGGTCAGTCAGGATTTGCGCCGATTACAAGGCGACGCTAAACAAAGCTTTGCAAAAAAGCGCTTACCCCGTCCCTGTGGTACAACACTTGCTACACTCGTTAGGGCAGGGGCAGGTTTTTGCTAAACTAGATTTGGCCCAAGCCTATCAGCAGTTACCCGTAGATAGCAGCACGGCCGAAGCTCAAACAATCGTAACGCACAGGGGTGCTTTCAAATGCACCAGGTTACAATTTGGGGTCAGTGTGGCATCAGGGTTATTTCAAAATTTAATGGAGCGGCTTCTGCAAGGGCTCCCTGGGGTGGATGACGTACTGGTATCCGCCGACAATATGGAAGAACTTGGGGTGCGACTGAGAAAAGTTTTAAGTATTTTCCGGTCCGCCGGTTTAAAAGTCAAATTAAACAAGTGCCAGATCGGGGTAGGATCCGTAGAATTCCTGGGCTACCGGATAGACAGGGAGGGGATCCACCCCACTGAGAGCAAGGTTAGGGCAATCAGAAAGGCCCCAGCACCCCAAAACAAAACAGAGTTGCAGGCGTTTTTGGGTCTGGTAAATTTTTACGCGGTTTTTTTAAAAAACAAGGCTACCATAGCCGAGCCGCTACACAAATTACTAGGAAAAAATGCTGCATGGTCTTGGGGAAAGGCGGAAGCTAGAGCATTCGAAGCAATAAAAAACCTCCTGTCTAGCGATAGCCTATTGATACAATACAATAGCACACTACCATTGGTGCTAGTTTGTGATGCATCCCCCTACGGGGTGGGGGCTGTGCTCAGCCACAGGCTGCCAAATGGCACAGAAGCCCCTATAGCGTTTTACTCCCGAACAATGTCCTCAGCTGAAAGGAACTATAGTCAGTTGGATAGGGAAGCCTTGGCCATAGTCTCCGGGGTAAAGAAGTTCCATGAATATGTTTTCGGTCGCGACTTCGAAATCGTCACAGACCATAGACCCTTACTAGGGTTGCTGGCGGGCGATCACCAACGCCCGTGGCACTTTCGCCCAGATTGACCCGATGGACTATCTTTCTGGCTGCATATTCTTACAAACTGCTACATCGGCCAGGAAAGGAGTTAGGGCATGCAGACGCCTTGAGCAGATGCCCTTTACCAGCGACTATCGAAGACCCCACTCCGGGCACACCCGTCTTGTTAATTGACTCTTTGGACTCTGGTCCAGTCACTTCCAAGGAGGTGGCTCGGGCTTACAAGGACATTACATTAAGGACTGTAATGGGTTGGGTGCAAGAGGATGGCCCGCTGCGCCGGGTGAGCGTTTTAGGGAATTTGTAAAAAAGCGCGGGGAATTGTCGGTGCAAGGGGGGTGTCTGCTCTGGGGGGATAGAGTGGTGGTCCCAGAGAAATTGCGGAAAAAAGTTCTGGAACTTCTGCACGAAGGCCATCCTGGGATCGTGAGAATGAAGGGTTTAGCCAGGAGCTATGTGTGGTGGCCCTTGATGGACATGGAGATTAGCGATAGGGTTGGGAAATGCCAAGCATGCCAGGAATCCAGACCACTACCACCAACGGCCCCAATCCGAGAGTGGGAGAAACCCCAGGGCCCATGGTCCCGAATCCATATCGACTTTGCCGGCCCGTTCCACGGCCAAACATTCTTAGTGGTGGTAGACGCATTTTCCAAATGGCTGGAAATCATTCTAATGAAATCCATGACCGCAGAGGCTGTAATTTCAGTCCTGCGGCACCTTTTTGTAACACATGGGTTACCAGACACACTCGTTTCAGACAATGGGCCACAGTTCACGGCGACCCTTTTTGAGGGGTACTTGGCGGAGGAGGGCATCCGACATGTCCTCTCGGCGCCTTTCCACCCTGCGACGAACGGCCTTGCAGAGCGTTTCGTCCGGAGCGCAAAAGAGGCATTGTCCAGAATCAGACCCGGGGATTGGCAATTAAAAATTGACACCTTCTTAGCGGTACAACACAGAACCCCTTGTGTAGCGACTGGCCGCAGCCCAGCAGAGCTACTGATGGGGAGAAAGCTTAGATGCCCGTTAGACCGGTTAAACCCGAACTACACACCAGACGGGTACAAAACAACACCGGGCAAAACAAGAGAATTGACAGTAGGGAGTTCCGTATGGGCACACAATTATGGTGAAGGCCCAAACTGGCAAAAGGGAACAATCCTAGAAACAACCGGGCCCAAATCATATCTCGTAGAAATAGAGGATGGCCGGGTTTGGAAACGCCACATAGACCAGTTAAGAAAAAGAATAGCCGCCAGTCTAGAAACAGACGAAACAGGCCCTGACTATCCAATGATTGAATCCACAGCTAACTCAAACCCGAGAAAACCGCAGGACTTATCTGAGTTCCAGCGACACCAACCGGTCCCTCCGAAGGAAAGCAGGAACGACTCTGAAAGTAATCCAAGGCCGGATGGCCTGGAGGAGGAGCTGAGAGGAACGAACAGTCCCTCCGGCCAGCTCGACTCACTCCCAGATAATGAACTGCGCAGGTCCGAAAGAGTTAGGAGACGCCCTGCGTACTTACGTGACTACGTTGAAAAATAATTATTCATTTTATGTAAATAGGGGTAAAAAGTTTTCTGGGAGGGGAGGAGTGTAATGTATCTTTAAGGGTTTTGGAGGGAAAATAGAGCGGGAAATAGCACGTTGCTAATTGGCTGATAGCCTCCAGCTGAACTGTATATAAGGAGGGGTTTTTACCGTTTGCGGTTGCTGGGTTCACCATATAGTAAAGAGCTGTTGTTACTCATCTGGTCTCCTGCCTCGTTATTGCCCGAATCTAACAGCTACCATGATATATTTTGTACAGTTATTCTTCTATGCTGTGGTATATCTAATCCATGAAAAACAAAGAGGTTGTGGCCACCAACTTGAGTTTTTTGACAGACTTATTCAAAGTACAGAAAAATCTGGGCCATCGCAAAGGATCAAACAGGTAGTTAGCTTTAATATGAATAACTAGGGGGAAATGGAGGGGGCTGCATTTAATAAGAGAAATGTTGCATCTTCCAGGCCCTCTTTTACAGACTCAGTACTTTTATGGGTGATATTTTAGCTCTGTTCTAGAAGCTAAAAAGAAGTTTAAAGTTTAAGAGTCTGTGTTTGTTTTTTTCTTTCAGAAAAGGGGGAAAAAAACAGAGCAATTCAAGGACGCCAACCCTTTGATTTTTCTTTCCATCGCTTTGACTTATCAACCTGTTCTCAAACACACTATCCATTATCTCCCCACTATTGGATAGGCTGTTCTCTGAAAGGTTCATGTCACGGAAGTACATTAGAAGGAAGAGGTAGCTTGTTAAGTACAGAACATTTCAAAACACAACTTAAATTCTTCAAGTGGGAACGTGGAATGTATTCATGTTCGGTTTACAGCTTCTGGCCTGATCAACTGCAGCGTAGTGTATAACAAGGTCATTAGTAACAGGCCCCACACAATGGAGAGCATACATCAGCCGCGGAAAAGCAAACATCAGTTCAAAACATCACAATAACTTCCTGTACCTGTTCTTGTTTGCTTGCTGAGCTCTCAAACATTGTGAGTCTCTGAAATACATAAAAGCGTAACAGCTTGTGTCAATATTTGCCATCCAAAGTGAACAATTTTATTTAGCACGATGACTAGGCCTCCTGAACAAACATATCTTCTTGTATGCTAGCATAACAACCAGAGGCTGTCCTGAAAAACAACTCACAATGTCTATTCCTACATCCTATTCAGAGTGGATGGGACTTCTGGAAAAGCCTTGATAGGAGATTGAAATTTACACACGGACATATAGAAATGAGAGGTTCTCTTCCACATTTAATCGTATGATATTTGACAATTAAATCTAACAATTTGCTAATATCATTGCATAGGTATACATCTACACAGGCTTTGGTTATAGATTTCAGGCAAGGCAAAATCCTAGCTTAAAATTGTCTTGATAAGTTTCTCTATCATGTGTTGGATGCATGGATGTATAAACTAGTACTGGGAGGGGGTGAGGCTTGTACAAATTATAAAGGAAACTATTAAAGAGATCAGTTTCAGGAAAGAAGAACTATTAATATACAGGAAATCAGTAACAACATCAAGGAAATCACTAGCCATTTACAAAGTGTGAAAAAAAGGATCCTGTTTTCTATCCCTTTTATGGGATAGAAAAAGTTCAAAAGTTAAAAGTGTCTACCAGTAATTCATCCACATAAATGAAAGTTCCTCTTTCTCCTTCCTCACTCCAGTGTCAGTTCCCATTGGGTGTTCAGACTGAAGAAACATAATGCTGCATTTAACGGGCTGAATTAGCAGGGCTGGGTTAGTACTGCTTTACAAAACCCTAGTAAGACCACCCCTGGAATACTGCAACCAATTTTGGTCACCATACTACAAAAAAGATGTTGAGACTTTGGGAAAAAATTCAGAGAAGAGCAACTAAGTTGATCAAAGATCTGGAGACTAAAACATACGAAGAACAGCAGCAGGTTTTGGGTTTGGCTTGTCTAAAGAAAAGAAGAATTAGGGGAAACATGATGGCAGTATTCCAGTATCTGAGGGGCTGCCACAAAGAATAGGAGGTCAAATTATTCCACAAACCATCAGAGGAGGGCAGGACAAGAAACAATGATTGGAAACTAACCAAAGAGAGAAGCAACCTGGAATTTATTTTTTATTTATTTATTTATTTGATTTTTATACCACCCTTCTCCCGAAGGACTCAGGGCGGTGTACAGGCAAAAATAAAACAGATAATACAATATACAATTAAGGATAAACTTCCTAGCAGTGAGGACAATTAACCAGTGGAACAGCTTGCCTCCAGAAATAGTGGGTGCTCTATCACTGGAGGTTTTTAAGAAGAGATTAGACAGTGACATATCTGAAATAGTCTAAGTTCTCTTGCTTGAGAAAGGGGCTAGACTAGAAGACCTCCAAGGTCTCATCCAGATTCTATTCTATTCTATTCTATTCTATTCTATTCTTCTATGTAGAAGGAATGATCCAGACTGAGAGCTAAGAATGGGGGGGAAATTAGGACTTCAGCTGGTTCTGCTTCTACTCATGAATCAAGTGGGAAATCAAGAAATGAAAAAAAATGATTATAATTTAAAAAATATCTTAATATATGATTTGTCAATAATTTTTTTAATTCTCCAGGTATCTCTGTATAGACTTAATAAGCATTGAAGATGAACCAAAACATTGTGTAAAGGCTTATAAAGCATGTGAGCTTCAAACTATATTCCACGTTTTTCCCTCTTAGCCCATCATGTAGGCCAAATGTTGGCAACCCAAGCTTTTATTACATTTTACATTTCAATCTCCACTTCTCATCTAATCCAAAAGCATTTAGAGGTATTACGATGCCTCACTCTGACCTAGATAAAGATAGCAAGAAATGGGGGAAAATACTCCAAACCACTTGAATATCTTATCTCAAAACTGCTATAGATTTTTTGGGGGATAAAATAACCTGCTAGTTGGGAGAAGAAGATATTGCATTTGTAATCACTAACGCTCCTATGTCTGATATCATCAACCTCCATTGAGATTCACTCCTGTGATACAGTAGATATCATCTGCTTTTTAATATATATATATATATATATATATATATATATATATATATATATATATATATATATATATATATATATATATATGTAGATCTTTGGTTAAAAAACAAATATATTTGGTTAAAAAACAAATATATATATATATATATATATATATATGGTCAGAAAACAAATATATATATATATATGTAGGTCTTTGGTTATTCGGGTTTTCTCCCGCGTAAAATTGGAAGTGTCTTGGCGACGTTTCGACGAAGTCTCATTCGTCATCTTCAGGCTTCAGCTTCGTGCTTCTGGGAGCAATGTGTGATTGCAGCTGTTTCTTCCTTTTTAACTGCTAGTGGGGGTTTGAACTGATTGGATGGGAGCTTAGCTGTGCTCTGATTGGATGGGGGTTTTTTTGTGCTCTGATTGGCTGGGGGTGTGTCCTGTGTTGGTGGGGGCTTGGTTGTGCTCAGATTAGTCTGAACTGCAGGGGGATTTGAGCTGGTGAGCTGCATTGCTGTTGTTTGGCTTCGTGTTTGTGGTCGTGCTACATCTTTATAGTGGGTGTCTGTCTGCTGTATGTATGGATTGGAGGGGTTTGAAATGGCTAATGTTGCAGCTGCGGTCTGGCTTCTGGTCCTTGATCATGCTTCCTGATCAGTGTGGGTTTGGGTCTGCTTTCTGGGTGGATGTGCGGTGGTGACATCTTGTGTGGACCTCGTGAGTGTGGGTCTGGTGTCATTCCTCGTGTTAGGGACTCGTTTGTCAATAAGGGTGGGTTTCCAAATGGCTGGTAGGCGGGAGGTATCATCTCGTTTGTTCATGCTGTGTGGGCGTTTTTCTATCTCAATGGCTTCTCTGATTATTCTGTTGTTAAAGTGTTCAGTTTTGGCGATAGTTCTGGTCTTTTTAAAGTCAATATCGTGTCCTGTGGCTTTAAGGTGTTGGACCAGGGAAGAAGTTGGTTCCTCTTTTTTGACTGAGTTCTTGTGTTCTTCAATGCGTGCACTTATTCTTCTGTTGGTTTGTCCGATGTATGTGGTGGGACAGGCGGTGCATGGGATATATATATTTGTTTTCTGAGGTTTTCGTGAGTGTTTGTATGTAGCTCTTTGGTTATTCGGGTTTTCTCCTGCGTTTTTTACACGGGAGAAAACCCGAATAACCAAAGACCTACATATATATATATATATATGTATGTATGTATGTATGTATGTATGTATGTATGTATGTATTTATATATATTTAAAGCCATCTGGCATTCCAAAATGTAGGTAGTCCTTGACGTATGCCCACAATTGTGCCCAAAATGTCTGTTGCTGTGAGAGAAAGTAGTTTTGTCCCATGTTAGGATCCTTCTTTCCATAGTTGTTAAGTGAATCACTGCAATTGCTAAGTGAGTGATACGGTTGTTAAGTGAATCTGGCTTCCCTATTGACTTTGCTGGTCAGAAGGTCGCAAAAGGTAACACTGCAACTGTCATAAACACATGCCATGGCCATGGGGATATTGCAATGGTCATACGTTTAAAAAACGGGCATAAGTCGCTTTTTTCAGTGCCATTGTAACTTCAAAGGGTCACTAAACAAATGGTTGTAAGTTGAGGACCAGCTGTACTATAAAAAGAAAGGCTTTTTTTTTAATTGAGCTGGGTTTGTAGGAGTAGAAACCCTGGACAAGATTCAAACAAAAGGAAGAATGTCTCACTTATATAATTCTTTATTTGTGTTTTTGACCCTTGTCTGCCCTGGATCTTTATCTTTATTTGCCTTTATCAAGCAATAAATCTAGAAAGCCTATACTTACTTTTCACCATTTTTAGATCCAAGTCAGGTGAAGGCGGGGCAGGAGGAGGGGAGCAACAAGGAGAGGCAGGCAATGATACAAACCACAAAATCAAACACATTTTTTGCGGGGTTGCCAAGAGATTGGAAAAAGTGGAACTATATTGCAAAATGAGAAAGGGGCATGCCAGTGACGAGAAAGCCACAATGTGGAAGACATAATGGAAAAGGCAGCAAAGCACAAATCTTTCCGCAAAGCTGCTAGAAGCAATCATTCTGGATGGATGGGTGGGTGGGTGGGTGGGTGGGTGGAAGGTTAGATCAATGGATGGACGGATGGTAAGTAGTGGCAGAAATCAAGCAAAATATTAGGCCCACCATTTTTATACTGCCCTGAGTCCCTTGGGAGATAGGGCGGTATAAAAATATGATTAAATAAATAATAAATTAATAAATAAATTTTTAAATATATATATTCCTAGTGTATTGCCAATACAATCTTTAAAAAGAATAATAATGCTTTTTTTAAAATAGACAAATTCAGTGTCTGGGTCACAACAGTGAAGCAATGCTTTAATTTCTTTATGGAAAAGTGTTTCCAATTCTCTGCTATTACCTTGTGATGCAGCTTATGTAGCTATCTTAAAGGCTATTTTATTTTTTTTCTTAGAGCAGGGGTGTCAAATCCCAGAATTTTGGGATTTGAAGTCCATAAGTCTTAAAATTGCCAACTCTGCCTTGGAGGTTTCCTTGTGGGTATTTTATTTTTACCTTATTTTACCTTTGCTCAGAACTGTTCTAAGATAATTTTACACAGACAGACACACACACCAGAAGGTACTTTGACAGCTCATTACTAAGAAACAAATGAGGAAGTTTTATTTTTCATTTCTTCCTTATAAGGAAGTGGGTTTTTTTAAAGTAATTTCTTTCATACATTTCATGCTTTTTTTTTTCATGGTTTGTCTGAGCACCTGAGCATTTGGTATCATCTGTCAGTTTATTCTAGCATGTAGATAGGCAGTGAGAAGAAACTGCAGTGGCAAAGATATTTGTGTGAATTTGGGCATATGGAGTTTCATAAATAGCTAGTTTGTTTCTTTAAAAATAAATGGAAGCCTTGGGAGACAAGTATGAGCTGCTTTCAACATTTATAACTTTATTGTATCGTGATGTTGTGATAGTTTTTTCCCAACTTTTACTACATTGAATTTGAACTATAACTCCCAGAACCCCCTAGATCCTAACACATCCATTGCAGTGGTGAAATCTGAACTGGTTTACTACCAGTTCACTGGCTGCGCATGTGCAGTGCACACCACGCACCAAATGCCAGGTACGCCGAAAGGACGCATGAGGTATGTAGGACAGCAACCGGAGGGAGGGTGATCAGCAGTGGCGCACAATCTTTTTTTTACTTTTAAAAGCATTTTTTACAACCTATTTGGCCAAATAGGTTGTAAAAAAAATGCTTTTAAAAGTTAAAAAAAAAGGCTCTGATGATCGCATGGCTCAGCTGTGATTGTCAGAGCCTCTTTTTTTACTTTTTAAAAGCATTTTTTACAATCTACTCCTACTATTTGGGTGGGAAAAGGGAGCGAGACAGAAAGAACAAGGCAAGTGGGCAAGTGGGCGGCCAGGCAATTGGCTAGGCATGAGCGGGGGGACCAGGGATTTTTGCTACCGGTTCTCCGAACTACCCGCCGCCATTGCTACCAAATTGGCTAATTGGGTCCAAACCGGGAGCATTTCACCCCGATCCGTTGGTTATAAATGAATCTCTCCCTACTCCCTTTTTCTTGGTAAAATGCACACATAATTTTCTGCCTTTTTAAATTTTGCTATAATTGATTTCTCTAATTTCCTTCCTTCTTTTCTGTTATTTCCTCCCCTCTTTTTCTTCTTTTTTTTCCCCTGTTAATTTTTATTGTACCCTTTATCCTTCTTTTTTATTCCTTTCTTTTACAGAAAAAAATTTGACAAGGGTAAACCAAAGATTTTAAATCCCTTTCGTTAATGCTTGGACAGATGCCAAAAATAATAAATTAGTAGCTTTTACAAGAGAAAATTCAGTGTAGAGTTACGTGGCTCCATTAATTCCCCACTTCCCCTCAGCCTGTCAACCTCACCTCCCTCTCTACCTCATTCCTTTGCTTCTAAACTTTAATGTATGTGTATGTATATGTATATGTGTATATGTATATCATTTCTGAAGCTCTGGGGAAAACTTCTACTATTCTGAGAGGAACTATGACAATTGGCTGTGGCCAACTTGCCACAGCCAACTCACCATGGTGAACTCACCACTGCCAACTCACCATGGCAGTGAACTTGCCACGGCCAATTCACTGCGGAACAACTCACTGCAGGTCAAGCGTTACACTTATATCAAAGAATAGAATAGAATAGAATAGAATAGAATAGAATAGAATAGAATAGAATAGAATAGAATAGAATAGTCTGGTTTGGTTCTGCAATCCAACAAGACAGACACAGACTTCAGAGGATAATTAGAACTGCAGAAAAAACAATTGCTACCAACCTGCCTTCCATTGAGGACCTGCATATTGCACGAATCAAGAAGAGGGCCGTGAAAATATTTACAGACCCCTCATATCCTGGACATAAACTGTTTCAACTCCTACCCTCAAAACGACGCTATAGAGCACTGCACACCAGAACAACTAGACACAAGAACAGTTTTTTCCTGAAGGCCATCACTCTGCTAAACAAATAATTCCCTCAACACTGTCAAACTATTTACTAAATCTGCACTACTTTTAATCTTCTCATCTTTCCCATCACCCACCTCCTTCCACTTATGACTGTATGACTATAACTTTGTTGCTGGTAATCCTTATGATTTACATTGATATTGATTGTTTCCTGATTGCTTTTTTGTACCCTATGCTTATCATTAAGTATTGTATCATTAAGTGTTAAATTTGTACCCTATGACCATCATTAAGTGTTGTAAGTGTTGTACCTTGATGAAGGTATCTTTTGTTTTACACTGAGAGCATATGCACCAAGACAAATTCCTTGTGTGTCCAATCACACTTGGCCAATAAAAATTCTATTATATATCAAAGAAATGATGGAATAGAATCATTAAAGAAAGGATGCAAACGGACAGACAAAATGAAGTCTGAATGAGCAAAATTAAAACAAATGTTTATTTATTTTAAATAATTAAATTGAATTAATAGTGAGTTGTGCCACAGCAAGCTGGCAGTGGTCAGGTGGCCACAGCGAGTTGGCTGTGGCAAGTTGTCCCATTCTGATTCTGAGGTGTAGTGATTAAAGGCGTTAAAGTATGGGACTACAGCAGCAGTGAAACCCAGTTACCTTCACTACCGGTTTGGGAATGGGAGCGTGCACTCATGTAGCACACGCGCACCTCTTCTGCGCATGCACAGAACCTTCTGCGCATGTGCAGAGGGTTAAAAATGGGACGTAATGGCATCCTGACGGTGGGCGGAGCCTCCTGCCTCTGGCGCTACCGGTTCGTATAAGCCGAATAAATCCGGCCGGATTTCACCACTGGACTACAGTTTGCAAATGCAGAAATGTTAGCCTCATTCTCTCCAAAGGGAAAGGTGCTAGTGGTCATGAGTCACTGAGAGTTAGGCAATGTACAAATTTAATAAATAAATAATGATTATGGAAGTAAATCAATCTACAATCAAAACCAAATACCCGTATCAGATGCCAAAATAAGCCTCGTCCTGTTTTAAGGTGTGAGATATTATTCGTAGGGCATCTTCAGCTTTAAATAGAGATGGAGAAAAATATCACCACTGCTAAAGAGTTAAGCTTTTTTTTTTTGTTTTCTGGAGAATGCAGGATGGCTCCTGAAAACAAACAAACAGATCCATAAATCCAGGCATTGAAGTGCCCCGATTTATTTTTATTCCTTTAACAGAAATGTTGAGACAATCAAATGAAAGATTATCATTTCTGCAGAGTTAGCTACATTCATCTATATACGATAATCCTTCTAATACTTTTTTCCACATCTCTCATCCAAGGGATTAGCTGGGAAATGCCATTTTATCTCCATCTTAAATTCATTATTTCAGATCAGTTGCCATGTTTCGGCCAAATAAACAATGACACATTTTGCCTCAATTCACCCAATCGTACCAGAAAAAAAATCGGTTAAAATCAGCTGTTTTGTCTTTGTTCCCATCATATTTATAAACTTGGGAGGTCTTCAGCCAATATTATGTAAAATGCTTTAGGTGGGGCTATATCTCTAAGTGAATTTAAAGCTAGGACACCTCATGTAGTAATCTGGTCATGCACCAGATGCAACTGCACTTACTATTAAATCCTAAACCACGATCAGGATTTGACATTGCATATAAAACCTAAATAATTTGGGGCATGGTTATCTGAATGTACATCTTCCCATTATAGAACTGAGCAATCACAAAGATAGATTTTTTTTTTAGATCTTAGCTATAAAATAAAGGGGTCATTACCAAATGTTCTGAGCTGAAGTTCTATGTGAAACATTTATTCTATGCATTGCCAGCTACTAACTGACAACTACCTATGAAAATAAAAACACTCAAAATATTATCCTAACTGAGGTGAACCAATTGTGGGTGTGCCTCAGTGTAACAAGAAACCAGAATTGAAGCAAGTGAAGCACCTCATAAGTAGATTTCTGTGAGGATTTTACAACTACTTCTTCACACTTTCCAGTAAGTGGTCAGTGTTCTATTACAATATGTAGAGCAAACCAGAAAAAAGAACATTCAATATTAAGAACTAATAAATTCAAATAGTTTTGCAAGATTAAACATTCCGGCTCAAGTTTTTCAATGATATTTGCAAAGTAGGGTTTCACAGGCCAAACTACCTATTGTTTTACTCATAAATCTAGTTGGAAGCATTCTTGTTTTCTTCAGGAAGGAAATGCTGGTGGCCCAATCCAGATAAGGGTCAAGGCATAAAATTTTTAGAATCTTGGGATTTGTCCATTTTATCTGGCCACTGAACCAGCTTTTAATATATCTGAAAAGAGAGACATTTCTTTCAAAGGATCATTTATCAGCAAAATGAATGGCAGATGGCCTTACTTGGTTTAACGCCTCTCCATGCATTCCCACTCTATTAACTATAGAATACAAAAGAAAAGATGCAGCAGTTAGGAAGTGAAACATGTCTGTGTAAAATTATTTGGAGCATGTATTTTATGTATTTATGCTGAAAGTACCATAGGACAAATTCTAGCCATCAACAAAACCTGGCTTTATTATTATTATTTTCCATTTTAAAAATTGCCGGACTCTATTGCATTTAATTTTTAAGTCTATAGGAGAAGAATGGATCCTTTCCAACTTTATTCTTGGTTTTTAAAATGCCCTATGCCTTCCCACAACATAAGGATCCATAAACCACAAAGAGGGTTTTTTTCTGTGATGCCTCCTGGAATACCGCCTTACTATCAGATGAAGTCACTAGCTTTACAGTTACCACTGGGGAAAATTAAGATAACATACTGAACATTATTCCACATTCACCAGCAAGAGATTTCCCATGGAAAGGAGATGGAAATTATTCACTTCTACAAATATGTTTGACTTATATGAACATATGTCAAGCCTTTTATAAGGCTGATTATTTCTAAACATTATTTCTAATTCTGTGTGGTAGAATTCAAACCACTTTCTTCTGTGGATACGCCCTCTTCATTCCAGTTGGACAGCCCTATTTCTTAGAGATATTATTTGGGAGTGAAAAAGATTTAATATTCATACTGAGTACAATGCTCATTGTACAAATAGAGCATTAGTCTTTTTTTTCTCTCTTAATATTGTCAATTTACAAAAAGCAGATGGACTCTTCTTTGCAAAAGGCCCTAATAAATCTTCATGCTACCAGATGAGAATGAAGGATTTATTCTAGCTCTCATCTTTTAAATTTTACTTGCCACTCAGAATATGTTATTCTTGCAGCTGGCATTTTAAATAAATTAGTAGAATTTATCACTCCAAAGGCTTAGGCAAGGACTAAATTATACTAATGAATTGACAATGAATCTGAAGCCTTTCACAAGGCCAAATATTTTCTGGCTTCGGCTCTGTATTTCAGCAAACTGCTTAATTTTCTCCCTGGTTATCCATTACTGTTAAATTCTCTTTGTTATTATGGTGGGAAATTGCAGCAAACATTGGCTTGCCCAGAGGCTCAGGCTGAGAAAAGGCAAGGTGGAAATCTGCCACGACATTGGCAAGGTTGGGATCCTGTTGTCATCTTTCGTTTTTGCCAAACTGCATGATCAAGTGGGCCAGACTTATCGTGCCCTCTCTTTTTCAATTTTCATTCTGCAGAATTGTTGCAGAATTGTTCTTACAAGCAGCATTACAGATGCATTAATACAACGTTACATTTGCAGAACAATTCCACTTGAAGAGTTGGAGTATTTTAATGTCGGCAGATGCCCAGATTTCCCAAGCAATGAAGATTGCCAATTAGCAGGGTGAGTATAATGCCAAAGAAGCAGTTGACTCTCTATGTCTTCTTCTTAAGAGAACGGCAAACAAAGCTGATCTACATTTCTATCCAGGTTGGAGATGTACGACATTGTGGATTCTTTAGACCAACCTCATCTCTCATTCATGCATTTCCCACTCTTAGAAAAATCTGGTTATCACAGGAGATAGGGAGATATTTAGAAGAGCTCTGGCAATCAGATTTTATATGTTGATGCTTGTGTATATTGTTGTGACAAAATAAAATTTTAAAAAAACCCTATATTTTTTGATATTGTCCCAAAGAACCTAGGGTTCAGATGTGGAAAACCTCTTGGAATTGCAGATAGCCCTTCTTCCTTCTGTTTTGCCTGGATTCCAAAGGGATCTTTTCAAACTGGAAGATGGTTTGTGGGGTGGGCGATGATGAAAGGCAAATGGCTGGCTGAAGCGCCAAAACTGGCCCTGTGTCTTTGAGAGGGTAGAATTTTAAGGAATTCTACGGGTACCTTAAGTCTCTAGAAGGGGTTGGGGCAGTGGTGGGTTTCAAAAAAAATTACTACTGGTTCTGTGGGTGTGGCATGGCATGGCTTGGTGGGCATGGCAGGGGAAGGATACTGTAAAATCTTCATCCCCTTCCCACTCCAGGGGAAGGATACTGCAAAATCTCCATTCCCTCCCCAATCCAGGGGAAGGTTACTGCAAAATCCCCATTTCCTCCCGATCAGCTGGGACTCGGGAGGCAAAGAATAGATGGGGGCAGGGCCAGTCAGAATTTTTACTGCCAGTTTTCTAAACTACTCAAAATTTCCACTACTGGTTCTCCATAACTGGTCAAAACCTACTGAAACCTACCTCTGGGTTGGGGGTAAGTTTTTTATTTCCACTTGATAAAATGCCTCAAGAATGAAACTCAAATGGAAGCTGCTCTAAGTAGAGTATATTTTTCACCATAGCTTTAAATAAGTTTCTGATGAGTTCATAAGAAAGGAACTATCTTATATTTTACGTGCATAAGCATAGTTTCAATTGGTATAAGAATTAGAAGCCATGATGCAATAACTATAAATGATTTGTTCATCTACCTTTTCTCTTTCTTTCTTTCTTTCTTTCTTTCTTTCTTTTTTTCTTTCTTTCTTTCTTGTCTAGAATTGGGTAACAAATAAATAGATGGCTCTGGCATCCATTATTGAGATCAGCATAGCCTCTGGGAGATTTGTCCCTAAGGTTTTCAGTACCGCATCAACCCCAACACCAAGAGAAGGGAGAAAGGTGAGATGATGATCTTTAGAAACAACTTACACATCACCACAGGCCCTTCTCTGGAGCTGCTGGGTGATCTGGATATGAAGGACATTGAAAATAAGACCACCTCCTGGTCCAAATTATATTTTATGCCAACTGATGTCTCCCTAGAATAGAAGAATCTGTTAAGATGGTTCATTCCACGTGCCATATGGAGACAGTTGATTTTTAGTGAATGCTTGGAGATTTTCCAAGCAATCTGGCAGGCATTTCTGTCAGGCACCTGGCTGAATGTTGTCTCAGGACCAGACCAGAGTGCTTAATGAAGTTACCTCTAGTGGCCTTTTTCTCTGTTAATCCTGAGGTGCATTTTCACATCTCTACCATTACTACCCTGTAGCCTGTTATATACTGTTCACTCAATCTGTCAAAGAGAAAAACAATAAACAAAAATAATTAGTGGACGATGTGATGCATTTGCACATTTCCTGAAAAAATGAATACAATTTGCTAACATTTTGACTCCTATTGGCAAGAAACTGAAGTAACAACTAGGCTAGTATTTTATATTGTATCATTTCAGTCTGTGGACTCTAATGAAGTGGATAGGTACTTTTTGGCATGACTGCCACCTCTTGAAGAATGTTGTCCCAACTGACTTTCTGAGATGATCTTCCCTAAATCCAGCCACATTGTCTCCATATTGTCTCCAAATTTCCCTATCTAGAGAATGTTATTGAGAAAGTGATGTGGTTCCTGTTGTAGACAGCCATAAAAATTATTATCTGGAACCTTTTTCAGTCAGGATTCAACTCTGAAGATGGGGCCAATATGACACTGCTCACTCTGCTGGATAACCTTGGAGTCATTCCTCTTCTACATGAGCTTTCAGCAATGTTTAGTGACATTAGCTAAGATACTTATTTTGCTCTTGGAGAATGGAGATGGTCATTGTTTACAATGGTTCCATTCTCTCCTTGGTAGGTAATTCTAAGTGGAAGTAGATAAAGAGAGCCTACTCTCTCGGTGCTTTCTTGTGAAGTCCCAAAGGAATGAATTCTCCTCTCTCTTCTTTAACATCTGCATGCTAGGAAAGGTAATCCCTTGGGATGCAATATAATTGGAATGCTGATTATTATTGGAGAGCAACCATCCCAGTTGGGAAAAGAGTACAAGCAAGGAATCAGCCTGGACTCACTTCGTAAACACAAGAGAGCTAGGTCGTATCTCCCTGAGAGCTTTATCTGGTCATTCCCAGTCAAAAGCTGCCAGCCTGGGGAGATTCCTGTATAATAGGCAGAAAACAATAAAGTAGCTAGTTTGGGCCTGGTTGTTCTTGCCTGACAATTATGCATTGCTATAAATCAACACCTCTGGTAGAGTCATAGATGCTGTGAAAGTCCTGATCCAGTGCTTGTAGACTGTGAGGGTCTGGACAGGAACTAAACCCTAAAAAGCTGAAGTTGCTATTTGTCCAGAGATTACCCACCTCTACACTGATTATTACTTTGGAGGGAGAGTTTAAGACTTGGGTCTCCTCCTGGATGCACAGCTATTACTGGAAGTATAGGTAAAAACTGTGTGACCAGAGGATCTTCCTTCAGTTTTAGCTGATATACCAATCTCTACCTGGAGCAGGAAACCCTGATGATCATTATCACCAGAATAGATGATGGTAATACATGGGCTAATTTTTTAAAAAATATTCATAAACCAAAATTGGTGCAGAATGCAGCTGCCCATGTAGTGATAGGTAGAAAATTAATAAAAGTAATAATAATAATAATAATAATAATAATAATAACTTATTAGGTTTCTATGCCACTCAATTACCAACAGCTCTGGGTTGTTTTCAGTCATCAAAACAATTAAAAAATAAAGAATAATATAAAAAAAACCCACAAATACAAAAACAGCATCAGACCAAAAAGCAACGTTGGCAAGAAACCCAGAAGGGAACAGGAAGAAAAAAAGTGGCATCAATCATTTTCTCTAAAGGCCTGGGCGAAGAGCCAGGTATTCAAACCTCTTCGAAACACCAGCAGGATGAGAGCTGCTGAAATCTTGGGCAGAATCTCATTCCAAAGGAAGGGCACTGTTAAGCGGTACCATTGTTTAATCAATGGAACCCAGAGCACATTAACCCTGTCAGATCAAACTAGTAAAGCAGATATCATAGGAGACAGGCAGTCCCTCAAATAATGAGGCCCTATGCCATGCAGGGCTTTATAATTTGCAACCAGCATTTGAATCACACGTATGCACAAAATTAGAAAAAAGGGAAATACACCAACAGAGGAAGAACTGATAAAGAAAATCTTAGATTGTGC
Organism: Ahaetulla prasina; assembly: GCF_028640845.1. Lineage (NCBI taxonomy): Eukaryota > Metazoa > Chordata > Lepidosauria > Squamata > Colubridae > Ahaetulla > Ahaetulla prasina. The sequence continues at coordinate 235,788,453 of NC_080540.1, forward strand.
CGAGATGGACAAATTAACAAAAGAAATTAAAGAAAAGAAAGATACAGAATATTATGTAATATGGGATAAATGGTATGAGTGGCTGGAAACTAGAAAAAATGAATAGTGATGAAAGAGGAGAAAAAATAAGTGCAAGATGTATGTAAGATAATGTATAAATGTATACATTTAATATTATAAGTGATAGGAATTATAGAGTAATAAAGGATAAATGGGACAAGAAGGTTATAAATATTATTTATTTATTTTATTTTATTTTATTGTTTATATTTATATACCGCCCTATCTCCCAAAGGACTCAGGGCGGTTTACAGGCATTTAAAAGCAAATAAATACAATCTAAAAACAATTAAAAAACTTATTCAAAAGCCTAATAATTAAAAATATAAAAATAAAACCCAAGTTAAAACCCATAAATTAAAATCTAGCTCAGTCCTGCGCAATTAAATAAGTATGTTTTAAGCTCGCGGTGGAAGGTCCGAAGGTCCGGAAGCTGACAAAGTCCTGGGGGCAGTTCATTCCAGAGGGTGGGAGCCCCCACAGAGAAGGCCCTTCCCCTGGGCGTCGCCAGACGACATTGCCTCGCTGACGGCACCCTGAGGAGTCCCTCTCTATGAGAGCGCACGGGTCGGTGAGAGGTATTCGGTAGCAGTAGGCGGTCCCGTAGATAACCTGGCCCTATGCCATGGAGCGCTTTAAAGGTGGTCACCAAAACCTTGAAGCGCACCCGGAAGGCCACAGGTAGCCAGTGCAGTCTGCGCAGGATGGGTGTTATGCGGGAGCCACGAGGGGCTCCCTCTATCACCCGCGCAGCCGCATTCTGGACTAACTGCAGCCTCCGGATGCCCTTCAAGGGAAGCCCCATGTAGAGAGCATTGCAGTAATCCAGGCGAGACGTCACGAGTGGGAATTATAAAGGGAATTGGGAGAAAATGCCAATATTAGGAGATCACCACTACGAAACAGTTGTAAAAAGGGAATGTACATTATGTGTTTTGTGTTTGTTATGTTGTATTGTGTTATAAATAAAAAACTTATTAAAAAGAAAAGAAGTTATTCAAAACACCCCTATATTGAAGCAATTTCAGGTCAAAGTCTGATTTTAACTTTTAAAAGCTCTGCATTGACTGATATTTGCAGGATTATTTCACCCGGATAGAACTGACCATCTGATACATTTATCCCAGGGGTCTCCAACCTTGGCAACTTTAAGACTTGTGGACTTCAACTCCCAGAGTTCCTCAGCCAGCAAAGCTGGCTGAGGAATTCTGGAAGTTGAAGTCCACAAGTCTTAAAGTTGCCAAGGTTGGAGACCCCTGATTTATCCCACTTGGGAATGTTGAAAATTTCCAGTTATGAGATGTGAGGACAATGAAGCTGGAGAAAGTCCTTTATGGGTGGTGGAGTGGCATTTATTTTCTGGAATGGTCTCCCTCAAAGAATTCAGCTCTGCCATCCTTTCCAAAAGCTATCCAAACAGAATCATCCTGTAAGTTTTTTAAAAGCTGGTGTTGCCCTACGTTGAATTGGTATCACCGAATGTTGGTAATCATGGTTGATTTTTGTTTTAACGCTTGTTGTGCTGTAATTGTGCTGATGATTTCAGAAGTTTTTTTTATTTTGAATGTTTTATACGTGTCAATTCCCATGAGACGCAGCATTTGGCAGGTATAGGAATAAATAAATAAGGCAATGCCCATTTTGGCTTCTGAACCGAACTGAATCGAATTAGAAGGTGTGGGTTAATCAGGCATACTGCAGTCACATGACTTGATCCCCATTAAGAGTCCTACTTATTAGCTGGGTTCATACAACTTGCTCAGTCTGATTACTGATTGACCCATTTTCTGGTTTCTCCTGCTGTGATACATTGTACTATAAAGTAACCAAAATGAGCTGGATTCACATAATATGCTAAAATTAATCCATGATAAAACTCACCAGGCTTAACCTACTGTGACTATGCACCTGCTAGGTCTTTTCCTAATCTGGTTAAATATAGTTACACTGCCTTTCATAAGCAGTGTTCATTAGATGTAGACTAGATCTACACGCAAAAGGCAAGGATACATTATTTCCCAGGAATATAGCAGCTTGAGCTGCCTGCGGAGAGATAAACAAGTCAGAATCCTGACAACCAGTTGTTTTGGAAAGCAAATCAATTTTGGGTTCAAATACCCCTACCCTTTTCCTGCCAGACGGTGATCAGCAGATTAGCTCTGTAAGTGTAGAGCTCTGTCAGAATAATTAATATCTTTTTCTATGGTTAGGATGGGTGTCACTCCCTTAAAATAGTCCTGGCTATCATTAGATCTAGGGGACACAGTGGCTCAGGGGCTAGGACATTGAGCTTGTTGATCAAAAGGTCGGCAGCTCAGTGGTTCGAATCCCTAGTGCTGCCATGTAATGGGGTGAGCTCCCATTACTTGTCCCAGCTTCTGCCAACCTAGCAGTTTTGAAAGCACGTAAAAATGCAAGTAGAAAAAATAGGGACCACCTTTCGTGGGAAGGTAACTGCGTTCCGTGCGCCTTTGGCGTTGAGTCATGCCGGCCACATGATCACAGAGACGTCTTCAGACAGCGCTTGCTCTTCGGCTTTGAAACGGAGATGAGCACCGCCCCCTAGAGCCGGGGGGCACGTATGTGCGAGGGGAACCTTTACCTTTACCATATCATTAGATCTAGCATACTTTGTCATCAGACTGATAACTAGTAACAGACTGGAAAGGGTTACTGGTCCTGTAGTTCTTTCTTGCCATCTAATAATCTGATGGCCAGCCAGAACAGACCAGGATTATGCTTAGTTAATTCTGATTGTGACTCTAAAACTGAACTACCATTTTAAGAGTCAAAGAGTCCTGGTCAGTGGTGGGTTGCCCCTGGTTCAGACTGGTTCTATAGAACCGGTAGTAAAACTGGTGGGAGGCTCCGCCCACTGACCCAAATGTCATCAAAACTCTGTGCATGCGCAGAAAAGTGCGCAAGCAGAGCAAGCGTGTGCACGCAGGCACGATGTGAACCGATAGTAAAAGTAAGTAGAACCCACCCCTGGTCCTGTTGGATCAGTCCAAAGCGTGGGTGTCAAACATGATTGCATCACAGGCAGGATCGCAATGTGTTGTGACGGTTTGTGGAGCCAGGGTGGGCATGGCCTGCATGTGGCATATCCGGCCCATAGGCCGCCAATTTGACAGGCCTGAGTCAAAGAGTCTAATAGACTATTAATCTGTGTTATAACCAGGTTGATCTGGGAAGCTCACAAGCATTGACAGGAGCTTGACATCTGTCTCCCAATTTAGCTCTCTAGCTGAAGGAATCAAAACTCTTTTTAGGCATTAGGTGCCACTTGGGAACACTTGGGCATGGATACCCTCCCTCTCTCCATCTCCCCAAAATCATACCAAACTCCCTAGCCTTGTGTGGTTTTGTGAGCTATTATGAGATGTGAGGTGTTGGTCAAGATCAACTATATGCCCAAAACCTTGTAAAGCATTCAAGTCCTTTTCTCCTGAAACACATATTTCTGTATGAGTGTATAATACACAGACTTGACTTCTTTGTTGTTCTGGCAAATGTTGAACCTAGAACATTTGCAACTGATCACTGTGTGTGGGAGTAATTGCTCTTGAAAAGTGTTTTCAAGTAAGCTAGTTCATAATGCAGAGCAAATGAGATCTGTTAGATCTCTGTGGGTGTTTGCAAGAGCACCCAACACAATTTGGCATCCTTTTAATGATGATGATTAGCAGTTTTATACTTAGCAAACAAAAAGGAGAGGAAAAATCATTTTTCTACAAGTGTCCATAAAACTTGCTGAATTCCAGCAACAGCTCTAATTCTTTCCAGATAATATATCCACACTGGGGTTACCACAGTCATCAGTGACCTTTGAAGTCATTCTGTGATCCCAGGAATTCCTAATTCAGTGATGGAAGCATTTGATTGATCATGTTCAAACTCAGTTTCAATCTGGCAAATAAGTTTTAATTACCCGCATATGGGAAAGACTCTAGGTAACTCGGTGACAATAGACCCAACTCTCCCAAGCAGGCACCCTTCAGATAAATTGCACTTTGGTTCCCATAATACCTAATCAGTGTGGCTTGAGAATTATAGAAAATGAAGAGCAATATATATGCAAGGGAAGGTGGGAATTATCATAGTGAGAAAGAAAATTGTATTGTTTAGTCAATGAAATATGTTCTATCTAACAAAAAGAATTGCTTTGAGTTGTGTGTGAAATATTCCAATATCTTATCCTCTTCTATGTTTTGATTGCTGTGCATATTTCTACACTCATTGTGCATTGTTCAACTCTTTGCACCAAAATGAGAATTAGACAGAACTGTCCAATTCTACTAAGACAGTTGCGTAAAACAACTTCCTGTTAATCGCAAAGGTGCTTTTTCAAGAGGCAACTGGACTTTCTTGTTTTTCTTTGTACAGACTTTTAGCTATGCAATTGGGGATGAATACACTTTGAATGGTGTGGCAGTAAGAATGGATTTCCAGAGGAAAAATTGTAGACTACAGGAACCAGGACCACTACTCAGGTGACCCTGAGGACACAGATAAACCTCCAAGTGCTTCAATGATCCTTTAAAAGGATGCAAATAATCAGCCTTCTGCAAGGAATATAAATCCTTCCATTCTCCACTATCCTGTCAGAGCTGAAGAAGCTTCTTGGATGAGTAGCAAAATGTCTTCAAAAGAAAAACAATGAAGTCCAGTTGCCTCCTGAAAAAGCACCTTTGGGACAACCATGACCTGGATGACTGAGAATCTCTACAGACTTTTAACTTTGTTAGAATCAGAAAGGACCTGACACTTTGATTCCCACCATGGACGAATGGCTGCAGAAGCTGATGGAGTTGGCAGAAATTGCTAAATTGACTATTTTGATTTTTTTTTTTAAAAAAAAGAATTTATGTACCTTTGTTGCCACGTGGAGACCACTTCTGAATTTTGTACTTGAGGTTTGAAAAAAATGAAACTTTGATTTTGGGTTTTACCAATTAGATTGATACATGGTTAAAGAAATGGCTAGTTTATATTATTTTGAAAAAAGCAAAAAGTTGTGGTTTGATGTTAATGCTTTGTTTTACTGCAGCAGAATGAGCCGGAATTCAATACTTTTCTTTTTCCCAGCCCTCCCTTACTTCTCTTCCCCATTTCCCTCACCCCACTGCTTTCTATTTACTTTTGTATTTTGTATATTATCTTATAACATAATATTTTTTGGGGGGGGGAGGCTCAATTCATCCCAACCCTTTTGCCAAGATAGGAAAAATTTTATTTTATTTATTTTATTTATTTATTTTGTCACAACAATATATGTAGGTATCATACAAAAAGATTATATAGCATATAAACACATATATGAGTAGATATTAGGAGGTATAAGCATATATATATATATAGGAAGAAGAAAAGAAAAAGAATAGGACAGGAACGGTAGGCACGTTTGTGCGCTTATGCACGCCCCTTATGGTCCTCTTAGGAATGGGGTGAGGTCAATAGTAGAAAGTTTTTGGTTAAAGCTTTTAGGATTATGAGAAGAGACCATAGAGTCAGGTAAAGTATTCCAAGCACTGATGATTCTGTTACAGAAGTCATATTTTCTGCAATCTAGATTAAAGCGGTTGACATTTAGTTTAAATCTATTAGTTGCTCTAGTATTATTGCAATTAAAGCTGAAGTAGTCTTTAACAGGAAGGACATTACAATAGATGATTCTGTGAATTAAACTTAGGTCTTGTTGGAGGCGATGGAGTTCCAAGCTTTCTAAGCCTAGGATTTCAAGTCTGGTGAGGTAAGGTATTTTGTTGTTTTCAGAGGAATGGAGAACTCTTCTTGTAAAATATTTCTGGACACGTTCAATTGTATTGATGTCAGAGATGTGGTGAGGGTTCCAAACAGGTGAGCTGTATTCTAGAATTGGTCTAGCAAATGTTTTATATGCTCTGGTTAGTAGTGTGGTGTTTTTGGAAAAGAAGCTACGCAAGATTAGGTTTACAACTCTTAGAGCTTTTTTTGCTATGTAGTTGCAGTGGGCTTTGGCACTTAGATCATTTGACATGAAAACTCCAAGGTCTTTAACGGGATGGGGGTCGTCAGTAAGGTAATGTCCATTTTAGCTGGGATTGGTTTTTTATGCAATAAAAGTCCTGCTCTCTCTATAGTTTGAACCTACAAACAGCTTTGTTTATCTAAGGTTCTCTCTTGTGTTAGTTGTCTCTAGTGCAAAACTCCTTTACACCCAGTGATTTTATAGTGAGAAGTCAATGTGGATGTGTCAGAAAAAAAGAGGGGGGGGGAGGCAATTTTCCATTCTCCACATGCTGTTTACATTTCAAACATTAAATAAATATATAATTGTTTCTATCAGCTGAATAAATATTTAACAAACACTCAGTTTTAACAGTAGTGTTTGGAAGATCAACTCTGCACCTTTAAAGACATCAGGAATGTATGGAAACTAGTGACCTGAAAGGTAATGCAAACATATCTTTAAAAAAATAATAATCCACAAACATACCTGACAAAAAGAGGACAAAAAATACTCAATTGTGCCTTCTCATGCTAAATCTGATGTCATTTCAATTGTTGACATAACCTGCTAGTGTTTAACTTGCTTGCTTTCATTCATTCTTTCATTCTGTTTTTTAAGGCATCTGAGGGATTGTTTTTGCAATTACAAAATTCTTTGGCTTTTAAGAGCTCATCAGTGTTGTCAAGGCAAGCAATTTGTTCCTAATAACCATTGCAGGCCAACTCAGACCCTGAATTCTAGTAGAGTAAATGTTTACTCATTACATTCCAAACACTGAAGATCACTAGTGGCAAAAATAGCTGGATTCCTGTTAATGGCTGATTGAAAAAATTTGCATATCCTTCTTTAAAAGTTATGAATCTGAATACTTTCAATGTGAAGAGTGAAAAGAATAAGCCATGATATAACCATACACTCATGCAATAAAATTTGCCTTGTTTTGCTCCAACTCTTTTCCATGGTGTTTGAAAAAGGTATTTTGTGCGTTTTTTTTACAGAGTCCATTGCAGCTGACAGCTCCAATTTATTTGACAGAACAGTTTATATCCCTTTGACATGGCAGCAATGAAACCACTTTCCCATAATATCCTAGTATGTAACTTAAATTGCTTAACGAGAATAAATATCTTTCCTCAATCAAGGGTGAAAAGAAATTAGCCAAATTTTTGTCCTTGAACATAACTGTGGCCTTGAACCACATTAAGAAGATGTTTATCTTTGGAGTTGGAACTTGGAAAGAACATTATTATATATTTAGTTGGATTTGTTCAAAATTTAAAATGTTGCCACTGAACCTGAACCTGATTATCATGAAGGTGTCTTGTATCTCAGTGTTAAATACTTTTAACAAATTTTGAACTTTTATAGAATTTTTTTTTTAATTGGCCAAGTGTGATTGGACACACAAGGAATTTGTCTTGGTGCATATGCTCTCAGTGTACATAAAAGAAAAGATACGTTCATCAAGGTACAACATTTACAACACAATTGATGGTCAATATATCAATATAAATCATAAGGATTGCCAGCAACAAAGTTACAGTCATACAGTCATAAGTGGAAAGAGATTGGTGATGGGAACTATGAGAAGATTAATAGTAGTGCAGATTTGGTAAATAGTTTGACAGTGTTGAGGGAATTATTTGTAAGATCCTTCATAAACCTCCTTAGAGTTTCCTATTGCTAACTGACGTGTTATTCATTGATAGTGCATTTCTTTATTGTACAATAGCCTTGTCATCGTCTAATTTTTAAATTAGTATCCATTGAAACCGTTTATTTTTTTTTAAAAAAAATCTCAGTTATCATTTAAAAAAATCAGAATATAGAACTAGATCCCCAAAGGATTAAGGAATGGAAAAATACAGTAAAGCCAACAATGGATAAATCATAAATAGGGCTGTGTAGTATATTAGAAAAAGTTATTTTCAAAGGAAGAGCTAAGTAACCATCCTTTTTTTTTATTAAAAAGTTTTTACAAAATTTTTTAAACCCCCCCTTTTTTTCCCCTCCCCCCACTCCACCCATTCCTCCCTCCCTCCAAAACCACCCTTCCCCCCCCCGCGACTTCCCAGAACAAACACAAGGTATAGTTCAAAAAACAATCATTCACTAAATTTTCCCTTTCCCAGAACACCCATAAGGTATAGTTCAAAAACAAACATAAGCTAAATTATTCCAAAACAATTATACAAATTTTTCCTCTCTGGCTCTGACTTCCCCCTTACATAACCAAAATCCTTTAAGAAATAACAATTAACATTGATAAAATATATTCAATACAGCAGATTAATCCTAAAGTATTTAAAACCATATAATGCTTAATAATCCAATCCAATTCAGAGAATATCTCCCTTGTAACTTCTATAAACCATATAATCAACCCATTTTTCCCCCCAAATCTTTCTTACATAAAGTGTTTTGAGAATATTCTATTTACAATTCAGTAAAACACATTACATAATTTCGATACAGCAAATTACAATCTCTATTCAACTTTAGTCCTTCCTCTTCTGACCATCACCATTTTTCTTAGTAAACAAGCTTAAGAGAAAAGAAAAAAAAATCCAATATAATTCCAAATATCTAGTCTTTTGTGATATATACCAAGCATATAATCAACCCATTTCTTCCAGATCTTTCTTGCATATAGTTTTTCAGGAACGCTAATATTTTTATCTGTTAATATTTCAAAAAAAACTTCTTTCAAGAATAATACTTTTGTCTCTTGCCGGTTTTTTTGATGCATTAGTCTCTGTCTTTCCTTCATTACTCCTTTTAATCACAATATCAATCACAATCACAATATCTCCTAATGGTTCCTTTTGTCCAGCAATCCATAAATTACTACCATATATTCCATCAATCCGGAAAGAAAACCCTTGTAAAGCATTAGCCCTGTGTATTTTATTGGTCCGGGAAACAACCTCTTGTAGCGCAAATTCAGGTGTTTCATCCAAATCTTTTGAAGATAGCCTCTTTACATCATCTTGTTTATTCATGATCATATCTTCATTTTTATCCACTTTTGCTTGTATCTCCTCCACTCCATTTTCCAAGTACTGATTAGTTTCCTCCAAACTCTCATCCAAAACATCCCAATTTTTTTATTAATTCATATTTTTGGATAATTACATACATTTTCTCTCTATATTCCTGTATAAAGTCACGAATCCATTCTTCTGAAAGAACCTTCATGGCCAAATTCTTACTGAGAGTTCCCTTCTAAATACCTAAGCAAACTAACGTAATTCAGCAGTCCGTTTAGATCCAAATAAAAAAAGAAGAAATTAAAAATAAGCAAAAATCCAATCTGCTCTGCTTACAGTCCAGCACGATATGATAGAGTCTCCATTCACTTTCGCTTTCTCAGCAACTAACGAACACCATTTTGTTTCAATGTTGATTGTAAGCGGAAAAAAGTTTCAAAAAAAAAACAGAAGTCAGATTTAATACTTGCAGTTTAAATGACTGATCTCTTGTGTTTGTTCCATCTGCTTATTAAAATCCATAGCAATCATTTGAAGCAGAGATGGTCGCTTTCTTCTCTTTCTGCCAAAGCAGAGACACGCTGGATCTGGAGCTGCTGCAGAGGGATTTCCAGGGAACTTTCCCCTTCGAGTTTCCCGCTTTCAAATCGAGAAAGTGGGGCCTCTAGGGAGTTCTTCCTATCCCTCCTCTGCTCTTTCCTTTCCCCTTTGCCAGGGGAAAGTACTTTCAGCTGGCGAACAGCTGATATTCGCTGTTTTCGCCGGCTTTTTACAGAATCCCAGTGCGGGCGCATTTCAGGCATCCGTCTAAGAGAGCGGAGCCACCGGAAGTCTCTAAGTAACCATCTTTGATTAAAGTATTGAGGCTTTAAAGGCTGCCTCTGAATGTTGCATCTGGATATAGAGGCGCTATGTTCATTGGCAGCGTCAGTGGTTGTGTTACCTGTAACATGTAACACCTTTATATACCTAAGCCAGGGGTGAAATCCAGCAGGTTCTGACAGGTTCCGGAGAACCGGTAGCGGAAATTTTGAGCAGTTTGGAGAACCCACAAATACCACCTCTGGCTGGCCCCAGAGTAGGATGGGAATGGAGATTTTGCAGTATCCTTCCCCTGTCACACCCACCAAGCCACATCACGCCCACCAAGCCACACCCACAGTACCAGTAGTAAAAAAAATTGGATTTCACCACTGACCTAAGCACACTCACAGCCTAGAAAAACTGCAAAAGCAACTGCTGTCCTTCTTTCCCTAAAAAGTTCTAACTCCAAATTAACAATCTGGGCTCTGTGATCTTAGTTGATTAGAACTTGTGTTGGCAACTGCTGGCTGAAACTGACTAGAACTTAATCAGGTTAGCACGGAAGGCTTTTATTTTCATGGCTCTCTGCATTAGTGAGAAAATGAATTTTTATTACCATTTATGACCATCATATTTGCAAATGGTCACTATCTGAGGCACTTGCTAAACTAGGACTATAATAGGGATCTGAAAAGGTTCGAAAGGAATATTCACTTGGGTAAAGGTTCGTGTGAACAACCTCTTCAGACCAGTGTTGCAAAGTTACATGATCTCCCTTTTTCTAAAACAGGGGTCTCCAACCTTGGTCCCTTTAAGACTTGTGGACTTCAACTCCCAGAGTTGAACTCTGGGAGTTGAAGTCCACAAGTCTTAAAGGGACCAAGGTTGGAGACCCCTGTTCTAAAAGGAAGCAGACGTGTTTCTTCACTAAGAGACCACAACTAACAGTTCCAAGAACTGGAATACGCTTTCTACAATTATACAGGGCATGCATAAATGTCTGCAGGTTACTAGAACCATTGATCAAGATCTCAAGGCAACTTTAAGTGCTTTGTCAAGGAGATTTTTTTTTTTACAGTCTTGTCTCAATGGGGAGAATGGCAACATCCTTGTGATGCCATCCTCCTCTGCCCAAAATAGAAATTTTGTTTAAAGATCTTCCTGAGAGAAACTCTGGAATAAACAAGCTCTTCAAGGAAAACACAGTCCTTTAAGCCTGCTGAGTGAAGCTATTTAAAACCTTAGAAATAATAATTGGCAGGTTGAACTGACTCCAACTACAAACCAGAAGTCAATGAATAACATTTGCCAAAGGAGGAGGGATGAGAAAGACAGCTTCGATGAGGATTCTGGCTGCTGCGTTTGCCAAGAACTTTGAATGCCAATCTCACCTGCTGGACATGCAAGCAGTCTAATCTGGAAATAACAAAAGGTGCATATGATTCGGATAAAGGCTGTGGTTTGTTCTGGGTAGAGAGCAGGGGTGAAATGCTCCCAGTTCGGACCGGATCACCTGATCCGGTAGCTATGGCGGCAGGTGGTTCAGAGAACTGGTAGCAAAAATCCCTGCGCCCCCACCCCCACCCCCGCCCATGCCCAGCTGAGCCGCGTGATCATCAGAGGGGTTTTTTTTTACTTTTAAAAGCATTTTTTCTTCAGCTGAAAAAATGCTTTTAGAAGTAAAAAAAAAAGCCTCTGATGATTGCGCAGCTCAGCTGGGTGCTAGCCAAAAAATGTGGGTGGAGTCCGTTTTTCCTCCCAGCAGGCTTCCCTGAAGTTTCTCTGAAGTCTGCTGAGAGAAAAAATGGACTCCCCCCCCTTCGTTTTTTGATTTGCCCAGCAGAGCCTGCTGGGAGGAAAAACGGGGTGGGGGGTTTCATTTTTGAGAGAGAGAGAGAGAGAGAGAGAGAGAGAGAGAGAGAGAAAGGAAGGAAGGAAGGAAGGAAGGAAGGAAGGAAGGAAGGAAGGAAGGAAGGAAGGAAGGAAGGAAGGAAGGAATGAGTAGAAACCTGGCACTAGACACAGCTTCATAGGATAATCCAGGGCTGGAAGGGACCTGAAGTTCATCTAGTCCAACCTTGCCCCACTAGGACATTGCTAGTGAGTTTCTGTCTTTTGATCCCCCAGTCACATAGCCACACCCACCCAGTCACATGACCCCCCCCACCAAGCCATGCCCACCAAGCCACACCCACAGAACCAGTAGCAAAAAAATTCAGATTTCACCCCTGGTAGAGATTGAAGCTATATTGACATGTGCTTATTTTCAGTATGGGATAGAAACAAGGAAGTGGATCAATGGTGGGTTGCTATCGGTTCGCCCCGGATCAGGCAAACCGGGAGCAGCCACGGCAGGAGGTTCCGCCCACCTACCCAACGCTTCTGTGCATGCGCAGAAGCATCACGTGTGCGCACATGCAAGAAGCATCACGCACACATGCATGCGCAGAAGCATCATACGAGCACACGCATGCTCGTGCGTGCATGAGTGAACTGGTAGCGAACTAAATTGAAACCCACTACTGAAGTGGATGTAATTCACTAGGGTCTTGGTGTAATTTTCTGGCAGTCCAGATGGTGGTGATGCCATCCGTATACCTCAAATATACTAAAGGATTGAAAGTCAGGAAGTATAGTTTCAAAACAGTTATAAATGTACAAATATTTAATCATGAATATGCCATTCAAATATATGAACTGACGTCAGATATAAAACAATGGGAAGAAAATGCATTGGCTAAATATGAGAGGATGAAAAGTTGTATTTCTGAGTTGTATTTAGGAGCCGCGGTGGCGCAGTGGTTAGAGTGCAGTACTGCAGGCTATTTCTGCTGATCACCGGCTGCCAGTAGTTTAGCATATCGAATCTCACCAGGCTCAAGGTTGACTCAGCCTTCTATCCTTCCGAGGTGGGTAAAATGAGGACCCAGATTGTTGGAGCCAATATGCTGACTCTGTAAACCACTTAGAGAGGGCTGTAAAGCTTATATAAGTCTAAGTTCTGTTGCTATTGCTATTTCAGAAGACCTGTCACCCATTTCCATGACATCTTCCATTTCATTGGTCCTAAAATGACAATTGCTAAATCTGCTGAATTCCAGTCTTTCTTTTCTGGCCAAAGAGGGAGAAAAATGGTTTGTGAAGGAAAGATGATAATTTGGGTATAGGATAAGTTCATGCCTAGATGATTTAGCTGTATCTATAGATGTGTAATTATAATAGACTTTGTAATGCACTATAATTCAACAACTGCTGATTGAAATTTGGTTATTTATATATAATGTTCTTAAGGTTATTAAATATCAAAACTAGGAACATAATAGTTGTGTGAGAAAAAAGGAATCTTTATATGGTAGATTTCTATCTTGTCCCAGCAGGATAACCTCACTTGACTTAGGAAAGCAAGTGTGTTTTCTGCCCTAGAAATTTCTCCTCTAGCGGCAGGAAGTTAAATTAGACAGGTAAATACTGCCATCTAAAGGCCATCATTTGTGCTTACATAATACCAACATGTACAACATAGACTTTCACAGCTCCATTGGAGAATGCTATCATATTAAATTTTAAAAAAACTTGTAAGAATCTGTGAAACATCTCACCAACCAGAAAAAGAAGCAGTAGTAATATCCACTTTGCAACATGGAAGAAAAAAAATCCTCAGCCAAATAAAATTCATTAAGAGAAATATAGTTGTGAATTGTTTTTAGCGAATTCATTCATTCACACACTCCCTTAGAATCTGGTTTATAATTTGGATTTTTTTGCTACACTTTTCTAGATTCTGCATACACTTGTGGCTTTTTAGGAAACTTTCATACTAACATAAAGGAAAGACGAACTGGGTGTGAATTTTCAAGCCCTTTTTAAAAACTTTTTTTTAAAGTTTTTAAAAGTGGCAAATACTACAAGAAGAATGTGTTTTTCTACATAAATGAAATGTTCTGGATTTAGTGTGCTCCACATGTTCCTTATAACAGCTTTGTGGAAGACTTCCAAAGCAAACTGAATGCATTGAACATAAAATATCCAGCTAGATAGGTTTCCTTTTATTAAAGGACTGCAAAACAGAACTAATTTATCCACTGTTTGGGGAGGATATTTTTTTAAAAGAGGAGGGGGGCATGTCATCTGTACAGAAGGAAAAAACCTGCTCTGGTCATATTGAATTTTATCTGTTTTATTATTTCTTACTACATGACATCTGAAATATTCTTAAACTAAACTTCAAAGGTTCAAGTAAGTTTTCAATATGGTACAAGGGGATTAATTTGTGCCTTAGTGCAGGGGTATCCAACCATGGCAGCTTCAAGACTGATAGAGCTCAACTCGCAGAATTCCCTAGTCAGCATGGCTGGCCCAGTCTTAAAGTTGCCAAAGTTGAATACCCCTGCCTTACTGCAAATTGGAAGATGAAGGCACGCTCATTTCTGTTAACACCCATAGAAATTTGTCTCATAAATGAGATAGACGAGAGGTCGAACGACTAGCCTTGTGGTGCAACCAAAACAATCTGGAACTGAACACACTCAAAACCGTAGAAATGGTGGTAGACTTTAGGAGAAACCCTTCCATACTTCCACCTCTCACAATACTAGACAACACAGTATCAACAGTAGAAACCTTCAAATTTCTAGGTTCTATCATATCGCAAGATCTAAAATGGACAGCTAACATCAAAAACATCATCAAAAAAGGACAACAAAGAATGTTCTTTCTGCGCCAACTCAGAAAGCTCAAACTGCCCAAGGAGCTGCTGATTCAGTTCTACAGAGGAATTATTGAGTCTGTCATTTGCACCTCTATAACTGTCTGGTTCGGTTCTGCAACCCAACAAGAAAAACACAGACTTCAGAGGATAATTAGAACTGCAGAAAAAATAATTGCTACCAACCTGCCTTCCATTGAGGACCTGTATACTGCACGAATCAAGAAGAGGGCCGTGAAAATATTTACAGATCCCTCACATCCAGGACATAAACTGTTTCAACTCCTACCCTCAAAATGACGCTATAGAGCACTGCTCAACAGAACAACTAGACACAAGAACAGTTTTTTCCGGAAGGCCATCACTCTGCTAAACAAATAATTCCCTCAACACTGTCAAACTATTTACTAAATCTGCACTACTATTAATCTTCTCATAGTTCCCATCACCAATCTCTTTCCACTTATGACTGTATGACTGTAACTTTGTTGCTGGCAATCCTTATGATTTATATTGATATATTGACCATCATTTGTGTTGTAAATGTTGTACCTTGATGAACGTATCTTTTCTTTTCTGAGAGCATATGCACCAAGACAAATTCCTTGTGTGTCCAATCACACTTGGCCAATAAAAATTCTATTCTATTCTATTCTGTTCTAGAACTGACCATTTTCTTACATTGGATGGGTACAGTAATCCTACAGTGTGCTGGTTCTCCAATCATTTGGTAGCAAAATCTCATCAAGTCACACCCTTTAATTAACTGGAAGGAGGGGAGGAACCACTCCAACTTCTGCTGGCACAATTAAGATTTAAAAGAAAATGAAGTAACTTAGAGCCAACTCCAACTTGTCCTCTTTCTCCATCATGGAATACCTCTTTTGCAGCTCTATGTTTGACAATGCCAGTCCATGGATGCAACAGGGAATATCACTGTAAAAGAGGTGTGGGACTCTTCACCCTATCTGATGGAACTTCTAAAAGGAAGCTGCCTGGCAAGTATACATGTGCCAGATCCACAAGGCTTAAAATTTCGTTTCTGGTCTCAAACCATGCATTACATTAGCTTTGTAGTAAAAACTAGAATATTTCTCTGCAAAGCTATTCATAAAATTGATCAAAAGTGGAACCAGATTCCAATTTGACCCAGTCGCTTCTTTTAAACATAAGCATGGGGCGCCATCATACATTTTAATAGCTCTTTTTTTAAAAAAAGAATCAAATACCATTCAGCCATTTCAATCTCTCATACCTATATATTTTTCCATGATCAAAGTATTATAAAGTTCTTTTCAGATAAACTGGGGAAGAAAAATGGGAGTCAAAACTGCAAAGAAATGCCTTTGGAAATAAATTGTTGCTATTATTCTTTTTCTTTCTCATTATAAGACTTTTCAATGGCATGAAAATAAGAAAAGCAGGAATCGAGCTTGGCTGCTAGAAACTAACCTCTGCAACAATGTGTGTTTCCTAAATCATCTACATCTGGCTGGTGACTTAATGAGCCAGAGCTTACCAACGTGGGCCCTGGAATAATTCAAGAGAGAATGAGAAAGGGAGACAAAAGGACATTATGTTTGTATTTTGAATTGTTTGTATTTTGAATTTTCCCAGGTGCTCATGCAAAATAGGTGCAGATGTTTTCAGCCAATGGATGAGTTATATTATATTGTTATAAATACAAGCTGTGTGCATGCTATCATCTTTGCCACAGGTCCTAAAATGCCCTAAGAGATTACTAAGTCTTGAGTTTTTAAATATAAAATGCATAGAAACAAGACATTGTTTCAGTGGTGAATATATTTCAACATTGTTGAAGGTGGAAAGTATGAAATTGGAATTTGACTGTCAGACATTATTACTTATTACTATGTACTTTATTGTGGAAATTTAAAACTATATGCATTCAGATACAGAGAGCTTCTTTGGTGTAGTGACTAAAACACTGGATCAGAAGCTTGGAGGCTAGGAGTTCTAGTCCTGCCTTAGACATAGAAGCCAGCAAGGGACTTTGGATACATGCACCTCCTCTCTCTTCCATTGGTAGAAGTTACTGGCAACCTATTTCTGAAACTTGCAAAGATAACTACATGGATTGTTCCTATAGTCACCAGGAGCCAATTGACCACGTAAATAATAATGAAAAATAGTAAGTGAGACATTCATTATCCCGCTGGTATAAATGTCTTTTATCTCAGCTTTTCATCCTATATGTTGGCTTACAAAATACTTGGTTTGTATGGCTGGGTTGGGGAATATTGTCAGGGTGCCACATAATTGACAAAATCACCAATGGCATGTTTAGCCCACTCTAATTAGTAAGGAACTGTCCCTTCTTTCTCATTGTTAGTCTGAATAAATTGTGGCTAGAAAAGAAAAGGTGTTTTTTTTTAGGATGGGGCATAACTGGAGCTGCCAAGTTATTCTGGTCTCTCTAAATTCATAATGAAAAAAGGATCTCAAATCTGGTCACTGAGTATGCGGGAGCTATAGTATATCCATAGTATTAGCTCCTTATGGCAATAACCACTTACTTAAGCAAAGGTAAGAAGAATTAAATAGAAATTCACAGAAGAATAAGAAGCTGATATAGTCATTTGGCCCTGATGAAATTGGGATGTGCATTTCATTTACATGGCACACACTTGGTTTTACTTAGACAGGATTCAAATACTTAATATATCATCAAAACTTCTCAGGATTCCTTCAGCTTCCTGCAAAGAGCATTACAATGTTGTTTAGATCTGTGCAAAATAAGCAAAGAGGCACTGCTTTGAGTTCCTGATGAGAGGGGTGGCACATGTCAGCTCTTCTATGTGAATTAGAGTCCCAAGAGTTTTCAAGAATCTACATCTGAAAATGAACTTGCATGATTCATGATGTTCCTTGCCACCCACTTTCCTGCTAACTCAGATGAAAAACCTACAGATTTGATATTTTGATAGAGGAGGTATGAAAAGGTTGACGAAATCTGAATAACTGTGGTGAGCACAATTTTCTATGAAATTCTGTTCCGCTATTTATCAGTTTATGCTCTTAGTCCTTCTGCAAAGATCAGAAATACTCCTTCAGCGCTTAGATGATAACGTTTGAATAGAAACTTATATTTCAAGTGGCAATGGAGTGGAAAAGACCAACATTAAGATTTGCTCCAGAAAGATGCTTGTTTGTGCTTTGCTGCTATGCGGTGACAGACTGCCATGAACTGTGGCGAAGGTAAATGAAGGGGAGAAAACTTTTGGGAAAATGAAAGTAAGTGCTATATCTCCTCGAGATGCTGCCTCAAGGTCATCCAGCTGGAAGAAAGGCGGGATCAGCATACCAAACTGCACTTGTACTGACTGTTCTTAAAATATCTTGCCTGAACCTAATTGGTTACACTGGGGTGGACTATGAGAAATAGTTAAGGGAAAGGAAAGTAGAATTTAGGAATTTTGGCATGTGATTCTCAGTTCTGGCTTCGCAATACTGCAATACATTATTAATAATCCTGCTGTTACCGTATGCCTCCCACCGACCCGTACGCTCTCACAGAGAGGGTCTCCTCAGGGTGCCATCCGCCAAACAATGTCGGCTGGCGGCCCCCAGGAGTAGGGCCTTCTCTGTGGGAGCATCGACGCTCTGGAATGAACTCCCCCCTAGCCTACGTCAAGTGCCTGATCTTCGGACCTTCCGTCGTGAGCTAAAAACATATTTATTTACTCAAGCGGGACTAGCATAATAGTTTGATTTTATATTGGGGTTTTATTAATATTTTAAATTTTAAATTTATTTTTAACTATCAGCCGTTTAGTAATTGCTATATTTTAATTTCTTTTAATTGTATATATTTTGTATTTTATTTCTGGCTGTACACCGCCCTGAGTCCTTCGGGAGAAGGGCGGTATAAAAATTTAATAAAATAAAATAAAATAAATAATACACCTGATCTCTAATAATCTGATCTCCCATGGTAGGATTGTGGCAGGCCTGGATCCTGAAGGCACCAAGGTAATATGGCTTCCAGGCCTGACACTATATCTTTCTGCACAAATGGAGCCAAGGATCATTTTTAATTAAGGTTTAAGTTGTGACAGGTCTGACATATGCACTTGAAAGCAGAGACATGACAGTCTAGTCCAGGGGTGTCCAACTGGCTGTCCACAGGTCAGATGCATCACACGCAGGCCATGTCCACTCCAGCTCTGCAAATGGGAAAAACATCACAAAATGTGATGGCAATGTGATGCAGCAAATTTGACACCCATGGTCTAATCCATTTTGATGGCAAAGATAACAGATTCAGAGGAGTCAGACCAGGGGTGAAATGCTCCCAGTTCAGACCAAATCGTCCGATCCGGTAGCAATGGCGGTAGGTGGTTCGGAGAAGCGGTAGCAAAAATCCCTGCTCCCCCCCCCCTGCCCGTGCCCAGCTGAGCCACGCGATCATCAGAGGTTTTTTTTTTTACTTTTAAAAGCATTTTTCTTTGGCCGAAAAAATGCTTTTAAAAGTTAAAAAAAAAGCCTCTGATGATCATGCGGCTCAGTTGGGATCGTAAGAAAATTTTAAAAGCATTTTTTCTACAATCTCTTTGGCTGAAGAGGTTGTAGAAAAAATGCTTTTAAAGGGTTCTGACGATCAGGCAACTCAGCTGGGATCGTCCGAAGAGGTTGCAGAAAAAATGCTTTTAAAAGTAAAAAAAAGAAAGTTGGCCATGCCCACCCAGTCACATTACCACCACCACCCCACCAAACCACACCCACACAACCAGTAGTAACAAATTTTACATTTCACCACTGAGTCAGACCAGTTGCACATCAGAACACAGATGCTTTTTCCTGTCACCTGCCCAGTTAGGACACTGTAATCAGCTGGTCTCAAAGTAATAGGGAAACATTCCCATATCAAATATCATTTGAATGTTATAGCAAAGGGGACTGGATTCCTATTAGCTACTCCAATGGAAGTTCTTAGCCTAATTTTATTCCAACCAAACTGAAGGATCGCCCGCAAACATTACTTAATGTGAAATAAAGATCCTTTGGTAGACTATGGCTCCTTCTATACAGTGGGGACTTCAGTGATGGTGGCTATGGACATGAAAGCACAGCCAGGAGCAGAAGAATTAAGTGAATATAAGCTCTCTAATAACGAATCTCTAGCCAACGACTTTATGTCACAGCCTTTCTGAAAGAGATGGACTGCACTTTATGTGCCCCTTTTTTCCTTTGATGTACTGCTGTAAATGAAGCCTGCAAACCCAGACTACAGGCTGATACCCAATCCACATCTCCAAGGAGAGTTCTGACTGTCTGTCACATACAAACTCCAGTTAACCCTCCCTCTGCTGGATGCAGGAAAAGGGTCTGTTTTTTAAAAAAAAAAAGGAGAGGGAGAAGTCTGTGGAGAAAGGCTGAAGAAGTTTTGGTCTGCTATAATTCCTCTGAAGCCTGTAGGGAACGTGACCACCTTCTAGAAATGGGAGAAATCCCTAAAGTAGGGAAACATTTGCTTTAGGAACTGTTGACAAATATGTTACTAGGAAAATGCTCTCTGTTTCATTTCTGCCTTCTGTGTTCCGCTAAGTCTTATTTTACTTCTCTCTGTGTGTAAGTTAAGGAACTGGGCATTTAATTTCAGCCTCGTTCAGACTTTACTTTTATTATTGCAAAAATACTGGCTTTTTTTCTTTAAAGTCCTCTTGTGATTTGTAATAATAATAATAATTTGAAACCTCGACAGTGTTTTCTTTTTCCTGAGGTTTTGGTTCTTAATTTGTAGCAGACCAGGTTTATTCAGAGTCTGCCCAGCCTCGTGTTTTCCTTTGGATTTCTCTTTCTTAACTAACTTGCAGGTTGTTATATTATTGTGATCGGGACGTCTCTGCAATTATTTTCTTCCTCTGTGGACATTGCATTACATTAATTTTTTAAAATAACTTCAACCTTTTTTTCCCTTGCTTCCTGTGAAATTTGTTTATATCCCAAAGGTAGAAGGGAGGGCTGAATCTTCGGGTCATCATACTTTTATACTACACGGTCGGGCTTTATTAAAATTATTCCAACCTTTACATTTCACTTTTTTAATTGCCAGAAAGCAACACAGATATCATCTCACTAGGCTGCTGGACCACAGTTCAACTCCACTGGAAGGTTAAATTTGAGAATGGCTGTAATGATAGAACTGTGCAAGTTTGATAGTGGTTTCCCCACAGGCATAGTGGCTCAGGGACTTAATGATGTCAGAGATGGGCTTTGCTCTGGAGGTTCAAATTCTAGCACCGCAGGACAGGGTGAGCTCTGTCAGTCACCTCAGCTTCTGCCCATCTAGCATGTTGAAAAGCATCTAATATGAAAGTAGATAAATAGGTACCATTTCAATGGGGAGACGAGTTGGCATTTTGTGCGGATGGTCAGAACCCTGATGGTGCTGGATCTTTCCAGATGTGACACCCATTTGTGAGATGACTTTGGTACAGGGAGAAGGCTCTAGATGTCATTTGTCTTTCTTTTTGGTGCAGAACTAGCTTGCCTCCTGTGGTGCACCTTAGAAAGCAAGTGAGCCTGAACCAAACAGGTTGGCACAGCTACAACTCTGCATTGTAGTCTCCTGGCTAATGTAACATCACTGTATGCTAAATAAATGACAATAAGTGTTTTCCTCATCCCCAGGTGAATTAGGGAGAAGCATGTCTGAGTTGCTTACATATACTTGCTGCTTGTTTTGGACATAAGCCATATTTTCCTCATCATCAGTTTGATCATGGATCTAGCTTTTTTCTGTCAACTTCTTACTCTCTGTATCAGGGTGTAAGAGTCCTGTCTTTCTTCCATACTAGGTTTAAGGAATGAATGCCAGGTGAATTACCTCCTGGAGGATAGGTGATAGCAGCAGGAACTACTAAGGTGTCATCCCAAATCAATAGGAAGAATAGGATATGAAGACCCCATAAGGATTCGGGAGAAGAAATTTGAGGTTTCTAACTGTCTCTCTTGTGGCTCTCAACAGTTTATATTTCTCTGGAAATTAATTATTCATGCATTTTCAAAAGTTCTTGAAGTTTTATAGTTGCTTGTGATACAGATTTTCACAATGCTAAAAACTGGTTGGAAATCAATTTTACCTGACTGTCTAGTTTACTGCATATGTAATAATAAGGTGTCTTCCAGAAAGAAGTCAAGGTAGTACTTGGATGAGAGGAAAAAAAGGGATAAGCGGTTATATTTATAGCCTGCCATTCTCTGATTCTTTATCTAAGCATATCTACTGTGGTTTCCAGAAATAACTGCTAAAGAGGTAGTATAGGCCCTTTGATTTGTATCAGTAGAAATGATTGATAGCTTCAGAATCAGGATGTCTATGAAGATTCTCGGTCATCAAGGTCATGGGACAACCCATGGTGAAAAAGCATCTTTGGTTCAGAATCAATAGGTTTCATGAAAAACTTCACATGTTTAATTGCTATAAGGCAGTCAAACTGAGTCAAAATACAGAAACAGCTCCTGAGAATTTTATCAATTATTGCATGTATGGATTGTTAGAGTATAGGCAATAGTACGTTAGCATTCATCCTTATCCCTAGATTATAGATCCTACTTTGCCTAGAATTTGAGAATGTTTAGAGTAAAACTGGATCTTGGTTGTGCTCATTGGCATAAAACCAAAAGTGTCAAAATGGATCAACCAGATCATTACTGTTAACAGGCAATGTCACATGCAGCATGTGTAGAACTAAAGCTAGTAACCTAGCCCACATCGTCTCCATCTTACTAAAGTCATTACATGAAAGCCTAGAATGATCAAAGCCATGTAAATTCATTACATGAAAGCCCAGTGTGATCAAAGCCACGATGGGTTACAGAGCTCAATATGCGTAGCCAATCTGGCGATGACCATATGGAGAACTGTGACTTGGAATGTAAGAGGAATAGACTATCAGTTTATAAAATTGAAAGAGAGAAAACTAGATATGTTGTATTTCTATGAAACCAGGAGAAAGATGCAATAGATCTGATTGAAGGACATAATAGATTGATCTTGTAAAGTTGATGAGGGTGTAAGTTTAATTATGAATAAAAGGGCTGAAGTGTATATCAACAAATATGAACTCATTTCTACTACCTTGGTATGTATATGAAATGTACATGTGTATATATGTATATGAAAGCAAGAACTTATTAGCTGGTGACATTCCATGTTACAATCCAATGAATGGAAGTAATGGAAGAAATACATCTTAGGGCAGAAACACGCAATATTTTGAAAGAAGATTCACTATGTTCATATTCAGGGAAAAATAGTAATGTAAATAGAAGATGGTATTGAGATGGGAAAGTACAGAAAAAATATCTAAGCATTCAGAAGCATGAAAATATGTAAGAATGGTGATTGTTTAGTAAGCATCTCCTTTTAAAAAACTCAGTTTAATCATAATTTAGCATCTGTTCTGCAATTTGGCCAGTACTTTGCTCATGCATGCCCCAAAGGTTATTTCTGGAAGAAGGACCCAGCTTTCCAAAAGGCATGGCTTGTGAAATAAGTCGCCCTAAATCTTGTAAAACCTTAATGATTCCTTTCTCGAAACCTTGCAGGAGAAGGAGAAAAAGGATCTAGGGAGACGTATGGCATTCTTTCCCTAAAAAGCTTTGAAATATGTTCAAAAATATTTTATGAGGTCACACTAAAAAAAGAATAATTGGAAGAAAAATTCTGCTTGTCTAAGCGAAGAGCACATTTGTAGCAGTGGGGTAAATGTTTTATCGATTGAGAAACTGGGAAACTCGAGTCATTACTCACCATGGGCTAAAGAATAATTGCTAATGCTCTAGCGGAAAGATTAAAAACAGTTTCTGGAAGTATTTCTTACAATGATCAATGGTGTATCATCCCAGGCCATTGGATCTTCAATAACATTTTTCCCTTTTGGGATGCAATCAATTTTTATAATATGATTCATTCGCCAGTGGGCACGCTTTCTGTAGACGATGAAAAGGTACTTATGTGCCTTATATTGTTGAGAAGTAATCATATATTGCCAAGGCTAAGGTTAAGATAGAAAAGATCTACCTGTAACTCCCCTCCTTCCCTCCCTCCCTCCCTCCCTCTCTGTCTCTCTCTGTCTCTCTCTTTCTGTCTCTCTCTCTCTCTCTCTCTTACTCTTTTTAAGTGGATTGGAGAAATAGTTGTAAGGGTAGCTACTGGCTCTTTTATTGTTTCCTACTTCATTTTTTTTACCCACTTACTTCAGTGCTGTCTTAAATAAATAATCATCATGAAACAGAGGCTTCTGCAGATTTTAGACTAGGCCTTCATTGACCTGTAACTATACAACCTCTGTTTTCAAGAGCCTGCAATAACTTCAAGAGCTGACTTCTTATTAAAGCCTGCCACAAGATTTCTGTTCTTCCCCACTTGCATTATGACACAAACTAATTGAAAAAACCAAATCCTCCTTTTAAGATCAAGTAAAGGTAATAACCATTTGGATTTTGAAAAGTTTCCCAGTTAGAACGTCTATTTACATGCACATCGTTCAAAGATAACTTGACATTGGAATGTGGTCCAGACAACTTGATAAACAATTAGGATTCAGCAGCTATCAAATTATTATTTTTTTTCATTGTGAGCAGACAGAGTGACTGCCAACACCTAAAAAATAGGGACAGGAAGAAAGTTCATTAGGGATCTTCATGGAGTTTAAAAGCAAAGGTGGCATTCAACACATAGCACTATAGAACTGAAAGAGATATTAGCGGTTCATTCATCCAGAATGCAAGATACTCTTTCAGTATTTTTGAAATGAGGTGGTGATAATTTGCTTATATATTGAAGCAGGGGTGAAATCCAGCAGGTTCTGACAGGTTCTGGAGAACCAGTAGCGGAAATTTTGAGCAGTTCGGACAACTGGCAAATACCATCTCTGGCTGGCACCAGAGTGGGTGAGAATGGAGATTTCGTAATATCCTTCCCCCAGGAGTGGGGAGGGAATGGAGATTTTGCAGTATCCCTCCCCTGCCATGCCCACCAAGCTACACCATGCCCACCAAGCCACGCCCACAGAATCAGTAAAAAAAAAATTGGATTTCACCACTGTATTGAAGCCAAGAAAATGTGGACATATCCATATACATACCAAGGCTCAAGCTAAAGAAGATTCTATTTGACTATATATAGTTTTGTTTTTTTGTTTTGTTTTAATGACCCTATAATCTCTTCCATTGGGATGGAGTTGCCCCCCACCCCCAGTATATATATTGGCAAACATTATTTATTTATTTTATTTATTTATTAGTTTGTCAAACATGTACAAGATAGCAGGTATGAATATGAACATGGACATGAACGAAGGAAATGAATACAAATGAATGGGGACAGTAGGACAGGGGCAGTAGGCATGCTGGTGCACTTATGCATGCCCCCTTTATGGACCTCTTAGGAATGGGGTAAGGTCCATGATAGAAAGTTTAAGGTTGAAGCTGTGAAGGTTTGAGGATGTAACAATTTTTTTTTTTTGCATTTATATCCCACCCTTCTCCGAAGACTCAGGGAGGCTTACACTATGTTAGCAATAGTCTTCATTCTATTTGTATATTTATATACAAAGTCAACTTATTGCCCCCAACAATCTGGGTCCTCATTTTACCTACCTTATAAAGGATGGAAGGCTGAGTCAACCTTGGGCCTGGTGGGACTAGAACCTGCAGTAATTGCAGGCAGCTGCTGTTAATAACAGACTGCATTAGCAGTCTGAGCCACAGAGGCCAATGGAGTCGGGTAGAGTATTTCAGGCATCGATTATATCAAAGCCAGCACAGTTGAATGGGAAGGAAAAGTTTGCAGTTCTCCAAAAACTGGTTGCAACAAAAAAACAAAAAAGGTTGCATTTAGTCACTTCTGTATAGAACTTATTATGTCAGGCTTTTCCAGTGAAGGATACATTAGGTGACAGCATTCGAAATAAATAGCTAGGCAGAGTATTGAACACACTGTGTGTGCATCACTTCATCAGAAAATCCTGATATATACTGTGTGATTCATCACTTAGGTCAAAGGAAGTTGTAAATTTAGAGGCCAAGCCTTTTCCTTATCTTGAAGCTTTAGCAACATAACTGTGATTTAAGATCTGTCCTTGAAAATCTATGTTCCTTTTTCTATACCACTGAATCATCAGAGAATCTACCCCAATAAAAGATCCATCCACCATTAGGAAAATAGCCAGGGCTTGTTAGGTAAAGGTTACTGACTAAATGAAATATGGGAATGCTAATTCTGATGCAAATTGCAGAAACTTTCAACTTGATTTTATTATAGGACATGTACATTTTCATGGATAGGAAAGGGTAATGCAGAAGCTGACAAGTGTCTATGATAGCAATAGGAGGCCTAAAATAGTGGGATCTAGTTATTTGGCTAGGCAAATATATCATTCGATCCAGGGGTGGGCTGCTGGGGCTTTGGGAAAACCTCTAGCTAAGATTCTGTGCAATTCAGAGAACCCCCAAATCCCACTTCTGGCTGATCCCTCCCATCCCATCCTGCCCCGCCCATCCCAGAAGTCACCACATGGCCCATTTTGGATGCAGGTAAGTTAAAGTGACCAGATTTCAGCAATGGCAAAGCGGGGGCTGCGCATGCGTGCTGAGTCTTGCCACCTGGCTGAAGGAGGAGGAGCAGCTGCTGCTTCTCGGCTCTTCCAGGCAGGCTCGGCTCTCCTCGGCTCTCCTCTCGGCTCTTACAGGCAGCGGGCGATCTCGCGCCCCCTTCTCCGCCACTCCCCCTTCTCTACCTCCTCCTCCTCCTCTTGCATAGCCGCCTCCCATTTTCAGAATGGGAGTGAAAAAAAAATCGGGCCTTTTTTGAAATGCCACGGGACGCGGGACAAATTATTAAAAAGCGGGACTGTCCCGCCAAAAGCGGGACATCTGGTCACTATAAGGTAAGTGCAGGGCGAGCACGGAGGCTTGGGGAGAATGAAACATGGGTCTACTGGAAGTTTAGGAAGGCAAGAAACGGGCCCGTTTCTGGCCTCTAGAGGGCCTCCAGAGCTTGGGGAGGCTGTTTTCTCCCTCCCAGAGGTGCGAAGAAAACCTCCGGAGCTCAGAGAGAGCAAAAACGTACACCCCCCCCTGCACCGTGGTGCAGAAGGCCAACTAGGCTATGCCCACCATGGCTATGCCCACCCAGCAACCAGGCAGGAAATCCCTTGATAACTTTTTTGAAGCCCACCCCTGATTCGGTCTATCCTAACTCTGAACACATAGTATACATAAATGTGTAAATTGAATTAAATCAACAACAAAAAATAAACGTTTTGCACCAGGATAATACTAATCAAATAAACTATCACAACTGTAGAAGATAATAATACCACATTCACCCCTTCAGCTACTGAAACAAGTTTTAGTGTTTCTATACCACACAAGTTTAGGGCTAATTCTACAAAAGGTATCATTAATTGTATGAGCTCTAATATATTTGTTATGTACAATACAAGCTAGGCAGATATATTGATCATTTTTCTCATATCCAAGGTTATACGGATCTTTCAATGAAACATAATTTGTGTGTGAAAAATCCCACACTGCAATAACCCTAAACTTCAGATTCACATGTATAATGCAACCATTTCACTTATAGTTAACCTGCAGTTACCTACAAATATTGAACAATGCAGTCTTAGTACAAAATTCACATTGAATTCTTTAAAATATACATAAGTGCATCTCAAATACCAAATGAAAAATATTTTTACATTCAAGTAAAAGAATGAACCAAGTTGTTTATGTGAACTCAAACATAACTCAGGTCAATAATCTGGATAGTAATTCACATAACAATGGTGTTACTCTAGCTTTTATCTGTCTTTCTCACTGTTGGATAATATGTGGTTCACTGGAAAAAAAGGAGAATTTATCATCTATTAATTGAAAAAGAGTCGTGGAAAAATTAGGTATGAATTCAGTACAAGTGTCAAAAATAAGATGATCAGGCATACCTGGGTGCTGGAAAACAGGGTAGATAAATAAGCAGTCTCTGCTGTGAAGTGTAAACTATATAGAGAATTTTTTAAAAGTTGACTTTGATGAAAATGTGCAAGAATTATTTCCTAGGCAAAATGGGCAGTTTTTTAAAATCCTGACAAATGAGATAATATTCAGAAGTGGCTTAGGTTGATTCACAGCTATTTTAAAAAAAAGAAGGTGATACC
Organism: Ahaetulla prasina; assembly: GCF_028640845.1. Taxonomy (NCBI): domain Eukaryota; kingdom Metazoa; phylum Chordata; class Lepidosauria; order Squamata; family Colubridae; genus Ahaetulla; species Ahaetulla prasina. The sequence goes on from NC_080540.1 coordinate 235,816,194, forward strand.
ACACAATCAGACTTGCAAGATTCAGTTATTATAGCCAATCTCATTAAAGGTAGCTTTAGCCTTCCTCTGAAGTTGATTTCCTGGGCTGGGCTGCCTAGTGAGATTGATAAATGAACGCCAGATGGTGATGAAATGAGCCATCTTTGAGAAATGAATAACAAAAATCAGTATGGTATACAATCTTTAACAGGTAGAAGGTCAGTAATAAAATCCAAGGAAAGTATATCCCGGGGAGGGATTTAAGAGATCAACCTGATGCCAAGATGGATGCTATTGTGGCAAAGCCATACAATCTCTTCCCTCAGGGAAGAAGTGATCTATAACTGGCCATTGGGGCACAAGTCTACCCATTCCCAAGAAAAGGGGGTAAATTGGAGTCATTTCTCTGAGCATACGGGTCATCTTCCTGCTATGTGCAAATTTGCTCAGTGAAGTGAAAATTATGCCTTCACAGTTCAAAGCCAATTTTTTTGTGCTTGAGGCAAGGGAGCAAATGCATCATGTTGCAGGATAAAGTAGAAAGGATAATCATAGAGGGGGTAAAATATTCAGGGTTGCATGAAAAATATATCAGTTTGCTTGTTTTACAAGCTGCGTACGTAGGAGAAACAAAAGTTAACAGAGGCGAAAAATTGCTCCCTCTTAATTTGGTATTGTGTTAGTACCTGAGTCTATTCTGAAAATTGTAATTGAGAAATTTCTTAGATTGGCTAGTTCTTTCAAAGACACTGAATATTGGTGTATGGTGAGGATATGAGTGCCTCAAAATTAACTACCATCAAAGGATGTTTGAGGGAACTCATCCTGTAGTTGACCAGATTCTGGTCAACCAATGTTCAATTAGTTCAGCCCACATCCTGAACAAAAAGTTGAACACAATCACATATGCCATATTTAACATTTAACTTCTTCCACTATTGACTACCTGATGAACAATTTGACCTATAACATTTCTATAGCTGCCTACACCAGATCTATTGTGCTCCATGAAGATTGTTGCCCATTTAAGAGACTGATTACAATTCCTCCTGAGAATGGCTGGGAAATAATCAGTTCTATGGAAGCTTTTGAACTTCTCAGAACTTCCATTGTACTTGTCAATCAAGCAATCAATTGCCACAATGTTGTAGAAGGCTATGCAATGATTGGCATCTGCCCAATTTATGCTACCACCTCTCTATGATTATGGGCATTTGTTACTGAAGCAAGACATTTTTAACCTGATTAACAATGATAATGATCAGTGTTGCCAAGGGACTGATTCTTATAGACCGGATCAAAACATTCAAAGTGATTTGGTTTTTTTCTTCCATAGAATGGAAATAAGAGCTACTATAATTACCATTAGGCTTTTTTCAGAAAACTATAACTGGTACAGATGTTCCAAGATGCAGTCCCATGGTAAGTAGGCTTATTGTAAGAAGGAAAAGTGAAACAAATTCCAGTGAGCATGAAATATCAAGTGCAAGTCCTCTGTTTAGTGAAATGAAGGTTCAGATTGTTGTGTTTTTCCCATCAGTGTGATAAAATGGGCTTGAGTCCTCTCTTTTTTTGATACGAAGGATGGTTTTCTTGTGCTAACAAACATGTCTGGATCCAGGTTGTTTATTTCTGACCTTGTCAAAACTAGCTCTCACACTAAGAACCAGTAATTCAAAATCACACTCGTAATTACCTGGCTAGTCAGGAAGAAAAATGATTAAGTAGCTAAGAGGTCAGGACGAACAGTATTGCTAAGCTATCTTCCAAGGTCCCTGGCCTGATGCAACAAGATTCTTCCTTTGTTTTTAAGTAGCTCTACGGCATGTGGGCATTGCTAATTGCAAGAAGAAATATCTCTTTAACATGGTGCCAATTTTTACATTATACAGTCATGAGGCATAGTGCAATCAATGACAAGACGGTGGTGGAAATGCAGTTAATTTACTCTATTTTCCATGACAGAATACGTGAAAAACAACATGAGTTCCTGCAATACAGCCCTAAGCACCAAGCGCTGTTATGCATATAGCATTTTATGCTCTTAGTCTGTGGTCCTGGTGGATCCTAACTGGTGCTCTGTGGCATTGATCATTCACCACATAAGTCTCTCTTAAACAGGCTGTAGAATCCATTGTCTCCAGAGTCTGTTAAACATTAATGAGTGCTTTGTGTATGTTAGAAATTATAATATATGAGTCTATGCTCCAGTTTTAGAACTATTTATGCTACAGAAATACCACTATAGTGTAACATAAAAATTACTTATGGCATTTATTACCAAGAAATAAGACTTCCTCTCCCCAATGTAATGCTATCAATTTTGTGGTTTATTTTTTTTCCAGAATTGTATTCCTTTGTTTGCTTTGTTGACAATAGCAGTTGAAGATTTAAAGTACCTGATTTAATCTCTACACGGTCTATAGTGGTTTAAGATTTACAATAGCTATTCCCTCATCTCTAACTCTTGTTGTATAAGCATCTTTCTTTATTTAACATGTTTCACTGATACGATACAATTTAGTAAAGGTCATATTTTTCTTGCTTGCAAGTTCTCCATTTAACTTCTGCAACACAGGTGGCTTTTCTTGAGGCTTGTTCTGCTGGGGGATAACATATTTCCCTGCATAAATTTAGGGACTAGCAACTATCACCCGCTTCAAATCCTTCTTTCTTTTGGTTAAGCTTCTGGCCAGTAACACATCCTGAGTATTACCTAATTATATGGTTAACATTGCAGAGTGACTGTTGTGCTATCTGTTGCATTTCTGAGCTCACCATTCCATTCCTTTTTCAACAATTTATTCTATTACAAAATAATTTATTCTTGGTAATACATTTACGCTAAAATAAAGGTATATATTTACCCAAAAAACTCCTGATTTTCTCATTTGGTCATTAACAATAAACTAAAAGAAAAGAAAAACAATAACATTTATTAATGAATCCCTTGTGTGTGATACTAATTGATAACATCAACTGCAAAATTTAATGAAAAATTAATAAAGATATCCAGTAACCACAACAGCCAAAATAAAATACTGGGTTAGTTTAATTCAATTAAGTAGATGTCTTTTTATTTTCACCAAGCAATCAGATTGAAAGGAAACAAGATGCATAAGTTTAGGGTTTTTCAAAAGATAATATTTTTAAGATGACCAATCATTCTCCTTTAGGGAGGACAGTCCTTCTTTTGTAAGTTCTGTCCTCTCTTGAAAAGTGTCCTCCTACATGTCCTCCTTTTCAATATTTGAAGACTAATCTGTAAATCTCCGTATTCGATGATGCCGACCCGATCCGTTACGTGTGATGTGATGTATTTGTATTTGACATGACAATTCATCAACGCTCGGTACAGTGCGGCGAGATGCGATTATGAGACACATGCACTCCGCACAGAATTGGTTTGAGAGAGTGCACCGTGAGCAAGAGTGCACCACGTGCAAGTGGGTTTGTTTACTTCTTACCAAAACACAACACGGCACACACGCACGCATTAGACTCACTTCTTTCTCAGTGAATATTCAATCATATACAGGTGAGCACAATAATTCACGTTTTATTAATTCATTATCTATTTAATAATTTCCAAATATTATATAATTTTATTTACAAGTTTATTTATTCAATGGAAAAGTATTCATTTAAATAATAATTAATAGGCATGTTAGCATAATTACAATATAAAATGTTATTGTTACAAATATTTTTATTATGCATTTCTCATATTATAGTGTATTCTGTATTATTGTTGCAATGAATAAAATGTTTCTTTTATTTACGATATTTTTTTTCTTCAATTTATTTGTGTCTTCCATCTCATTGTAAAAAAGTTGGTCACCTTAATATTTTTTATTTCATTTCAATGCCTTTGCAGGGGGGAGGCGGGACTCCTTAAGCTAACCTAGCAATATTGTCATCACAAGAACCTTTGTTTTTGTTACAACTAAATATATATTTCAAAGAACAGTCATGAGTATAGATAACAATAGATTTCTTTCCTTTTATGTCTCTAGAATCTGCATTAACCCAATAGAGTTAATTGGCAAAAGCAAAATGTCAGATTAAACAAAGCATTAAGCAAAAGAAACTCATTTCCAGTGCATAATTAACTTCTGGAATTCTCAGCCACTGAAGAGAACTGGCTTAGAAATTTACAGAGAGAATAGCTGAAGATCTTCTGGAGATTAAATCAGAAGTACTACACAATTCTAATACTATATAATGGATAGTAAAGTAAGGGGGAGCTTTACTTTACTGTTAGCTGAGACTTACCGTGCACATAACCCATATTCAGACACGAGTTGAATATTCAGAGTCCCATCCCATGCTGACCTTGGATACAAAGGACAATAGACACTGGAATGAGGAAGGAAGAATATTGTGTGACAAAACTAAAGTTTATCAGAAAGACATTTTTATATACATAAACAATTCTGCCTCTTCTAGTCACGCACTAGCATTAAATTCAAGTTTATTGGTAAACATTTCCTTATAAGATTTGTTATAAGGCCTAACACAAATGTTGGCCCTCCCACACCCATTTCCCTCACGTAAGCAGGAGCAGTATTTCAATAGGTGAATTATGTCACAATAAAAATTTAGCAGCTCCTCAGAAATTGCACTTTTGGATGTGACATCGCCACGTGATAATAATGTAAAGCTGACTTGCTGATACTTTAACATCAATCCCGGAATTATCATTCTCTGGAGACAGTGCATGCTCTAGCTGCATTCATCCATCTCTGGTTTACAGAGAGAAAACCAAGCCTGAGCCATATAATAAAATAAATATGTGACTGAAAAACTAATTTTCAAACATGAACTTCAGTACCGAATATGGGATCCTTCCCCTTCAAGCACTCAGAGGGGATATAAGCATACAAATCCTTAAAGAGACACTATTTATTGAAAACAAAATGGCTCTCAAAGAAATAAAAGATTGAATGCTAATAAGTATGACCTAGAGCAGGGGTGTCAAAGTGGCAGCCCACGGGCTGGATGAGTTACGCATAGGCCACGCCCCCTCCCAGCTCCGCGAATGGAAAAAACATCATGATACATCACATGATGGCAATATGTCACGGTGAATTTGACACCCGTGACCTAGAGGTCTATACGTATAGTGACATCATCCAAAAAATATAGTAAATAAAGTATTCAAAGAATGGAGACATAATAGGATATCATCTTACCTCCGTTTCTTTGAGGGATTTTGGAAAAAGTCTTTGGGATGCTTGGAGTTACTAGGTTTTATTGTGAGAAGAATAACAGTTTCAGAAGGTTTTATTGCGATCTTTACAAACCAATTACCACAGTAATTGTCTCATAGTCATTATCTATATAAATACCTATATCACCTGACATAAAACGTGTGGCCTAAGATGCCAGTCCAGTCTCAAGGTGATTCAACCACAGGTTAAGAACCACTGTTCAGAGACCATTCAAAGTTCCACTGATATTGAATAAATACAGGCAAAGTCAATGGGAAAGACGACAGGGAAGGTTGCAAGTTGCTCAGGTAAATCCCATCCCCATATGAAGCCCTCCCCAGCCCCTCTGGACTCACACCAGGGATGAAAGGCTCCTGGTTTGTTTCGGACCAGCTCAGCCGATCCGGTAGCGATGGCGGCGGGTGGTTCGGAGAACCGGTAGCAAAAATCCCTGGTCCCCCCGGCCATGCCCACCCAATTGCCTGGTCGCCCGCTTGCCCGTTTGCCGCTTCTTTTTAAAAATGCTTTTAAAAGGTAAAAAAAGGCTCTGACGATCACAGCTGAACTGCACGATTGTCAGAGCCTTTTTTTTTACTTTTAAAAGCATTTTTTACAACTTATTCGGCCGAATAGGTTGTAAAAAAAAATACTTTTAAAAGTTAAAAAAAAGATTGCGTGCCACAACTGATCACGCACACCCCGTGCGCTGATCTACTTACCCCATGCATCCTTTTGGCATGCACTGCACACATGCGCACCTCACATTTGGTGCGTGGTGCGCACTGTGCATGTATGTGCCCAGTACGCATGTGCAGCCAGCGAACCGGTAGTAAACTGGTTTAGATTTCACCACTGGCTCACACTATGCATCCCTGCTACCTGTGCACCATTACACAATCTCCTCTAGCCTGTTTTGTACCAAAACTGTCGTTTTCTGCAACTTCAGAGGAGGTAAGTTGTATATACATTCTCTATGACGATGTTGGAAATAGGAAGCTTGCTATACAACAAAGGATCTGTAGTCAATACAGTCCTTCATTTTCTCATAGCTTCAATCTTCCAAACCTATTGCTTCAGCCATTTTGCACATTCTTGAATTAGAGAGGAAGGATTCATTGAGACACTGTTAAGAAAAACTGCCTCGCCTGAAAATCTATCGCAGGGGTGTCGAACCTTGAAAACTTTAAGACCTGTGGCTGGCTGGGGAATTCTGGGAGCTGAAGTCTACAAGTCTTAAAAGTTGCCAAAGTTGGACAACCCTGGCCTATTACTTGGAGAACAATGGCTTTTCATTGTTCCGAATACTGGAACAAGCTAAGAGACCTAAGAGTACAATGTAGCTTTCAGAATGCAATCAATGTGTTACAATCTTGGTCTGAATAGGATTTGTGTGTACATTTTTCCTGTTTCTTTTAGTGCCAAGAACAGAGTGTTAAGAGACTGGGTGTGAGGAGGCGAGAGAGCAGAGAGGGGAAGGAGCATCAAAATAACACTTCTAAGTTTTTTTCCTCTGAACATCAAAGAAATCAAAGAGAACAACAGAAATGTGGACTAGGCATGAATAAAACACTTTTGAATCCTAAAAGAAAAAAATGTGAAATAAAAAATGAAGCTTTTTCACTCAAAGCCTTTTTCTTTTTTACTCCCTCATATTTTTGAGAGAGAAGATGTAGCTATATTTTTTACCACATTCCATGGAAAATGGCGAGGAGAATAGCCACTAGGCTATTCTCTATTCATATTATCCTGTCTTAAAATACACTACATTTAAAACTTTGCGGCAGGCCCAGCCATGACAAAGCAGAACACTAAAGAACATGGATGGCATCCATGGCACTAACTCACAATACCAGATGGAGAAGGTAATTCAAACTTGCATCTGTAAATCCAAATATTGGAAGGAACAATGTTCATTTTCATAGCTGAACTGGTTGCAGATAAATCTACTAAACTGAGATACAGTAGTGGAGTTTATGGCGGAAATACAGTATAACCAATATTTTTCTTATGCCTGACTCGGGAAATTTTATTTATTTATTTATATTTCTGAACCACACTTCTCCCTCAAAGAGGGACTCAAAGATCCTGCAAATGCAACATTTTCAATGACTTTTTTTTTCTTTTAATGACCCTGTAATGCCTTGCATTGGGACGACTGAATGTAGCTGAGCATTTACTGGCCCAATGTCCTTCTTGATGCCTACGTGGAGCTTACAGCAGATATTTTCTCTTTGCTCCCAGAGAGAGAAATATCTACCATTACCTATGATCGAACTCATAGCCTCCTGATTGTGAGGCAAGAGCTCCATCTCTAGGCCACCACACCCCACAAAATGGGGGTGTGAAAATGACATAACTGTTGAATTTTACAAAGAAGAAAAACTTCAGATATAAGGAATTATTAGATGCATTATATGGCAATTATAAGGAGTGGTTAAGTGCAGTACTGCAGGCAAATTCTGCCCACAGCAAAGGAATTCGATCCTAAGAGTGCTCAAGGTTGATTCAGCCTTCCATCCTTTTGAGGTCAGTAAAATGAGGATGCAGATTGTTGGGTGCAATATTTATATAACGCTGACATTGTAAACTGCCCAGAGAGTGCTGTAAAGCACCATGGAATGGTATATAAGTCTAAATACTATTGTGATTGCTATATGCAAGATTGGCCAAGCCATAAACTGCCCCAAATACATTGAGCCTGTGTTTTAACAATTATCAAAATTATTGAAATGTTTGACATTCAGCTTGTGCCACCAGTATGTTTGACAGTATGTTGCCCATTTCTATGGCTGAGAGTGTAATAGTAGGAATAGGCTTGGAGAAAATGCAAGATCTGAAGAAATACACCTTCCAATTCTTTAGGGGAAAAAAGCTGAAGATGTGGGCCAAAAGAAAGAACTAATGCTGAATGGCAGGGACTAAACATTGACCTACAACTGAGGAGAGCTGAAATTATAGCAGGAGGTAATGGAAATTATAGCATGGCGTAGCTGGAAATCTAACATCAGCAATTCCGACTGCAACACTTCATTTTAACTGACATCAGGCTGGCAGTAAGGATCCATTCTGTGTATGAAATTTCAGTAACCAAGGTGTATCTTCATTAAAGTGCCCTTGAAATATTTGAATAGGAGGTTATAAATCAATGATCAATATTATGCTGCTTGCTCTTGTTCTCCATTCTACACCATCAGCAAAGACGATCGAGTTACTAAAAGCCTACCCGCATCTGAGTTCATTTATTATATGAAATTCTTTTCATGGGACAGTAGTTGGTGGCTTTGTTTACTGGATTGGCTTAAAAGCAGTGATTCTACTAGGTTTTAGCTTAATGGGGAAATTTTAAAAAATGAAGATGCTGAAATAGAAACGATGGCTTGGAATTTCGGGAGGTTGTCATCCAACACATCGAAATAGAAAGGCTGATGCAAACAGGCCAGATATCATAAGCATATCAGGGTCTATCAGATAATCATGTCTGCCAACTTTTCAGATGTAGATATAAGCACAAATGTGCACTTGTACTTTAAAATACTTCATACTCTTATCTGCAGGTAAATATGTATAACATTTCAACAATGGGCTTCAAATGCAGTACTGCATTTGTTCAGACTATATGTGTGTTATTGGGTATTTCCTATCAGGAATAGAGGACCAATTTTAAACCCATGGAATGGAAGAAAGAGAAAATTAGTCCCTGGCTTTCTCAACAGAAATAATCCATGTAATTATCTAAAAGATGGCTTTCCTGTGAGTTTAAGATCCAGGATCTAAAACTTTTAGCTATTCCATTACATTCAAAGATTGCATGAAGGTTCAAATATTACTTCATGGATTTCTATTCCCTCTTCTGGATAGCTTATAAGCCTTGAACTGAGTATATGAAGATATGGTTAATTCTACAAATACATGGTAAGACTTCAGCTATCTGGATTTGATGGCTTCTACAGTGGCTTGTAGAAAGAACAACATCATAATAAGCCTGGATGAAAATGTTCATAAGTTTGACAAAATTAAATTCTGCAATTAATGAATAAATCACTAAAACATTTCAGTACTTATAAATATTGGAAAAGCTGGCAGCACCGAGACAAATAAATATATTCTAATAATAGACAAGGAACTTCTCTAGGCTGTGTACTGCAACTTGCTTCATAAGGTTAACAAACTACATTAGCCACTCATTCATCTGTGGCTCATAATTAATCACTTGTTGAAAATTACATTGTATAATAAATGAGAACAGACATGATTCATTAAAACTTCTAATTAATTCTATTTAATGCTATTTCATAGTTCATTGATAAGTGCTGAGAGAGGGATTACATTGGGAGATATTTGATGCATTGTTGCTGAAGAGGTAAATAGAGCAAACATGATCTGGAATGAAACATGGAGATGATGGCAAATGAAAATGTCAGATGTTTATCTTGGTTGTGACTTGTAGCATTGGAAAATAATATTCAAGACACAGTTATAGCGCCTATTGTTATTTTTTTTTTTAATGACTTATGTAAACCAAATAAACCTGAACAGAGATTTGACATTTAGCTTTTGAGGAGATGGGATTTTGCTACCTTTTGGTTTAAAAGACCAAGATCTTTATTTATTTATTTATTTATTTATTTTATTTTGTCAGATACATATTAAATAATATATATAAGTATAAGCATGAATTAAATACATAAAATGAATACAACTAAAGGGAACATTAGGACAGGGACGGTAGGCACGCTGGTGCTCTTATGCACGCCCCTTACAGACCTCTTAGGAATGGGGTGAGGTCTACAGTAGACAGTCTAAGGTTAAAGTTTTGGGGATTTGGGGATGAGACCACGGAGTCTCATAGTGCATTCCAGGCATTAACAACTCTGTTACTGAAGTCATATTTTCTGCAATCGAGATTGGAGCAGTTCACTTTAAATTTGAATCTATTATGTGCTTGTGTATTGTTGTGGTTGAAGCTGAAGTAGTCATTGACAGGAAGGACGTTGTAGCAGATGATTTTATGAGCTTTGCTCAGGTCATACCAAAGTATGAACTTGGAAGTGCGTATTAAATCTAATGACTTAGATTTTTGTTTAACTGAAACTGGGGGGAAAAAAAAAACCTGAGACGGAGAGATTTAAAAGTTTCCTCTCCAGGAAAATATTCGATCTAACTTTTTTCACATTGATTTGAGGGAAGTGCTTTTTGTAACCCATGTCTCATTGAAATTTAATAATTATTCAAGGTAGGAAATAGAAGAAAGGAAACTGGAGTCTAGCACTGTCAGGTGATGCTGACAATTGTTATCCAGTGATTTCGGAGAGGAGTCTTAGATTCAATGGACAGTCTCCACAATTCCATAGTTCTACGATTCGTAGAAGATATCAAATATCAATAAGGAAACTCTCGCATGTAAAACAAGAGTTTTATCAATGAACTACTTTCCCTTCTCACAGTTTAAGAAATTTTGTATTTGTGGTCATAAGACTTAGAGCAGCTGTTTGAGGTATCAGACAGGATAGCCTGCCCTATCAAGAAGAATCATATCCTTTCAGAAGGATTTGAAACCTTTGAAACCAAGCTTTAGTGGTAAAAATATGAGCCACTACTCCCATATTTGTTCTTACTGGAGCACATCGGTGGGAAGGCAAAAAATTGTTTTGCTTTGTTTTAATAAGGTTTTAGGAAGGCCTAGAAACTCAAGGTAGTGCCTTAAAGCTTGCAGTTAATTAAATCATTAGTTTTAACCCTTAAAACTTATAAAATTCTGTCCAAAGTAAGCCCTGTTACACTCCCTCTTGGAGAATGGTCTTTAATGTGCCATGTAAAGTATGAGTTTCCCAGTGACAGAAGCTGCACATCCCAGCTTTAAGGAATATTGACCTGTGGGGATAATGTGCAGATGCTAACGGGAAGAGATTTTTTAAAAAATAAAAAAAACAACCCAAAGTGTTATGCACTGTGTGAAAATCTTCAAAGCTGCTATTTGCGTTAAGAGAAGAGATACCATTGGTGTTACAGATAGCTTTTCTCCAATAGAAAAAGCTTGAAAAAGCAGGCAATTTCACCAAGACAATTTGATTTTTTTTCCTGGCATAGGCAAAAAATAACTCTGTAATCTTCATCTGAAACATGGTCAAAGTTCTTAGTTTTATCTTAAGAGTTGTCATTTTAAAATAAATCAGACATGCGAATAATCCATAACATATACTAGTTACATAAGTGATACTCATGTTCTCCACTTGTCTAAACTGCTCCGATTAGGAGAATGTGGATAAAAGTTTTTATTTTTTGTATGAAAGGAGATTCCAGAAGCCAACTTATTCTCATTTCAGTTTACACTTGCATGAAACCAACTCCATTTCTTTAAACTCTGTTTAAAGGATTCTCACATGCCATATCTGCATTTCCCCTCAAATATTCCATTAACTCTCAGCCCTGATGCTTTTTTGAAAAGTCTTTAATTTATTGTATTGTGTCATTTTCAATTTTTAGAAAAATAGTAAAATGAAAGCAAAAGAAACTGAATAGTAACCATGTAATATTTCAGTATTGGTCAATAGTTCTGTCATTCATTGTACAAATAAGAAATGTCATGGGCATTCAAAAGGAAAATAAAAGACATTTCTAGTTTTATAAATCACATTTGTTTAGTACTTTAGGTGTTAAAATCCAAAACAAAATTAAATCATTCAAGATGTGGTGATTTTTAATGATTCTTAAGGTAGTCTTTGACTTACAACTGGTCACTTAATCCCCACCTCACCTCATGGCCAGAGTTTTTGCCAGTTTCTGGTTTTAAAAAAAACATTCAGAAGACCTATTTAAAATCAAGCATTTGCTTAACAACTGTGGATTTGCTTAACAGCCACACACAACAATGAAGTCATAAAATTGGGCCTGGTTACATGGTGCCTCAACTGGCAATTATAATGACTTACAACAGGAAATCCAGTCCCAATTGCGGACATAAGCTGAGGTGGTGCTGCCCTATTTGTTCCCTATTTGTGGGCTCAGTAGAGACCACGGACTCTGGATTGGGAATTGCATTGCCAAAATTCATCCATTCACCAAAAGCAATGTTTAGTTTAACTTGATGTTAAAAGTGGTAAGATGGCAGAGGGTACATTGTAACTCATACATAAAAGTGATGTATGCATCACACCCAGTGGTGGAATTCAGCCGGTTCGGGCCGGTTCAGGCGAACAGGTAGTTAAATTGCTGGCTGGCCCCACCCCTTCTTGCCCCTCCCCTTCCAGGAGTCCCCACGCGTCCCGTTTTTGCTCCCAGGAGGCTTCAGAAAGGCTTACTAGGCCCAAAACAGGGTGTAGGGGCAGCGCATCATTCCCCCCATGGCCCGTTTTTGCTCCCAGGAGTGTGCAGGAGGCCAAGTGCTGCCTGTCACACCACCTGGCCACGTCCACAGAATGCATAGCAAAAATTTTAAATCCCACCACTGATCACACCCTTTCACCATCTCCCTGATGTCCCTCCTCCCCCCTCACACACACAATAGTACACATGATTCTGCCAACGTCCACCTATTTTCTTCTCTAGCACAAAGTAAAATTGGCCTGAGCAGATATTTATCCCCAGCAAAGGGAGGGCAAACAGAGACAGTGCTGAATGTTTGTGGAAGTCAATAATATAAAGAATAAGCTATTTAATAGATGTCCCTTAAATTGGAAACCTTAAAGAGAAAATGAGAGTCTTTGAGATTAAGAAATTCTTATTACAAATCTCACCATAGTCTCAACCTCAGCAAAATCTCAATTTCAGCAATGTGATCTGATGTGTGAGGTGTAGACTTCAGCGTCCAGAAGTCCCCAGCCAGCCTACTCACCAATAAGTAAGTAAATCTGTGTTGGTATAAATAAAGAACTGATCTGGTCTGCCAAAGATCTTGAGTCTCTGTTCCTTTAAAGGAAGTTGGGGGTGTTACTTTAGAATCAGTCTTTACACTGTGGCTGCTACTTCTGTGTGATAATATTTAAAGTAAGACGGCAGAGATTTCAGTTTAATAAAAATGAAACCATGGTTTTATATATATTTATATATATATATATATATATATATATATATATATATATATATATATATATATATATATATATATATATATATGTATGTATGTATGTATGTATATAATATATATATATATGTATGTATGTATGTATATATATCTTTGGTTATTCGGTTTTCTCTTACATAAAATTGGAAGTGTCTTGGTGACATTTTGACAAAGTCTCATTCGTCATCTTCAGGCTTCAGCTTCGTGCTTCTGAAGCACGGCTGAAGCCTGAAGATGACGAATAAGACTTCGTCGAAACGTCGCCAAGACACTTCCAATTTTACGTAGGAGAAAACCCGAATAACCAAAGACCTACATACAAACATCCGCGAAAACCTCAGAAAATATATATATATATATATATATATATATATATATATATATATATATATATATGTATATATATATATATATATATAAAAAAATACACTTCCTCATACAAAATGATCATTTATAAAAATGTACACTTTTAAAGTTATATATATCAAACTTTGAAATATGCATGTGTATTGCATTAGAAGAAAGAATTCATTTCTAGTGATATAACTAAGAAACAGAATCTACAAATGGCAATTTTGAATCTGCTGTCCATTACTTTAATGCTGCCCTGTACGTTGGCATTGCAAGTTAGCCACCTAATTAGACAAAATGACTTGTCTGATAAATGTGATCCTGTTAATGACTACCAGATGCCCACAAACAGCACCCGGGACCTTGTGAATGATGATTATTCTAAATCTGCTCTTATTAACCACTTCACAGCAAGGCAAACCTGAACTGTGAGACACACATTGCTGGTTAAAATCACATCCATCCTTTCCTTGATTTTCATGAGGTACTGTATTTTTCGGACTATAAGATGCTCTGGACTATAAAATACACCTACCTTTTGGGGAGGAAAACAAGAAAAAAAATCAGAAAAAATGCTGGAAATGTCAACAGATACCTGGTTCTTATTACCATATATGGTGGACATGCACGGAAGCTAAAAGATACTGGACTAAAATACATACATGGTTGAAGAAAATTATAGAAAAGCACATAGACTCTAAACCAGAAGTTTTTTTTTTATTGGGGATTATACCTGAAACCTATAATAGAGAATTGAGCTATTTGATTGTGAATGTAATAACAGCAGCTAGAATTGTATCTGCAAAGAATTGGAAAAATGAGAAATTGCCATTGCAGGATGAAATTATTAAGAAAATAATGGAATGTGCAGAAATGAGTAAACTTGTGTTTGAAATTAGAGAACAGGAGGATAAGCAATATTATAAGATATGGGATTTATTCTATCGATGATTAGAGGGGAAATTATGATAAAGAAGAATGCAGTTTTTAAGACATGAATTACTGAGTGATATATTTGTTTTAAAATGATGGAATAAACAGGGCAATAAGATAAAATATTGTTCCAGAATGACTATTAAATTAAAGAATAAAATATTATAGTTGATTTAAGGATCAATTGATTAAAATATTGAATATAAATTAGATGATAAAAGGTATGATTAAACAAATTAATGATAAGTAATTGTCGCTTGCACAAAAAAAATTGTAACCCACCCACCGACACATTGTATTTGATTTGAATGGAAGATGCTTTTATGTTCGTATGTTTTAAAAATAAAAATAAACTTTTTCAAAAAATAAAATAAAACTGGAAAGAGAAAAGTTTCAAAAGAGAGCGCATTCAGCCTCTCACTAAAATCACATCCATCCTTTCCTTGATTTTCCTGAGGTACCATATTTTTCAGACTATAAGATGCTCCGGACTATAAAATACACCTAGCTTTTGGGGAGGAAAACAAGAAAAAAAATCTGCCTCTGCCTCCCAGCATCCATCCAGTATTCATCTAGCCCATTCGCCATGGCCTGTTTGCCGCCGCCCATTTGCCACCGCCCATTTGCTGGCACCACGGCCCTTTCACCTTGGCCAATTTGCTGAAGCCGCTGCAGCCCATTCACCACTATTGCCACACCCATTCACTGCCGCTACCACCCATTCTAGAACAGCTGATCAGTGCCGCACCAAACCCCTCCCCCCGCCACAATATTCTCTGTATAAGATGCACAGACATTTCCATCCATTTTGGGGGGGGGAGTGTGTCTTATACTCTGAAAAATACAGGTAATTTTCATTCTCTTCTGTTTCTACAAGTGATGTTCCCACTGCACCACCCACCTTCCTGATAAACAGTAATAGACAGTAGTACAAGGGCATAAGGCAAGGTTGATAGGCTTTAGGAATGTTGCTTATCTTCCCTTTGATGTAGCACCTTTGAAATCAGAAAATGATTCTGCAGTACAGTAAACATTTCTAAAATTGCAACCTTGGCTAAAAATGACTGAAAGCTAATTGGTAGAATACCACTCTTGGAAATGAAACTTTCAAACATTGCCTTTCTGAGAAACAGCCCATAAAAATGGTGAGACTTCATTTGAAAACTACTAAACAGCCAAGAAGTTTTTTAAAAAGCTGTGTTTTTTTTCCACATTTACAACTATCCTTACATCAAGGTCTTGCTATCTACCCACACTTCAGTTTCCAGAAAACTATGCAGGCCTAGCCAATCTCTATCCTACCTCTGTTCCTTCTGTTTTCACTCACTACCGATCGTTTGACTGTCTTCCAAAGCAGCAGAGCCTGGAGGAGGTATTTGAAACCACAAAATGGTCGTTGCAGCATTTCAGTTGAAGACCTAAGCCTTGGTACATGCCTGCAATGTCAATGCATATAGAACAGGATGGGGCTTGTATTGAGGTGCCATGATTGATCCACCCGCTTATTCTGACCCACACACATTCAACTGGTCCAAGGTGATGTGTGATAAAGGCTAATAGATTTTATATGCTTTGAGGGTGCCCTTGGATAATGATGGATTAAAAAGAAAAACATGAAGTTGACGCTAGTGTAGCCACTGATTCATCAGCTGTGGATGCAACAGAAAAAAGATATTTACACAGCATTATTTGTTTAGATGCAAATTTAAAAAGCCCACTTACAATGACTATTTCCCCACTTTATAAAGGACAATGTTTTGAAGGTATTTTGTACTTGAAGGATTTCTAAGACCCTGTGAAACCTCAGTTCAGAAAATTTAAGAAGGATTTAATTAAATGTTCAAATTCTGAGGCATTCAGTTTATTGAATCAAATTGAAAGCATTAAATCAGATTCATGAAAGAAATCAACCTAACTCAGTTTCAATTTGAACTACCAAATCAATAAAATCAAGTATCAGAGTTGGATCAGAGCCTGACACTCCTACTGTTTTACCCAAATACAGGCTAAAGACCATGAGGAGGAATAGAATTTTTGCCAAAAAATAGTTGGCACTTCATCAGAAAATGGGGCACTCATGCTATTCGCTGCTTTACAAAATTGCTTCATACAGAGTAACCATGGACCATTGTAATGAATCACTACAATTTATGACTTCTAGACTCCAAAAAGGTTTGCTAACTTCATTAAAGTTCCCAATTTAAAATTATTTGTTTAGTTACTTAACCTAATACCAAAACTAAAATCACTGTCTTCTTATAAATTTAAGGGACTCAAAAAGCACATCTATTACAAAAAAAGAAAACTAGGCACTCATAAGAAGTCTCCTGATTCTCATGCTCTCCATTATGGTGAAATGTGCTGTATTTCTGTTTGGTTTTACATACAAAGTATTACAAAATAGATTATTGGTGTATAAATAACTAAACATCCTGCCTGTCCATTTCTTTGATAATGTGTAATCATTTTACTCTATCCTATCAAAGTGGTAAACCATCTTTGGCTAACAAAAAGGTATTTAGCTCCACCTACATGTTAAAGTTATGTTGGAAGTAACACTTTGAAGAAATAAATTGTAATTTGTTCTTGCTAAATTCCCATTAATCCAATTCTGGGGATTAATTGGCTCTTAAAGATGCATATTAATTTCATTTGGTTAAGTTCTGAATAAAAAGTAACAAACGGGTCCACATCTTTCAGAAACAATATAACAACATTTGTTCATCCAGATGTACAGTTTGTTAAATTGAAATGCCTGGGTTTGAATCCCCATGCCTTCAACGATATTCATACTGTCAAATTAGGTGTCTGTGCTACCTAATGTTCTGATGGTTTCCAAATTATAATGGATTCACACCACCAAGTGTAATTTTACTAGGAATATAGGTCAGCAAGTATCAGTGAAGGATTTTTCTTTAATCCATTTGGTTTTAAACTTATGAAAAATATCAGTTTCTTCATAAACTGGGTGGGGAAAATGAGAAAAAAAAAACTGAATGAAGAAGTCAAATGGACAGATTTTTTTTTTAGGTCTTCTAGCCCAGCATCTTTATCCTTCCACATATTGTTTGCAATATTATTTTATATGAAAACCTCGAGGCCCTCTGAGTGGGCTAAACAACCTTACAGGCAAAGCATCTCCATGAAACAGACAGAATATCAGAGAAACTGTGGAAGCCAGAATTCATCTAGCAGTTATACTATCTCATGCCAACCAAAATAATTTTAATCATGATTTAAAACCAAAACCAAAAGAAAGGAAAGGGTGCCGAAACTAAGTGAGGAAATGAATAATTGCTTGGCAGCAAGCTTGAAGGGAGGGAGCTGACACCATAGAGCACATATTTCATGAATAATGAGAGGAGTCACAGCAATGTGCAATCACTGCCTATTGGGTCAGAAATTTCACATTAGAAGATCCATCAGAGCAGATCGGTGTCATAAAGACACTCTCCCCTGGGCTAAATCTGCTTTCATTCAACCGCCAGCTCTTACTTGCAGAGGTACCAGCAAAGGGGCGAGGAAAGAGTTGTCAAACGCTTTGAACTATGGAAAGCATCCTATTATTTTATTTAATGATAATGGGGATTATGTTATTATACATTCTGTAGACATTCATTATGCAATCTTCCTCTGCCAGAGGCTCTCCAAATGTATGTGGTCATGCAGTCTAGGAATTCTGGGAATTATAGTCCCATTCCATCTGAAGACACCCTGTTGGGAAATCTACTTTATTCATGCTTGTCCTCCCACTGTTCACCTTGCACCGGTCTTTATCTGCTGGGGGAAATGGCTATGCCTTAATTTACGTAACATCCCGGGATGAGCCAAAACGCTCTAAATATCATAGAATGCAGCTCAGATACATCAAGTAGATGGCCAGTTTCCTCATCATTTCTGTCACAAGCAATTGATTTAGTGAGGTTCCACTCTGTGTCGGGATCAGGACTCAATTAAATATCTCCTTCCAGTGGCTTATCTTCCTGGATGTGTTGTTGATCACGGGTGCTTTTGGCCGTAATCCTAAACATGCCTGTTTGTGGCAGGAATTTCCATTGAATTTAGTGAACCCCAGACTATTTTGACCACTATAAGACCAATGAATAAGATCTAACTATAAGATCCATAGTTCCTCTGTTAGCAACTGGTAATAATTCATCCCAAGTAGTACTCGCTTACTACTCAGCCAGTTGTTGTTTTGGTTGCATGTCTTCCATCTCCAGCAATACATGAGCTCAACGAGATTGTCTTTGCCATGCATTAAAAAAAAATCAGCTTTTTTGGGCTTCACGGGTTTTTTTCCCCCTCCCTTCTCTCTATAAACACACACCGGCTGCCTGAAATCCCTGCCTGTGATGGAGAGGCCTGAATTATTCATCACTATACTAATGGCAGGTGATGAGATCTTTTCACACCACGGCCCTGTCAGGAGGTGTTTATCACTCTGTTTCACCGGCAGCTCAACCATTACTGCAGGGCCAAAAGACGGCCCCTTCACACAAGCGTGACATGTATCAGTAGACATAGCACTTTAAAGATTCACCACCACCACCCTCCATCTTTTTGCTTTCCCTGAGAGGTCATCTGAAGGTTATTATGAACAAATTATTTCTTCATTTCCGCTGACTGAGTAGATAGCCTTAATGATCTGTCACTTAGCAAGAGGCTGCCTGTTCAAACATAAAGAATGGCACTCTGATGGGCTTCTAACTAGAATCGCTTCATTTTAGCTATTCTCTTGTCAAGCATGTTTCCAAGATACAAGCAGGATTTACATATTCATGAGCCTCAGCAGACACCGATGCTATGAGATGGCCTGTCTGATAATGGCATACAAGTTTATACTGTGTCCTGGAGGCACTCAAAGTCTATTAGGCAAATAAACTTGATTCTGTTCTGTACTTCCTAGGTGGCTCACTGGATTTCAGTGGCAGCTGAAGTCAATATTTGCATACAGCCTTCCCTTGCGCGCCCCCCCCCATGTCTCTTTCCAATGTCACTTCATTTTGTAAATTTTGTTCTAGAAAATGGTCATCTCGTTCAATTTGATTAGGATAATTGCTTTGGAAATTTTTTTCACCCTACAGGAAAGAGAAAAAAACAATCAGATAAAATTTGTACGGTTTGAGTTCTGAGACAAACTTGAGGCACAAAGTTGTTGTTCTTTCTGCAGTCATCTCTTTGATAATCTGCACCTTCCCAACAGCAATTAAATCCCAAAGGAAGGCCTTATAAAGGAGCTCCTCCCAATGGGAGCATGAACTGGGAACCAGAGACTGACAGGGATGCTATAGTATGTTGGGTGCAGTTGTAAACAAACTAGAGGCAGTTGATGCAGTTATCCAAAATGCAGAAAATATGACTTCAGTAATAGAGTTATTAATGCTTGGAACATACTACCTGACTCTGTGGTCTCTTCTCAGAATCCCCAAAGCTTCAACCAAAAACTATCTACTATTGACCTCACCCCATTCCTAAGAGGTCTGTAAGGGGCGTGCATAAGAGCACAAACGTTCCTACTGTTCCTGTCCTATTGTTTCCTTTCATTATATACAATTAATATAGTTATTACATACTTATGCTTATATATATGCTTATATGTTATATAGTTATTTTAATGCTTATGCTTATATATACTGTTGTGACAAAATAAATAAATAAATAAATAAATGAAATAAATGTTTTAGCCTCCAGTCCCCTAATCATCTTTGTTGCTCTTCTCTGCACTCTTTCTAGAGTTTCAGCATCTTTTTTACATCGTGGCGACCAAAACTGAATGCAATATTCCAAGTGTGGCCTTACCAAGGCATTATAAAGTGGTATTAACACTGTGTAATTACCATTACACAGATGGTAACTTCATGTGTTACCATCTACTTCTTGACTTCTGGGATCATGTCTCCTGACAATCTATATCTCCAAAGTTACCATTGAATGAAATGAAGAGATTATTAACTCCCTGTTCTTTTATTTTCCAGATACTAGTTGAAGGACCTTTTTTAAATTTCAGTCCAAATTCCCTGCTTTACTCTGTACAGGTAGGTTGCAGGAAGGGCAAGTGCTTTTAAATTACACTTTTTATTGTTATTTTTATTGCATTTGATCATTAGAATATCTAAATATTGGCAGGTGTTAAAAATATATTTGAACAGTGTTTTGTGCATATGTTACATGGGATGAAAAAGACTGATATGAACTGCAAGAGGGCAATATTACTTTGCGCGCACACTCGCACACACACATACCAAAAAAAAAAAAACCTACTAGCA
Source organism: Ahaetulla prasina (assembly GCF_028640845.1). NCBI lineage: Eukaryota > Metazoa > Chordata > Lepidosauria > Squamata > Colubridae > Ahaetulla > Ahaetulla prasina. The sequence goes on from NC_080540.1 coordinate 235,836,998, forward strand.
ATCAAAGGTAGCAAGAAATTACACTCCTGCTAAAGCAGACTCTGAAATATCATATAGGTAATAGAATTCTGAAAAGTTCATATGTGTCTGCAAGACAAAGTAATATACACTTCAGTGGATTAAGAGACATAGCACTGTACCATAGAGGGGAACAATCCATGTGAGGAAAAAATGCAATAAAATAGTTAAAGAATTGAACACTAAGTCTTTCCCCCTCTTCCTCCTCTTCCTCCTCTTTGTAATCTCAAAACACAACACAAACCTTTGCTCTGTCTGTGGAAAAAAATGTAGCACTCAGTTAATTTTAGACATCTCCAAACTCTTTCCTCCAAATCTGGGGTTCTTTAGGGATAATCGAGGTGTAGTGCAGGTAATCCTTGGCTTACGACCAGTTGCTTAATAACCATTCAAAGTTATGATGGAATTAGAGATGGCACTATGGATCAGCAATGAATTGGACTCTCTTAAAATAACTGATGGAGATTGTGGAGTAGACTTACTATATTCAATCAAGAGAAGTGTTGACATTTTTAACAGTAATAGAGTTGGATGGGACCTTGGAGGTCATCTAGTCCAACCCCCTGCTCACTCAGGAGACCTGAGGGACTTGAACCACCGAACTGCCAACTTTTCTGATCGACAAGCTCCGTGTCTTAGCCACTGAGCCACCTAGTCAGGCTGTTATTGCGGTTCAACCTGATGTTGTGGTTCAACTTGTATGACAACCTTCTGAACAACAAGTGCTGCAGAAATATTCACAACAGAGATCTACGATTTTGTGGAATGAGATGCAATTGTTTGGAAAGATCCCAATTATAAATTTAAGGGAAAGTTTTATTATTAAGAATCAGTTGAAGGTATTTGATCCTGGACAGATCAGAGATAAGGACTGCAGTGGTTTATGGTAAATTAGAAGCTGTTGTGGACTTTCTGCGTGTGAATTACAATAACAGATTGTTAGCATCGGGCCTTAAAGATTAATTTTGTTGTTGGGAATCACCTGTTAACTGTGGGGTTTTTTCCTAGTAAATAGCTAGTAGGTCATAGTAGTTGGGTAAATAGAGCTGCAGAAGTTTATAAATTATAGAACTGTTTTGCAAGAGAGGTAAAGGGGGGACTATTATTGTTTAAATATATTAATCAGTATTCAACTAGGGTGGACTAATTGGTCTTTTTTTTAAAAAAAAAGGGGGGGGAAGCCCCTATGTCCTAATATTTCCTAAGGTAAAGGTAAAGGTTCCCCTCGCACATACGTGCTAGTCATTGCCGACTTTAGGGGTATTTCCTGCAGTGGTTTAAACCTCATGGTTCCACTGAGTGTTTTGCCTGAGCTAATAAATTTGTGGCACACAGCTTGAAAGTGAATTTCTTTTGATTATTTTTCTGTTGTATGCTACTTGGTGTCTATGGACCAGGACAAGTTACCAAAATAAATATATAATCCAGATCAACATTTCCAGACTCTTCCATTTGCAATGCATAATTTCTAGCTGCCATAGTAGAAACTGAGGGGAAAAAAGCATTCAAAAACCATTTTGGTCCGATTACACATAGGGTGATCGTGGTACCTTTCCCTTGTATTGAAATGGGAAGAAGGAGAAGGAGAAGGAGAAGGAGAAGGAGGAGGAGAAGAGGAGGAGGAGGAGGAGGAGGAAGAAGATTGCAAAAGGGAATATTCTGTTCTAAAAACTCTTATTTGTAAATAGAGTAGAAATGGTAATGGTGGTATTAATAAACATACAGATAAACAAAGATAGTTCATAAATTATAAAAAACCTATAATAAAAGGAACAAATATTTCAGAATGTCAATGAACTTTATGTGACTGTTGAACAAAGTGTTTAATATTATTTATATTGACAATCAACTTTTCTTATTTTCTTTCCACCATTGCTTAATTTGTGTGTATGTGTGCATACACATACACACAATATACACACATATGTGTGCATGGGTGTGTATATTGCATAAAACATAAATATCAGAACACTCAGCTTCTGTATAATATGAGATATATTTGGATTTATCAGAATATACTGAATCTATTAAAAATACTAAGTGAAGAAGTTGTACAGTAAACTTGACTCCCGTAACTAAAATGTATTTCCACTGTACTGTTTCCTCGCTTAACTTATTAAATGTATTCATTGCATCTCCATGTAGGAGTTACAAAGGCTTTAGGATTAAGTCCAGAATATTATGGTTCATGAAATCCTAATTTTCTCCTGATTCACCTCTACTTCTCTTTCCTTTGTCAATCTTACATTGGCTAGTTTTTCAAGAAAGTTGTCATTTTAAGTGGTTGGTAATGATTTTCCACACTATACATATATGAATACATAGTTATTTTAAATACCTGATTACACATCATTTTCCTATGCTCCCAGCTTGCTCGTGAAATCAGGATCATTGTTCCTTGAGTCAGAAAGACCATATCACATTTTAGAGCTTACTCCACTTATTTATTTATTTATTTATTTATTCATTCATTCATTCATTCATTCAAATACATATTAAATAATATATATAAGTATGAGCATGAATCGAATACATAAAATGAATACAATTAAAGGGAACATTAGGACAGGGATGGTAGGCACACTGGTGCTCTTATGCACGCCCCTTACAGACCTCTTAGGAATGGGGTGAGGTCAACAGTAGACAGTCTTAGGTTAAAGTTTTGGGGGTTTTGGGATGAGATCTACAGAGTCTGGTAGTGCATTCCAGGCATTAACAACTCTGTTACTGAAGTCATATTTTCTGCAATCGAGATTGGAGTGGTACACTTTAAGTTTGAATCTATTGTGTGCTCGTGTATTGTTGTGGTTGAAGCTGACAGGAAGGACATTATAGCAAATGATTTTAATCACTTAGATCTACACTTCTGAATGACTCCTTCTTAAATTACCTGATTTCCTGTTTTGAAAAGGCCCTAAAACCACTTTTTTTCAAGACCTTAATGAAGCTGATTTATTTATGATGGCAGTAATACTGATTTAAATTATCATATCATTTTAGAGTTGGAAGGGACCATAGAAGTCCTATATGATCATCTGCTCAGTGCAGAATCTGCTACAGCATCTCTATGACTATCCAGACTTTGTTTGAAGACCCCTAGCAGGGGAGAATTTACCACTTCATATGGCATATTTATCTTAAGCCTACCTTGTAATTTTATCCTATGATTCTGATGCTACCCTCTGGAGCAACAGAAAACACATTCACTTCCTTGTTTATGTGGTGACGCCCATTCAGTTATTGAAGATTGTACCGTATGCCTTCTTAGTTGTCTATCCAGGAAACTAAACAGATCAAGAACTTCTAACCATTCCTGAAGGGTTTTGGATTTCACCATCTTGACTGTGCTTCTCTGAATTTGCTCCAATTTGTCATTTATTCCGCATAGTAAAAGTTTCAGTGATTGGTCCCAGGTTCTATAATTTGGTGGAGACCCACATAGCTTTGGCCTAATCTTGCCCAAATTTTAGAGGCAGCTAAGGTGAGTGCTTCAGACTACTGCATAAGAAAAACAGAAGAGAAATAATGTGAGAAATAGTGCTGAAAGAGGATTAAGGAAGTTTGTGGTAAAGAAATTAGGGAAGGCTCCTGGAAGGCTGTTAATTGTGGAATTCAACCAAGCGATGCTGTCCTTCCCCCAGTTTCCAGCAGTTTGGAAGGGCTCAGAGATCCTAGAAGAAATTTAAGGTCAAAGAGCTCAGTCAGAAAGTCCCTCAGTAGCATGAGGTTGTGTAATCATGTCTGTTTACCCAAACTTAACGGAGAAAAGTTCTGGGAGCAATTAAAGAGGGCTGTCAGATGGAACTGTGGCTGGATATTGTTGTGATTGTTGTTCTGTATGGTCAAATGTGGAAGTAGATTGTTAGAAGTGGATTGCCAGATTACTAGAGCACACACTATATCAGGCTACCTTTGAAGATGAGTCAGAGGCTTCAACTGTCCAAAATGCAGTGACCTATTTCCTAACTGTGCATAGCAGATTTAGAAATATTACAGATATGCTACAGTTGATGGACTGACTGACTGTTTCCTTGTGAGTTCAATTCAAAGTGCTTATTATTACCTTAAAACCTTGGGAAACTTGGCAGGAGCTTGTAGTCCCTCTACTGTGCCCCAGCTTGGACTGCCTGGACTTTCTTTAAGGGAAGGAATACTACAAGTTCTCACACTACAAGAGTGAGCAATATGCTTTCTCAATGGTTGCCCCCTCCCTTTGGAACATTTTGCTTCCCAAGATCAAAAACCACCTATTCTGGCTTCCAAGAAACCTCTAAGAATATTTTTATTCTGCTGAGCTTTGGGTCTTGAGGGTACTTGGGTAGATTAGTTTTTGTTTAATTTTGTTAATTGTTGGATTATTTTAGTGTAAACTACTGGAGTCCTTCAGGAAATGAGTGATCTATAAGCAGAGGTCTAAACCAACAATCAAATTTATGCAACCTTTGCCTGCCAGATAAAGTTAATCTATTGACTCAAAGACCAGAGTACTAGCTCCCTTGCGATCCCAAGGCTCACTTCCCCACAGTCTGCAAGTTGTTTTTTAGAGTCTTATCATTATGAAAGAATTAAAATGAAAGTGGAGTCCTTGATGCTCTCTGAGCTTGGTTGTTTGCTTGCAGGCATTTCATTAACTGACTAGGTAACAACATCCATGTTGGTGTGGAGTTTGCTCCCTATACAGTAGCTTGCCTTGCCAGTATTGGTGGGAGTATGGTTTTCTCCTTGGTAGGTCCTTGGTTAGGTTGTTGTTTACTGCTTGCTTGTTTCTCTGCTTGACTGTTTTTCTCCTTTTAGAATACAGTCATACAGTCATAAGTGGGAGGAGATGGGTGATGGGAACGATGAGGAGATTAATAGTAATGCAGACATAGTAAATAGTTTGACAGTGTTGAGGGAATTATTTGTTTAGCAGAGTGATGGCGTTCGGGAAGGAATTGTTCTTGGGTCTAGTTGTTCTGGTGTGCAGTGCTCTGTAGCATTGTTTTGAGGGTAGGAGTTGAAACAGTTGATGTCCAGGATGTGAAGGGTTTGTAAATATTTTCACAGCCTTTCTTTTTCACTCTTGCAGTATACAGGTCCTCAATGGAAGGGAGGTTGGTAGCAATTGTTTTTTCTGCAGTTAAATTTAATTTAATTTAATTTAATGTGCATTAAATAAAGACAAAACAGGGTCCAAAGTGGTAGGGAACTGAAGCTGAGTACTTTATTTAGACCTATGCCCAAAATGGTAAAGATAGAGATTTGGGAAAGGCATTTTGTAATTGTACAAGCATCTCCGCAGTAGCCTTTTCATAGGTATCTGTTATATGCCTCTAAATGTGCTTATAATATGCTTTGACCAGAAAAGCTAGTTTTGTAGCCTTGCCTTAGAACAAACAACTTAATATCTGCAAGGCCTTTTCACTGAGAAAGGCTAACATTACTTTAGTAAACTACAACAAAGGAAATCATTTATTAAATGACATTAATACAATCATAGCTAACAGATTTCCCTAATTAAACATACTGTCAGCTATGTGGCACTGGAGAATTACAATCAATCATTGTTGTCATTTTTGAAATGGGGAACAAAAAATTGAGAAATTGCAAAATGAAATAATATGAAACACAAATTATAAGAAATATAGTGTAAGCTTTCTAATATGTGAAATTTGCTATTCAAAAGATTGACAAGCATTTAACTCTCTTTCCTAGCCAACATTAAGTTTTTGTAGAAAGCTCAGGAGCTAATCACAGTTTGGCAGAATTAGTTTCTGTATTATTATCAATGATTATGTAGGAAAAACAATTTGAAAAAAGAACTAAGATAATTTATACAGTGTTGACTAGAGATTATTAGCACTCCAATGTTTACATAATTTAGACTATTAAAGGCACAGAAAAAAGAAAAGATATTGTATCAGTATTAATTACTATCTGAGATGTTGGTGCTAATAAACATATGGTTTAAATTTTATATCCAAAGCTGAATATACCCTAAATAAACAGCTGCAAATTACATAAAAATATTTGTGGTACTCTACAATAAAGCTTTCTGTCTGAAACGAAATACTTAGGACTTAGACCTTAGTATTAAGATCTCAACTGTAGACAGGGTCTCTGAAGATGAGCTGGATGTACATGACACCAGCTGTATGTCATGGGAATACACAGAGTGAAGAAAGTGAAAAATAGCCAGTCATCAACACCCCAATCTACATCTAAAAAAGCTACTCACAACAGTCCCCATATAAATACCACACACACGGAACAACGAAGTTCCCTGAGGGCTCCAACATGAGTCTAAAAGTTCAGAAGATAAAATTTCTGGTCCCGGTGACCAATCCAGATTGGATCCAGAGTGAAGAAAGTTGCAAGGCTTTTTTCCTCTTTCTGCCCAGTTCTTTTCTCAATACGTTAACATAAGCAGGATTCTCCATATATTATTTGTTAACCTTCCTGAAAAGAATTCAGCAGTAGATCTCATTGGTTAAACAGTGCCAAGCTGAAGGGAAAAAAGGGTCCGACTCAGTATTAATCTGGATCATTCACTCAACAGTTGGATATTGAAATCGCGTGGTCATTAAATACTTTAAAATACTTTTTCTTTAAAAAAATCCTTTCCATGAGGTTAGCATTTTTTTTGTTTCCTCTAGACTTCTGATTATTGATTTTTTTTTAATTGTCCCAAGCCCATTCATCTTGAAACAATGTCAAAGAACATTTGTACTGTTTTTATGGACAATTTTTTTAAAAAATAACAAGAGAGTAGGTACTGTTGCTCTAAAACAGTGAAGGTGAACCTTTTGGATCTGTGTGTCAAACATTTGGAAAATGCCTAACTTGGCACACAAATGTGCACACACACACCCTGAGCAAAAGAGAGACAATTCTCAATTTTCAAATCTAGGCCATTCTGAACAGCGGCACTCAGTGGCAGAACTAAGGCTGTATCTGAAGTTGAGCCTAGGTTGATGTCAACCTAAGTGCCACCGCTGCCTCTCAAAAAGGATGCCCCGCATGCACACAATGCACACAACTCTTGAGGAACAATGCAATTGACCTGCAATTTAGCATTCCCCAAGATCTACCATGTGCCTTGTACCTTCTTTTTCTGTTGACAGGTCCCTGAAGCTTATTCAATATTGGTCCAGGTCACATGAGGCAGGGGTCCCCAACCCCCAGTCCGTGGACCAGCACTAGGCCATGGCATGCCAGAAACCAGGCCATGCAAACCAGTGAAGCCCCATCTGTGGGATGCAGGCAGCATGCAAAACCACACCCCATCTGGTCCACAGAAAAACCTCTTCCCACAGAACCAGTCCCTGGTGCCCAAAAGGCTGGGGGCCACTGGCATGAGGCATTTGTTCTTGAAGTGGATTTGGAGACTGCTTTTGTGCAGTCTCTGCAGCTCCCGAAAAGCATGCAAAAGCTTTTTTTCTCTCTCTCTCTCTCTCATGTGATTTTTGGAGGCTCCAGAAGCCAAGTCATAGCATGGTCATCTCATGCAACTTTTAGAAGATCTGGAAGCTATGTGAAAGCATATAGCCTCAAAAAAAAAAAAAACCCACACGAGAAAATAGTTATCAGGTGTTGATGAAGCACATCTCTGAAAACACCATGTCGTTTTTGACATGCATGTGACAGGTTCACCATTATTGCTTTAAAATAGACTCACAATAACGACAATAGAATGTAATCAAACAAATTATCATGGTAGATGCGCCTGATTAACATCAGGACCCAAGAATCCAAAAATCATGGCAACTGGACCAAAATTTATTAAACCGAGACATTTTGTTACTCATCCAAGTAACTTCTTCAGTCAAAATGAAAAATTCAAACCAAAGATTGAAGAACACATTGTAGATCAGGAAATCATTGGAAACCTGTTTGCAGAATAGCGAGAGTTTTGGTTTTCCTCACAACTTTATTTATTCAGGCCAATTCCAGGAGTCAAGACCTATGTATCTTAACAAAGGTAATGGAACTGTTTCAGTGGCTAGCTCCATCAACTATGTGGAATTAGAGAACTGCATACAATCAATATTCTGATCTGGAAGTAGCAGGACATTCTAACCTTTGAGCTGTTAATAAAGGTGCAGAGTGCATACAGATAAACTGATAAATGGCCACATCAAGGGACCGGTAGCAAATACACGCTTTGCGAAAGGAGACTTTTTAAGTCTCCATACATCAAACAGACAGTGTCAGCCTTTGAGAAGGAACTTGGGATGGCTTGTTGCATTCTTTGAACTGCCAGAGTTCTTCTGAATCCGCTGGAAGGATTGAAGGCTTCAAAGAGGCATCCCATCATATCCAAGGGGAAATGCATTGATTGAAGGAACCAGGGTGAAATAGTCTTTAATAATTACCAGAAAGCTAGAATCGACTGGTGTTTTGCTGAGCTATATTTTATCTTTATTGGATTAACTGTGACACAGTAGGTTATGTCAAAGGGAATCTGCATGAATATTAAAAGTAAATGTGGTGTGAATAATAGATAACTTACATTAGATGCACCAGCATGCAGTAATTTTTAATCACCTATGTAATTAGATTAAAACAAATCTGCTGAATAAAACACATTGTCTTCTAAATTTAACACAAAACAGCCTTAAAAGTTAGCAATATTTCCAGTCTTTAACAAATATGCTGATATCTAGACAGGCATATATTTCCAGAGTTTAGAAAAATACAATATTAAAAAAAATCTTGGAAGATGTGAAAGGCAATAATGATCTTCAGTTATTTAATTTGAAGTCACAATCTTGAAAAACCATTAGGAAGAATCTTGAAATATGTAATCATGGTACTTTTAAAACTAATGTAAACAGTGAGAGATGGTCAAACAAAAGGAAATCATAGGAGGGAAATGAAAGCATTGCTAAATTAATTCCTACAAGGCTTAGGATATGCTACAATGGATTGTAGGGGAATTGAAATTTCTTGCAGTAACCATTTTATATAAACTTGAAAAGAAAAATAATATAGTTTAATCTTAAAAGCAACGCACTGGAAAATATAGGTATACATGAAGTGTGGCATATACATATTCATAAGCAGATAAATCATCCAAATTATAATTGCCTATACAACAAGGAGCATAAATAGCATAACATAATCTTAGATCTCTGGTTTCATATCTCTGGAGAACTGAATTATCCCAGTGTATCACATACATTTTTTTGTGCTGTGCAATTGCTGTTTGAATCAGAAGACACTGAAAGTATATTCTGCAGATCCATGGGCAAATTGTTGAATACTGAGGTAATGATAGGCTGCCTGGCTGGCTGAGGAATTCTGGGAAATAAAATCCACACTTCTTAAAGTTGACAAATTTGAGAAGCACTGATCTGTTCAGACTTAAGACATATTCTAGTCATTCCTTACAGGTACTTCGTTAAAATTGGATTTTGCTAAAGTACTTACCCTGGAATCTACAGGATCTGAGAGATCTATGTGTTGCTTTTAATGCCATTCCTTAATAGTATGTCACCTTGCTCAAACACATGCTCGTAGACAATTCACAGACACACAAACACACACACAAACACATATACAAAGACATATATTTAAAATCATTAAGTGAAATTTTAAAAAGTGGTTAACTTCTTATTGTGCTCAGTAAATCCAAAGACAATTTAACAAGCAGTGCAGCCCTTGCTACAGACTAAGAAATGGATATCATTGAGAATATTCTTCTTAAGTCTAAGCTGATCCACACAACTAATATGAGTCTGCCAAGGCCACCATGACCCATATTTTCCCATTATGCATCAAAAGCACTGTTTTCCAATCTATTCTGTCTCCTTCAGTTGCTATATTTCATTTCGTTATAGGTAAACCCTTCCATCTCAGTTAACATCCTTCCCCCCCATCCCACTTGCTAGTAGCTGCTGTCCATAGCCATGCCATTTTGTTCTGAGCTAATGGACTGGACAAATGCTTGATTTTTTTAAAAAAAAAAATAAAGCTGTTTAGTGGTGTATTACCCATTTTTATTTTTTATCCATTATTATTATTTTAAAAAAATATCTATTTATTAATGGAATGATGAATGGCTGGAAGAAAAGGGGAGAGGGGGGAGCGAGGGAGAGAGAAATGACAGACAGAGATAGATTAGAGGTAGAGGTAGAGATAGAGATGAGAGAGACAGAAAGAGATGAGAGAGAGAAAAGAAAGAGGAGAGAGAAAATTGAAGAAAGTGAGAGAGAGATGGAGAGAGACATAATGGATGGATGGATGATAGATGGATGGATGGATGGATGGATGGATGGATGGATGGATGGATGGATGGATGATAGATAGATAGACAGACAGACAGACAGAAAGACAGACAGACAGAAGCAGAGATAGAGATATGTTTGCATGTTTCACAATTGCCCTAATGAAACTGTGCTAAAAATAATCAGGTGGGAAAAAAACCAATTCAGCCAGTTTTCTTTTAGACATTACAAAACCAATGATGATATTCGTAAGAGAGTGGCAGATTTATAAATGGCAAATGAAGAAATCTTAAAAACATCCTGGAGGACTCTGAGAAGTACCTTGGAAATGGAGGTAATGCATAATATGAACTTGGACAGTTCTAGTGGCTGTTAAAGATGGACTGTTTTACACTGTGTTATTCAAATATTTGAACCCATATATATATACTCCATAATTATTGGTAATTATTAGATCTAGATTAGCCCTATAGAAGTTAATATTTCAGAAAATACTGAGGCTCTAAAAAGAACAGTTAACCATTCATGGTGTCTTCAAAACAGGATACTCAAGGAAATACAATCTTCTGGAACCATTGGCAGTAAGTTCAAAATAGATCTGCTCAGTAACATACTGAAGAACATTAATCATAATAATCTTACTGAAGTGACCATTGGCAGTAGGAGACAAAATGATTATGGAGGGATCTAAAAAGGAAACATGATAATAGTCCACCATGCTATAAAGCTGTTTATAGAACCCTTCAGATTCTATTCCTAAATTCTGTATAAACAAAAATATTTTTAACAATGAATTTTTCATACTGCTGCATTTTAAGACTGAACACTAAGTAACTTCAAGCATTATTATTCTGTTTGTAAATTCTAATGGAAGCACTTCCTGCTTAAATGCTGGTAAAAGATAATTGAAGAAGAAGATAATGAGCTAATTAGGAAACTGTGCTAAACCTGAACAGCTAAAGTGGATATATCATCTGCTATTTACTATATCTGCTTCCAAGATACTGTATCTCAACTCCTGTAGCTCAGATTTAACGTAATTATCTTGATTAACATTCAAGTATAGAATAACACTTACAGACTTTTCTGAAAGAACTAAAGTATTTGTAAGGAGGTTTTGTGGTGTATTTGCTTGTCTGCAAACAACAGTTTGGGTGGCAATTTAGCTGAACTGACAATGGCAGTGCTTGAAGAACAACAGAAATGAAACTGGGATATGCAAAACATTTCCAATTTAAAATAGAAACTATGGGCATGATTATTTTTCTTTTAAAATCCTCAGATTTTTCTATTATATTTCATAAGAATGTCTGAGGTGTACAAAACAGCTGAATAATGGCTAATAGAAAATTTCAGATTGTGAAGGAAAATTTAGTTAGCTCAAAAGTTTGACCTAAGCCAAAATAGACCAAGATAGACATAGCACAATCTTTAGATCCATACAAGCAAACATCATTTTCCTTACAGCTGTATTTAATGTCAGAATAGTATAAATTGGAAAGCATTGCCGAAAATTGATTCCATGGTGAAGAGCTTGGTGCCTATGACAATCATTTCAGTGATACTCTCAAATATAGAAGAATCCTTGGCTTTTCTGCAAAGTATTGCAGGTTTTAACATTACCGTCAGAAATGTTTGGGATAAGATTAAAGATAGTCTTAGCTGTAGAAATCCAGATGACCTTTAGATGGTAGCCAAGAGACACAGAAAAATTTAACTCTTGTCTATCATCAATTGGTCATCTGGATTTTTGCAGCCCTGATACTGTACCCATGTTTCCCCAAAAATAAGACTGGGTTTATTTATTTTTTTGGGCCCCAAAATAAGCACTAGGGCTTATTTTTTTCATGTACCGGAGGCCTACTTCTTCTGCTGGCTCGTGATGGGGCAGGAGGCACACAGAATGCCAGTGCAGCCACCGTGAGACAGGGCAGTGGTGCTGCCCTATATATCCCACACCAATTTACCTCAGGGCCCCCGCAGCCAGGCCACCAACACCCTGACACCTACCTCACATCACACCGGGGCACCAGCATGCCGCCTGGCCTCCTGCTCTGTTGTGGCTGCGACCAAGCAGAAGAAGTGGGCCAGCAGCCATGTGGTCTCCTGCTGAACATGGTTATTGGTGCTGCTGCTGCAAGGCAGATGTCAGGGTGTGGATGGCCTGGCTATGGGGCAGGGGTGGGTTGCTACTGGTTCAGCCAAACCGGTAGTGGCGGCGGCTAGAAGCTCAGCCCACCTGCCCAGATGTCATCAAAAACACTCTGTGCATGCAGACGGGGACGTGCGTAGCAAAGGTAAGTAAAAGCCACCACTGCTATGGGGGCCCTGAAGTAAGCCAGTGCAGGGCGCAGCTCCACCATCACCCTGCCTCACCTCATGGCTGCAGCACCACAAGCAAACAGACAGAATGGGCAGCCTGCCGACTGTGCAGGACTCTTAAGTAAGGCTTATTTGGGGGTAGGATTTATATTAAGTGCACATGTAAAAAAATATGCTAGGGCTTGTTTTCGGGATAGGTCTTAAAAGAGGTCTTAAAAGAGATCTTAAAGAGGTTTAAAAGTTAAAGAGGTAGAAGAGTCCTGAAGTTCATGTGCTTCTTTTCCCTTATCCATTCAGAATGTAACTGGATCCCAATCTAAGAATAGGAAAACAAGATATGTGTATTTTTCTCATGTGTCTGTGTGTCTGTGTGTGTTTACGCACAGGCATGGCACATGCTAACAATCAGTTCTGATTCAACCTCATCCCTACTAAGAAGATGCCAATAAAGAAACCGTTTCTTGGTAATTGATGTGAAAGATAATATATTTGCAATTATTTTATATTTTAAAAGAAAATTATAAATGAACTATGAGGTAAACTTTATATCTGATAAAAGCCACAGCCATAATTTATGGGAGCTTGGTTACTAATAGAGGCTTAGTAACATTTGTGATAGTGGGTATTACCTTTTTCATTTTGTTATACTGAAAATGAATATCCTTGGCATTTACAGTTATGGAATTAGAAATGATCGAGCAGACTGATGTTTTGGAAATATAATCCTATAGTCTGCTTAGAGCACTCCAATTATTCCTAAAGGCCTGCTGGTTATAGACTGGCAAGATAGAAGTAGGAAGGTGCAGCATTCATTATTTATTTCTGTTTTGCCAGATTGAAAGAAATACTTTCCATTGCATGCTATGGAAAAAAATAAATTAATTAATCCTGCTCTAGAAACAGTCTCGGTGGATGGATTTATTAATTTATTGCTTGCTTGCTTGCTTGCTTGCAGCATTTGAGGGTGTGGTTTAGGTAAAGCAAAGTTTTAAAAAAACCTGGATAGTCAGAGATTGGCAGCAGCAGGCAGCTGATCAAGATTGCTACAGCAAGAATTATCATCGTCGTCGTCATCCACAAACAACTGCCTTAATCAAAGGGTGTCTTTTTAATTTTGTCATCAAAGATGGTACTGCAGCAATAATAATCTTGCCTGTATATCTCAGAAGCATCCTTACTGGTGATCAGTTCACAAAGGCATCATCTGATTTGTTAAGTTGACTCCTACTTTATTTCTAGGATTATTATATTTTTAAGATACAATATCCTGGTTGTGAAGGTGGCGATTGCAGGAAATGGAAAATGATACGCCAGCTGTGAAAGATTCCATGAACAGGGGGGAGACAGAGGGACAAGAGGGCAGCTGATCCATGAGTAAGTTGAAGAATCTAGAATTGGATGTCAGCTCAAATGTAGTAGCACCCAAATTGCTCAGACCTGCTCCAGGCTGTGGGAAAGTTGTTTGCGAATCAAAGTTATTCTATTTTTATTTAAAACATTTGCATAGCTGCCCATCTTAGAATGAACACTGGGCTCCCAATCAAAAGTTAAAATAACATACAAAGCCATATCTAAGGGGCTGCCACAAAGAAGAGGGGGTCAACCGATTTCCCAAAACATCTGAATGTAGGACAACAAGCAATAGATGGAATCTCATCAAGGAAAGAACCAATCTAGAACTAAGGAGAGATTTACTGACAATTAGAACAATGAATCACTGGAACAATTTGCCTCCAGATGTTGTGAGTGCTCCAACATTGCAGATTTTTAAGAAGAGATTGAACAATCATTTGTCTGAAATCCTACTTGAACAGGGGGTTCAGGACTAGAATACCTCCAAAGTTCCTTCCAATTCTGTTATCTTAAAACTGAATCAAAACTATAAAGGTAAACATATTTAAATATAAAAACAACAAAAACCTGGTGCCAAATCAAACTTCTAATGGCCAAACACCTAATCTTATCCCATTATTATTCAGACAACCTTCTAGTTATGAATCACTTTTTGCTTGTGTTGAAAAAAACACGAGAATCATATTGAGTTATAAACATTTTGTTGATGTTTGTTTGTTTTCATTCCTGGTATGATGACATGTGTAACAATCGTCCAGGACACCACTACGTCAGTGCTTCTCTAGACAAAATCTTCACCGCATCTTGAAGACCAGCCCTTGCTCTAAGTGGACCTCTTCACCTCCTAATGTTGAAATCCTAAACCGTATATTATGACACTTTCAGTAAGGGGGCTATTCTAGAATATTTGACTGATGTCTCTATTACATTTCAAACAGTCATATTTTAACCGTGGCTGCAGGTAAAAGTCCAGCAAAAATGACATTCCATCTTCACACAATTCCAACTCAGAGCAAACCAAAGATATATATACATACAGAACAATGCCAGGTTTCAAATTGAAATGCTGACACAACCTTAACTATAGCACTGCAGAGGGTGATGCTATAATTAAGCTTCGATCGCTTTTGGAGGGGGCAAGACAGAAGTGGGAGGTTATTGTTCAATGGACTGGTCTGTCATTTGCTGCAGTGATTCTTAATTGTGTCTCATTACCGCAAGATGATCATTACTCTACTTGTCTGTCTGATTTAGAGACCACTAAAAGTGTCTTGTAACAAGCAGCCGTCTCCTATGCAACAGTCCTTTGGCTCTCACCCTCATTATTCAGAATCTGTCCAATTATTTGTCATTAAAGTAATAAAAAGAACTTGGGCAAAAAATGTGGGAGGTAATGGTTGGAGGTCTGCCGAGAAGGGTGGGGGGAATGTTTTCAAGCATTGGGAAGGTGACATCATTAATTAAGTGTTAGCGAATATGCAAATTGGCCACTGGCGCATAAGACTGTAATAAAACAAAGAAAACACTATTATCACTTGTGGTAAATCCTCAGAGAGAGCTACCTGGGTGCTATATGGTTTTTATCAGTTAATGATAGCTGGTCTGAGTGATTCAGAGCACGAGACGGTGAAAGCAGAATAGGTATTAGGGTTGGGCCTTTGAGCCCAAATAGGAATCCTGAATCTCAGATGTTTTCTCATTTACCAGGAGCCATGGTGTCGCAGTGGTTAGAATGCAGTATTGCAGGCTAATTAACAGCTCACTGTCAGGAGTTTGATTCTGACTGGCTCAAGATTGACTCAGCCTTCCATCCTTCTGAGGTCAGTAAATGAGGATCTGGATTGTTGGGGGCCATATGCTAACTCTTTAAACTGCTTAAAGAGGGCCATAAAGCACTGTGAAACAGTATATAAGTCTAAGTGCTATAGTTATTTGCATAGTTAATCTTGCTATAGTGAAAATGAAGGATTTTGATTTAGTGCTAAAGCATAAGTAAGGCATATGGAAAGTCCTAGATGTAGAACTTGGTTAGGAAATGCCACTTTTCAGTCCCTTGAAACCTGCTGGGCTGCATCAAAATCCTTTAATTTAGCAGGATTCCTATTCGTTGGTGGAAACAGTCAGTAGAAGTAGTATCCAGGATTATTCCTGTCAATCATCTAGAGCAGGGGTGTCAAACAAGATTTTTTTTTCCTGAGTTTCCTTCAGTTTCCAATCAGGGTTGTGTTTGACCTTGGGGGGGGGAGGCATGGCGAGAGTGGGTGTGGTCAGCTCAATGTCACTCATGTCGGGGGTGCTTGTGGTGGCCCGAGCGCACTGCCAATGAAAATGGCGCTCAGGAGGGCCATGGGCAGCTCTCTCGAGCTCCATTTTCACTGGCACGAGCCATCCCTTCACTGTTTCCAGGGCGGCACCGTGGACCAGATCTGAGCACCTGTGGGCCAGATCCAACCCACAGGGCTTGAATTTGACACCCTGATCTAGAGTCATTGGAGTTGAGAAGTAAAAATGTTTTGCCCAATTCCAGGCACCATGATAATTATCCTGCAGCCAAATTTGTTTGCTCTTTTAAATCAGAAACATTGTGTGAGTAAACTAATAAGATGTCACTGCTGCTCAAAGCCACACAACTAGAGTAAAAGTTGACAGGTCAATAGCCAGCTGGAAACTGAGCACTGTATTCACACAGCGCTGCCCGCTTTTTTTCTCTGTAGGAACTTGTCCATCATATTTCTGAGTTGCAAATGCTGATTTTGGTCTAGTGGTTAAGGTAACATGCTAGAAAGCAAGAGATCATTAGTTCAAGTCCCATCTTAGCCATGAAACGCAGCTGAGTGACCTTGGGCCAGTCACCCTCTCTCTCTCAGCCCAACTCACTTCACAGGGTTGTTATTGTGGGGAAAAATAAGAGAAGGAAGATATGCTGGATATGTTCACCGCTTTGAGTAATTTTTAAAATAATATGGATGGGATATAAATAAGCAAGCTAACAAATAAATAATAAATCTCCCTACCTTCTCTCTGCCTTTCCAGAGAAACAGATATTTTGTTGCCCACATCTTCTGATTTAATTAAAATTGAAATTTGACCAGCCTCTTTTTATTCTATTTATATATCTGTAAAGATATCAGAGCCCTATCAGATCAGGGATGTTTAAAGGTAAAGGTAAATGTTCCCCTCGCACATACATGATAGTCGTTCCCAACTCTAATGGCGGTACTCATCTCCGTTTCAAAGCCAAAGAGCCAGCACTGTCTGAAGACAGTGGTCATGTGGCCAGCATGACTAAATGCCAAAGGCACACGGAACACTGTTACCTTCCCACCAAAGGTGGTTCCTGCTTTTCTACTTGCATTTTTACATGCTTTCAAACTGCTAGGTTGGCAGAGAATCTATCATCCTGGCAGAGAAGCAAAAACTCATCAAAACCCTTCTTTGACTAGTTGGGGACTAGTAGGAACATAGGAATGTTCCAGGCAGTTTTTTCTGATCTCTGTTGGCCAACCATTTCCTGCTGGAAAGGGGGGGGGGAAATTCCCAGACGTTAAATAGGAAATATTTCTTTACACCTTCATCATGATAGGCAACTATTCAACTTTTTAATGTGATTGTGTAATTTGGCTCCTTTACCAGTTTTGGTAGCAAGAACCTGACTGAGATATCAGAACCTTGAAAAAGGGAATATGATTACACAGACCATCCCAAGGAGTGTAACCTAGCAAAATTCTATAACAATATTCTCTGCTATTTTTTTAAAAAAAGTTTCTTTTTTGTAAAACCAAACATTATTAACTAAAATTAACTAATTAGATTAAAAGCATCTAAGATTTATTTGAGTGGTATTGCATCATTGATGGTCAGCTAAACTTGACTCATGAAGACATTTGTATCTCTGTGTGGGTGAGGCCTATGCTTCACTTTTGGCAAGATCCAAACTCTAAGATGTTTATCTGGCTACCTAATTTCAGCTCTCAATAGGCTACAACATAACCACTCCCATAGGTATCTATCCCCAATCAGGATGATGCCAAAAGGACAAAACGTTCATTACAATGTGACAATACAAATTCCACCTTTTGTACTTGTATTATAAGAGGCAGATAAAAACATATTTCCCTTCCCCACCCCCATATACCGTATTTTTCCGTGTATAAGACAATACTTTTTCTTAAAAAAATGTATCTAAAAATGGAGCAGTGCCTTATACCCAGGGGGCCGAGAGGAGAACTGCGGTTGCAAAACTGCCAATCCCTTATCTCTGCAAACTAACCTCAACAAGCGAAACTTCCAATTGCAGAGACAAGCTAAGAGATTTCTTCCAATCACGAGCCATATGTAACTGACGTCAGCTGATACTGTGGAGAGCATGTAGCCAGTGCCCAGATGCAACAGGCAACGGTAATGTTGGAGCATTCTGAGCTCATAAAAATCTCAGAAAACAAAAAAATAAATACCGGTACCGGTAAGTGAATGTCTTTACTCTGCAAAATAAATGTCTTCTATTTAATGTTTAAAATATTGATTTTCAAATTTTGGGGAAATAAAATGGGGAGGGGGCATCCTATACATGAGGCGTCTTATAGTCGGAAAAATACAGTAAATTCCATAGCAAATATAGTTGATATAATAGATGTGCCTGGATAGAACACAACTGGGTCTCTAAAGGCAGCAAGAAGTCCATTCATGTGACCCACCTGTTTTTCACACAACTTGAAAGCACTTCTTGGCTCAAAATGCAGCTGAGAAGCTTGCTCCCTCTTTCATAACACGAGAAACACTAAACTGCAAGTCCCACCTGTGCATTCACAATATCTACACATACCTCTTTTGGTGCTTATCTAATTCCTTGATATTCCTGATTGTGCTTTTTTTTAGTGTATATTAATTAAAATAAATAAATGATAAACTGGCACACTGCAAAACAAGTGCTAGCTTCTAGAATCTTAATTTCCAAAAAATCTTCTGACTCCACATTTAATCCAAAGGTGTTCAGAGAAAATAATAATGATAGGGAAGTATATTTCAGTTCTTTTCTAGGAGTTATGCCACCTTACCTTACCTTCTCCAGAGAAACAAAAATAAGCAGAGACCTTCTTGGAAAGTTATAGGGATGGTGGGAAAAAATCTTACTATTTGCTCTCTGATAAATTGGAGTCTTACTATTGATCCATGTGCAGCCATTTTGTGAATGTGTCTATGACATGCTTGAAACATTTCAAATGTGTCCACAAACCCTCATAAATTGAGACCTCATCAATGTTGGACTAATCTGATACACTGGTGAACTCATAGGAAACTCATAGGAAGAACTCATAGGAAGCTAGCCACTGATTGATATTTCTTGTTACTTTTTGTCTTCTAGCATTTCCAAAAGAAATGTATCATTCGTTTCACTGAGTTCTACAAAGGGGAATCATAACTCCATATTTTTTTATTGTGAACAGGAAGATTTTTTCTATATGTGTCAACTGAAGTTAAGAAATCTTTAAATGTAATCCCATTTCATACTTGAAATTTCACTATTTCATCTGAATAATCCTGCAAGGACAGACAGAGTAAAGCTAGCATGTTCCTTTAACGAAGATACTGGAATTTTGGGCATTTTCAAGAAGAAATAAAGTGGCTTCTCCATGTATAAATGGACATACAAATCTTTGTTTTAATATGCCTGTGAACCGCCCTGAGTCCTACGGGAGATGGTGCGGTATATAAGTTTGATAAATAAATAAATAAATAAATAAATAAACCCAGTTAATAAATTAGTGTATGTGTCAGGAATATCTATATTGAAAATGGCCATTTGGTTTTTTTAAAATACTGTGTAAACATTAAGCATAAAAGCCTATACATTAAACCAGTGAAAAATGGACATTGTGCTATTCAGGATTATACATACTGTAACTATTCCAATGCTGACATCAGATAGATCCAGATTAATCTTTGCTGATTAATTTTTTTTTCCTTTTATCTATTGGTCTCTTCTGATCCATTATTCCACAACAGTTTCTATTTGAGGTAAATGAGAATTTGAGTGCCATATCTAAATGTCTGTGCTGAATTCTGAAAATAAAGGTTAATGTAACCTGTGTTGTGGAAAGATTGGCATATGGTTTATATACCTTGCCTCTAAGAAGATAAAAATAGAGACTCTGGTATTCTTAAGTGGTCTCTACAAGACATTAAATTAGTTGAACTGCGGAGATAATATATGCAATCATTTCTAAGAATAAAATGATGAATCATGTCAAGGACTAGATTAAAATTACGTATATTGGACTATATATTAAGTCAACACGACTTAAATATAAGTAAAATAAATTATTTTGATAATAGATTTTAGTTTAACATTTATAATCCCATCTGATCCACATGAACTTTAGTGAAAAGATGGTACACAGATATAAATTCATTAATAATCTACACAAAAGAAAATTCTATTAATTCCAAATAAGTGCATACTTGGGAATAAAATATTTGTTACATGTATGCAGGGCAGAGCAAATGCATAAGTAGTTTCCTTTCACTTTTATACTGCTAGAACGTAGGGGGAAGCGCAAATAATTCTGCATTCCATAAAAAAATAATAGATGAAAAATCCTGCTTCAAGCTGTAATGTGGCTGGTCCCTAAAGAAAACATGGACAAAACCATGGAATATACTATAATTCCTTCAATGCCAGATTCAACAAGGTACAGTACATAAGAAACTAGTAGAAACCATCCCCTGCTAATCCAAGTATGTATGGGAAGGATCTGTTATCCATGTCCAGATCACTCCATATGGGTAGAGGTTCTAAAGGGAATTCTAGGTATGATCAAGATCCTGCCAGAATCATGATTTATCATTATATGTGTTCAGGTGAGCATTCATGTCAGTTTTTCCTTCACATTCACTGTTCAAAAGGCATACCTTGGGCCAATGGGATACTGGGGCCAGTTTGGTCTTCTTTGTGTTATGAAGAGGCTGTTGCAAATCAGTCGTCTGCTATTGAGTGTCACTTGCTGAGGGGCATTGGTTCAGGAAAGAGAAACCATTCGTAAGCTTTGTGGCAGGACCCTCCAAAAGCCCTTAACTGGGTCCTATAAAATCCCCATTCTCAAGGCAGATAAAAGGATGTAGCAAATCACAAAGGGGATGTGAATAGAATTCCTGAGGTAATGGGTGAATAGAATTCCTGAGGTAATGATACTCAGGGGTTTCACAGAAAGAATGTTTGTGATTTCAGTTCATGCATCTTTACATTATAGCATGATATATTAGGTGGTATAACAATACACAGGCCCAGTCAGATGCAAAGGCAGACTGCTTCTGCACAGCTTTTATTACAGGAGACAATGCATCGCTCTTAAGCACTGGAAAGAAAGTGTTCCACTTAAGAACACTTGAGGTAAATTTTTCATCAACCAATGAATGATCCGTGAAAAATAGAAAAGCAACAAATATTTTCAGTTTTATATTTTGATGTATGCAAATAAATACTAAAATAACTAAACTCAAAAAGCTTTCTATGTTGTCCAAGTATTATCTAATCAACATGGCCTATCTAGGAACAACAATATTAAATCAACAGGACAATCACCATTGTTCTTCTGAGATAACTGTGATATAAGATGCTGTGAGTAATCCAGTTTCTTGTCAGTTGTTTTTCCTTAGTAAATGGAAAGTCAAAGAAGAGTGGCATTTGTTATACTACTTGTCTCATTTTTGTTTGCTTGTTTGCTTGCCTGCTTGCTTGCTTTTAAAGTATTTTTTTCATCAGAAGCAAAAGAATCATTTTAGCCCATTGTCATGATTGCAGGATTAAGATTTGGGGGCTTCATAGATGGGCAAGCTGCACCTTCATTATCTCTCTTTTTACCTTATCTGGCATGAAAAGTTGCAGGAAGGGTCTAGGACAACTTGCCATGGTCGACATGCCCCAGCCAACTTGCCCCAGCCAACTCACCATGGGATGGGCAACTGGGACTCCACACTCTGACTCACCCCAACCTCACTTCTAACTTGAGAAAGTTCAAACCTAAAGTGAGATAAGACCCGCTGCAATTCACTTGTCCTTCTCTTGAGTTATCCCGTATTGAATTGCCCTGCGGCGAGTTGTCCTATGGCAAATTGGCCTTGGCAAATCAGCCGGAATGAGTCAGCTGTGGCAAGATGAATGTGGCGAGTCATCTGGGGTGAGCTGTTCCATTCCATCACAGGAAAGTGAGAAGCAATGGCATTTTTATTTTTTTTATAATCAAATTTTTATACTGCCCTTCTCCCGAAGGACTCAGGGCGGTTCACAGCCAACTAAAACCACAATAATAAATATATTAAAACAATAATTAAAAAACCTATCAAATATGGCCAATTTAAAATATATATAAACAATAAAACCCAATTAAAATTTAAAACCCCAATAGTAACATATAAAATTCTAAAATCCTATGCCAGTCCTGCTCAACAAAATAGATACGTCTTCAGCTCGCGGCGAAAGGTCCGAAGGTCGGGAAGTTGACGAAGTCCCGGGGGAAGTTCATTCCAGAGGGTAGGAGCCCCCACAGAGAAGGCCCTTCCCCTGGGGGTCGCCAGCCGGCATTGCTTGGCCGACGGCATGATGGCACCCTGAGGAGTCCCTCTCTGTGGGAGTGCACGGGTCGGTGGGAGGCAAACGGAAGCAGCAGGCGGTCCCTTCTCTTTGGCCCCAAAGAGAAGAAATGACTCAAGATCAGATCATTTCTACCATAGTCTTTTCTCTTTCTCTCCAGTTTGGAAGACAGTTTCCAAAGCAATCTTTCCTAAAGTTCCCTACAATATTGTTTCAGGAGTTATAGCCTTAATCAATGAAAACAAAACAAAACAGTAACTAAAATGAATGACTGAAAGTTCCCTGATTAATGACCCTTGATTTTTTTTCACTGTCTGGAGGAACAACAAAAAATGTTCATTTGTGTTTTTAAGAGTTGGCATCGGCACCTTTAATCATAATTAAGGGTCATCTACAAAAGAAGGTTATTGTTTATTGTCTTTGAGGTTCTATCTAAGTTGTTTAGAACAGTAGAAAGTTCCTTATTTTGTTCCTTATTATAATAATAGACATACTTGGTTGTAAACACATCTTTCTTGAATAATATAGCTGTTTGTTAAAGAATCACTACTACATATCAGTATAATTGATTCATCATCAAATAAAAATACTGACTTGATCTTCTGCCTGACTCTAAATGTAACCTAGACCTACTTGTAATACAATGGCCATTATCGAGTCAAGCAACATGATGAGGCAGTGCAGAAAATGATATTCCTGCTTTGTTAATAAAGCATAGAGTTAGGATTATACTATGATCTGAATCTTGTAAATCTCAGCTACAATAAATGTCTTCAACTGAATACCTGAGATATACAATATGGCAATTTTTCCAAGGACTGACAATTATCCTTCTGAAGTCCTCTACATTTATTAGATTCTGATGTTTATCTTTAATCATATTGGTTGGAAATTATGAGAGTTGAAGTCAATATAATAAGATTGGCTTAAATGAGTTCCAAGGGTAGAAAATTGAATATTGAAGTTAGGAATGTTCACCAAAATGGTCAAAAAAGTCAATATACTGTCATAAGTACATAAAAGTCATAACTACCTGTATTTTTCAGAGTATAAGATGCACCAGAATATAAATCGCACCTTAGTTTTTGGGGAGGAAAATAGGGGGAAAAATTCTGCCAACCAGGAATTCATCTGGCTAGTCCTTCACCTGGTCAACTTCAGCACATTAGTTTGCTTGCTGGTTTTGAGATTGGGGCTGGTTGGGGCTGGTTGGGGATAAAAAACAGCTTCTAAAGCACAACTGATTGTCAGAGGAAGCAGCAATTAGAAAAGCAGGCAAAGCACGGAATATTGCTTTGCGAGCCTTGGGAATGAAAAATAGCTTCAAAAGGGAGCTCCAGTGACTAAAGCAGGTGAAGCGCAGAAGGGGTAAGAAAAGGCAGCAGCTGTTCAGGCTAACCATTTTGGGCACCACTCGTGGGGTTACATTTGGAGTATAAGACACACCCAAATTTTCAGCCTCTTTTAGGAGGGGAAAAAGTGCATTTTATACTGAAAAATACGGTACATAATTTCAGCTACTGTCATCTTGATAGCTTTGGCACCACCTTCCACTGACATTTCTGATTCCTGGTGTTGGTGTGGATCAACAAGAACTAAATTTACCTTTCAGGTGCTTTAAATCAGCCTTCTCCAACTGGTAGATTCTAAGATACATTACACCTCAGCATTTTTGAAGTTGCTGGCCAGACTAACTGAGCTGGAAAGCATGTGGTAAAAAATTTTACTCGTCAGCCCTCCATTCTCACTTGTTTTAGTCTTCTACTTGTTTTGCATGTGGGGGTCTTCCTGACAACTAAATTTCCTAAGTCAAGGTAAATAAGTTTTAGATCAGCTGCTTTTGCACTATTTAACTATTGCAAAATTCACTGTCATTTAAAGGAGAGTTTGTAATACTTGTGGCTAATGGCAGGTTAGTGACCATCCATGCTTATTAAAAATCAAATTTTACATACTCGGGTTTTACAGTCCACAAAGATAATTTTATGAAAACTTCTTTGTTACATAAAACATGAGTACAACCCACCCGCAGAATTTACAAGTTGCCTATGAAAGAGCAGTCTGTATTTCTAAATTTGTAATACTTTCAGTAACACTTTGCATTAAACAGCTGACAAACCAGTCCTTTAGCTTTGTTAAAACAGCTCTGATGCCCTCCTGTGGGAAGATGCATTTTAACACCTGACAACCAAATGCAAATGTTTGGACATAAGATGAAATATAACCAAATCCACCTGAAATCCATCTGAAATCAGATAAAGCAATCTTGACACCACCGCTGCGTAGAAACCAAACTAGGTCATAGAAACTCTTGTGTAGAGTCCAACTAGAATATACTGTATCAGTGTTTGGGGATGAAATTCTGTTTTTATTTTGAGTTGGATTTATTTAAAATGCCTTATAGAAATACTAATACAACAGCAGCAGTTTCTGTAGCAAAAGACAGACAATAGAACCTGTTTGTAAAGAAGCTTAAGATAACAAGGATTTACAAGGTCAATTAACAGCAGCTAAAATGAACGGGGAAATCATCCAGACATGGCATAATAATAATTCTCATAATCTCAGGCCATTAGCTTTGCTAACTGGAGCTGATGGGAGTTGAGCTATACAAATCTGGAGAGCCATAAATACATCACCTTTAGTTGTCTGTTTGTTCCAAAATAATTAAATCAGATGCTGATTAGTTTAATAATTTGATTACAGAATTGTATCCTAAAGGGGTGGTCCCCCCATTGATCTGTATAAGAGCATTATAAGATTGGTTGTCAGTTCTTTACAAATGCTCCACTGGAATAGAATATAGCCTTTTCACACAGAGGCACGCGGAACAATTCCATCAAGCCACCCACTCCAACCCAATGTTCTACCTTTGGACGGTCACAATGAGCTCAGGTTGCTTCAACTTCTATGTGAAGGAGCAATACATCACTTTACACCTTCTTAGTTTAAACGGCCATTTGAAGACCTGTTTCTTCAAATGGGTGAGGAGATGGGTGGTGTGGCGCCTCTTGGGCTTTTCACCAGAGGTGAGTTGCCATTGTATCCAAACATCCTTCAGTGGAACAGGAATATATAAGAAGCACAGATCCAAAGACCAGCTTGCCGATGGGAGGCATGTGTGCATGTGCAGCGGAGCTGAACTGGGGTGACAGTTCACGCGCCATCAGAGAGGGCGCTATGTGCCACCTCTGCTGCACATGCCATAGGTTCGCCATCACAGGTCTATCTACTTAATCTCGGTGTTAATCTCTGCTTATCTGGTTGTTGATTACTGGAGAGGAGGTGTTTTGATCTTTCTGGGAGGGGGTTGAGCTTTTTGGTTGTCTCTTCTGAATGATATGTTTGTGTGCCTATGGGTGGCTGATTTGTCTGAGTTTCAGGCCTCCAGGAATTCTCTAGCATTTTTGGACTTGATCTGGGATGCTCATGGTTTCACAGGTGAAACTCTGGTTAAGTGAATTTTTTTTGGGTAATGACACACAAACCCATTACCTACTCACAACAGGTATACTTAAATTGACTTAAAATGTTTTACCAGCATTGGGTAAAAATACTGTTCTGATAAACAGTTTCAGGTAATAAAGGGAAAAAAATTAGAAAGCACGTTCTTAAGCAAACTCAGAATAAGAGGGAAATTACAATTATTCAGAAATGTTACAGACGACTTAAAACTGGTTCTCTCGTAGTCTGGGGATAGAATAGTTACTTGGCCCTTATCATGTATCATGTACTTTATTTCTTTGGGATGCTTTTGTTTGTCTTTCTGGACATTCAGAATTTTTCATGATTTTTCTATCTGCTGTTATTTTACAATATAAGCCATCCCGAATCATTTGGAGTCAGGCAGCCTCCATATTACAAAAAATAAATAAATCCCATTGTCAAAGATAAATCATAAGAAGGTGCCCCTTCTAGTTCATGAATGAAAGTTATTTGGAGTGACACTGATACTGTGTGATAATATCTCTCTCATCTTTGAAGGCAGCAGATGCGTACTACACAGCACTCAGCATTCTCCTCTAACTCTTTGTGGCTAAACAATGACCTCGCATTCCTGGGAAAGCCAAGCTTAAGGCTTTGTCATCAGTCATTGTCTTCTCAAGCACATAAATCTGTTCTACATCTCCTGCAGTGAATCCAGACAGAAAGAATCATAGTACTAAGAGCATTTGAAATAAAGTGGAGACTAAGGTCCCATATTTAAGTGTAAAGAGAGTAGATGTATTCATGGGATTTAAAATACATTTAAAATATAGTTTTGCTGCACTTGAATTCTAATCGTGCACAATTACTTGCCTGCACTTGACCAAGAACAAAGTGAAACCAGCCAGTCATATATACTGTATAGTACTGGTGGTGCAAGTATAAGGAGGGTGTTTTTTTTCCCCCTTGATACTTTCTGCTGAATGTCACAACTAAACAAATTTGTTCTTGATTAAGCTCAACAGTTGCTGACGGTGTCCTGTTGGTCTAACAACATGATGCCAGCAATTTGAGATTTGGCAGAAGATTAAGCGCTAAGCTCAAATTGAAACATATTACCAGATATCTGAGCAAATTATCATCAGGCAAGAAAATTCCTATGCTCACACCAATGAATCCACCCCATGCCAGAAAGGAGGATAATATAAAGAAGCCATATCTCTGCCTTCTCTGTCAGTATGATATTTTTTTTTTATTCAAAAAGTTTTACAAAAAAAAATTTTTCCCCTTTCCCCCCAACCCCCCTCCCTTCACTAATCCCCTCCCTCCTCCCCCATAACTTCCCGGAACAAGCACAAGGTATAGTTAAAAATAAAACAAACATATGCTAAGAAAATTTTTCCCCAAAACTATTATACCAATTTTCCCTCTCTAGCTCTGACTTCCTCCTAACATAACCAAAATCCTTCAAAAAAAATTAACATATATATAAGGGAGATATTCTCTGAATGGGATTGGATTTTTATGCTTTAGCTGGTTTTAAACACTTTAGGATTAATTTGTTCTATTGCTTTACATATCTTATTACTGTTAATAGTATGATATTTTTTAAACTCCAAATAGCAATGCAGAGCTATTCATATAGACCCACTCACTAGCTGGGAAAATAGCAGAGTGAGAGGAGGAGACTTGGATCCAAAGTACCTTCTATCTTACTTCTGCCCATATTCCCTTTTGAGACTCCAAGATTGGAGAATCCTTTTGCTGGAAAGAACCAGAGAAGGGAAAGCGGTGTTGGATCGCCATCCAAGATGAAAACTCTAGAGCAGGGGTGTCAAACTTGCGGCGTCACGGTGGCGTCACGTGACATATCACAGCTTCACTAAACCGGGCATGGGACGTGACCAGCAAGTAACGCATCTGGCCTGCGGGCTGAGAGTTTGACAGCCCTGCTCTAGAGCATAGAGGAGAGAAGACTAACATTACCAATAAGTTACCAATAAGGTACTTAGCTTATCTAAGTAGCTTCTGAGGTATTGCCTCCACATTCTATAGGCTACAGTATGTGCTCCTTGGTATTTCAACATCTACTAAAACTTGAGCTCTGTCTGGTAGTGGGAAAGGTATTTTTATTTGCTATGAACCTATATTTTAATGCAGTACAGTATGGCAACAATAAAACTCACAACACCCTCCCCATTCAATCAGTTTTACAAACATTATCAAACTCTCTAATGAATGGACAGTTTTGTATTTGCAGGAGATCTGAGGCATTATTTCTTACAATAAAATGTCAACCATTTGTTTATTCTGCTGGGTTCCGAATGCTGCCCAAGTCCTCCTATGCACCTCTATTTCCAAATTCTTTCTCCAATAGCTCATATACCAATAGCACTTAGACTTATATACCGCTTCACAGTGCTTTACAGCCCTCTCTATGCAGTTTACAGAGTCAGCATATTGTCCCCAACAATCTGGGTCCTCATTTTACCCACCTCGGAAGGATGGAAGGCTGAGTCAACCTTGAGCCGGTGAGAATCGAACTGCCAAACTGCAGTCAGCTGGTGGTCAGCAGAAGTAGCCTGCAGTACTCAATTCTAACCACTGTGCCACCACTGCTCATATGGTTTTTATTTTAATCAAACATAATCACGCTGCTGTTCAGTTACTTGCTCTGAGATTGGCAAAATTGTTGACTCTAACTGATATTTCCACTAAGTAAAGAATTCATTCCTAATCTTGAAATACTTGCTAACAATAATGTCAAGTCTTTGGAATCTGCTTGTCCATACAATCTACTCCAGACCTTAGTAATTGTTATTGTCTTTCAAAGACTTTGGCATGTTAAACAACTTTAATCATTCTTTGTCAAGGTGTGCTTACCACTTGCTATCTCTTCTCTTACAATAAAAGCCTTAATTCATGTTGAGTAGTGATTTTTACATATGAGAATTCAGCCTCTGAAGCCAATGTGGAATGGCAATTTTTTAAATTTTTTAATATATATTTTTATAACAATAATAAATATCTGAAGTGGTGTAGGGTTTCCTGCCTAAGCAGGGGGTTGGACTAGAAGACCTCCAAGATCCCTTCTAACTCTTCTATTCTATTCTATTCTACTCTATTCTATTCTATTCTATTGTAACATTGCCTTTTAATAACAATATGCCTGTAACCAACAACGAAGAATCCAAACTCTACTCATAAAAAGCACAAAATCACAATGATGGGATCACCTAATCTCCACATCACAATGCATGAGGGAACATCTTGATCTCTGTTGTGGTCTGCCAGCAGCCCAAGGAGCTAGCAGCGCAACTGGACAGTGAGGAGGCTGGGGAGGCCAGTCCTGGAGTCAAGGGAAGACCCAGACAAGGGTTCTGCATGAGAGGCAGATATGGCCAGGGCCATCTGGGAGCAAT
Source organism: Ahaetulla prasina (assembly GCF_028640845.1). Lineage (NCBI taxonomy): Eukaryota > Metazoa > Chordata > Lepidosauria > Squamata > Colubridae > Ahaetulla > Ahaetulla prasina. The sequence continues at coordinate 235,866,334 of NC_080540.1, forward strand.
GCGTGGACTCCAGAGTCTCCAGAAGCGGATAGCAGAGAGGCAGAGGAACAGGAAGAGCATAGTGCACGCATGCAAAGAGCTGTCAGAAGGCAAGAGCAGCTAAAGTAAAAAGGACGACTCAGGAGTAAGGCCAGGAGATGATTGGCCCTCCCATAAGGCTTAAAAAAGTGGCAACAGCTCTTGGGCTCTTTGCAGGAAAGCAACGTTGTTACATTTATTTCTAGTCGCATTTATTGTTTCTGAACTTTGTGGGGCTTTGCCAAGAAAAGCCTTTGGCAGGGTGCCAAAGAAGACAAAGGTTTGTGATAAGGCCGAAGGCCTTTTTCTGAAGGACTTTGTTTTGGAATTAATTTGGACTAAGCTGAGAATGAAGTAATTCTCAGCTGTTCTAATAAAATATGTTTGTTTAGGACTGATTGTGTCTGGTAATAACTACATGGGCCTAGGTCACAACGATCTCTGAGGATTTATATAATACTAGCAGGGTTATTTCCCCCTTTTCCCCCCCCAAATTTCAGTTTCTAGAGGACAGGCATTGGAACAGGAAGGTGGACTTCTTGTGTCATGCCAGTTTAATGGATGGTATCCAGAACATACTCACTTTTTTAGATCTAGAGCTGCACGTACTTTCTTATCGCTGCAGAAACTTCAAGAGATTTATTTCTATCATCAAAATGGTCAATGGATAAAGAGATAATTCCCTTCTTCCCACATATACCCTGCATATATTTAATGAAAAATGGATTCACTTCAGTATCTTGACTGTCACATGGCTCCAACCATTCTAGCATACTAATCTGCACTATATGTCTTAAAATGTTCGTACTAGCCAAGGATCCAATCCATAAAGAATGCTGAGAATGAGAAAAAGACTTTTTTAAAAAAAATTATATACACAAGGTCATTTTATCTTGAGTGGCTGGTTCAGGCACGTTAATTAAAATGGTTTTCTCTCATTTGCACAAATGAGCAACCTTCTTAAAACTAGTCTCTTGATTATTGAGCAGTTCAGTAATCAATTCTAAAACATGAACTCATCAAGCTGAATTATTTTTACATTTGCAGAATATATTTTGTCTTGAAGACCCTTTCGGCTGCCCAATTTGCATACTAAATTCGACCAGAGATACTTTAAAAGACTTATTTTAAATTTAATGGTTTCAGATGGCACTTGACAAGCTTGGCATTTTGGCAACAGGTAATATGTAACAGAAAAGAGCGATTAGAGTTTTTAAAGAGCATGAATGGATTAGAGTTGAAATGCATATAGCTCCCTTTTTTACAGACTACAATTAAGAGGCCCAAGGGATCTAACTCTGCACATCTGGAGGCCACAGATTTCACACTCTTGTTGAGCATGTACTGTCTTCAGTTTTTCCAGGGAGATTTGGGGTTTAATATTTATCTATTCTAAAATTTGGATATGCAGAATAAAATCTTAATTATAACTGCCAAAATATTGGAAAGTTACCAATTATCGACCCCTAAATTGTATTATATAGTTATATAAAAGAAGACAAATTTATGTTTTAAACTTAAAATTACGTGTTTTCCCGAAAATAAGACCCTGTCTTAGATTTTTTTGAACCCCAAAATATGCGCTTGGCCTTATTTTCTGGGAGGTCTTATTATTTTGGGGTGCATGGAGCAAGATGGGGCTCCTCTTGCTGTCTTACCTGATTTCCAGCTCTTCATTTAAATATTTTCGGAGAGGGCTTATTTTCGGGGGGAGGCTTATTTTAGTGCATGCACTCAAAAGCCCAATTGGGCTTATTATCAGGGGATGTCTTATTTTCAGGGAAACAGGGTAAATTAATTAATATAATTAATTAATTTAATTAATTCAATTAAAATTTAATTAATTCAATAGGCATTGATAAATAGTGAAGATCAAAAAAATGATTTTCAATATATTTTGAAATATATCACATCTACTTTAGAGGCCTGCAAAGTTTCCTTGGAGCAGGGTGGCCCCAAAGTAATGAATTAGAAGAAAGTGTTGGGAAACTGCCAGCTAAGCTGGAAGGAGGACTCAAGTGGCAACCCAGTTTGAAATCATTGCACAGCTACAAGAGGCATAAATTTGATCCGCCCCAAGATCCAATAGGCCTTATTACCTTGTTTCCAGGGGAAGGCAAGCATTCTGAGAAGATTCTTGTAATGTAGGTAGAGACAATAAAGTTGCTTATTCTAGCTTTTTTGATAAGTGGCTGTAGTTGCTTGCGCACATGGCAGAAGTCACGTTAACAAAACAAAATAGACTTTTAAATTGGGTATATCCCAAAATATACCCGTTCATGGATACCCTGGTCAAAATTATATCTGCACCAATTCTCCAGCTATGTCTTGTTTGAAATGCAGGTATTGAAATCTGATACAACCAAGGGGCCCAAACGCTTGACAGAATTTCTGTGGGATCATATACAGCAGTAATGGTTAACCTTGAGCGTGTGCACATGCCGGAGCACCAGAACCCAGAAGAGAGCAGCTGGCCAGTGCGCATGCACACTGGGTTCCTCATTCTGTTGTGTACATGCACACTGGCCAGCTGGTCCGGTGTATATATATACTGGCCAACTGCTCTGTTCTGGGTTCTGGCGCACGCATGCATGGTGGCCAGCTGGTCTTCTGCCTGGCATGCATGTGCACGCTGGAACCCAGAACAGAGCAGCTGGCCAGTGCACATGCATGACGGAACCCGGGAAAGCAGCTGGTGACAGCGCGCATGCCCGCAGAGAGGGCTCTGTGTGCCACCTCTGGCACATGTCCCATAAATTCACCATCACGGATATACAGCAATAACCCTCCAAAGAGAAAAGCTAAATTTTGAACATTCTTATTATAGTAAATTGGGAAAAATACCCTGCTATGTACCTAAAAGTATAGTGACCAGATGTCCCGCTTTTGGCGGGACAGTCCCGCTTTTTAATAATTTGTCCCGCGTCCCGCGGCAATTCCAAAAAGTCCCGATTTTTTTTTGTTTCACTCCCATTCTGAAAATGGGAGGCGGCAAAGCAAGAGAAGGAGGCGGAGAAGGGGGAGTGGCGGAGAAGGGGGCATGAGAGGGAGGAGAGACGCTGCTTGACTTCACCTGAGAGGAAGAGAAGAGCTGAGAGGAAAGCCGAGCCTGCCTGGAAGAGCGGAGAAGCAGCAGCCGCTCCTCCTCCTTCAGGCAGGTGGCAAGAGTCAGCGCGCATGCGCAGCCCGCCCCCCCGGTCAATGGTTTCCTGCTTTGCCATTGCTGAAATCTGGTCACTTTACTAAAAGTAAAATTAGGATGTTAAATGCAATTTTTTGATGCAATGTAATGCAACTTGATGCAACAGCTTGATGCAATGGCCATTCCAAGATAAGTGAAGTATTAAAGGGTAGATTTGACAGGCGAAGTCCTGGATCCTCTCCTACAATCTTAGAAACACAAACAGTGCCGCATGCCAAAATTATCTCATAGAGGAATTTTCAAAAACAACTGACATTGTTTATTTAAGGAAATAAGAGAACTTTAAAATATTGTAATATATATGAAACCGCCTCTCAAAATAGTAATCAAATATGGAATTATCTTACATGTTCAAGGGAATTTTTGATTATCTGTCTAGAATATATTTGTAGCAAGAAAAAATAAATAAGTAGTCCCCAAATGTTATTCTTCTCTAAATTGTTTTTGTGACCCTATGGAATCAAGACTAATTTATCACATTTATAGATCTGTCACATGATAGATCCAAACGTTGTTATTAATGATTTAAGACAAGGAATGAAAATATCTAATCTATTCATAAAAAATAAATTATCAGCATATCATACAATTTTATGATCTCCCCCGCCCACCTTTAATTCCATTGTTATCTTCAGAATCTTAAATTGTATAAGCAATTATTCTCAAAACAAACTGAAAAGAAAAAAAGAAGCATCATTGGTTTATATTTTGACATAATTTTAATCAAGAAGAAGGCACACCATTGATAATCACCCATACGGCTATATCAGCCCCAAATATAAACCTGAAATAAGTCAAAATCCAATTCAAAAACTGTCAAGAAACCATATCAAAAGCTTTCTCAGAGTTCTCTGTTCACACCCCACCCAAATTATAGCTGGCTAAGCTTGTTTATTTTGAATTAAACCACAATTGTTGATTTAAAATTTCATACTGTCAGACTCTGCAGGTATCCAGCCTAATCTATTGATCAACATAGCTATTAAATTGTTAGCTTCAGTCTTATCAAGTAAATAGATCTATGGGTAGAACAGATCGTAAATGAAGCTAGCCTTATTAAATGTAAAAGACTGAGATTTGCTTTTAAAAGCTTCACTGTAGACCTCAGATAAAATAAAAGAGAAAAGAAAACAGATTCTTTATATACCAAGAATCTGGAAAACCATCAGCCCCAGGCATCTCCTCCAATTTCATAGATGAAATGAAATGTCATACTGACATTTTATTGAAGCAAAACAAACTTGATCCTGCGATAAATGTGATAAGCTCATTTTCTGCAGAAAAAAATCTTCCTCATCCTCATTTTGGGGATAAAAATTCATGTTATACAGTTTGGAAACAAAGGTTTGCAAAATGATGTTTATTTCTCTTGGAATTACAAATTTCAAGGCAACAAGGAACCTGGAGGTCTCCTAGGCTCTAGGTTTTTTCATGTTCTCTGGGGCTTTGTTGTTGTTGTTGTTGTTGTATTTAAAAGCATGATTAGAACATTAGAACCTGAGTCTTCGGAGAAGGGCGGGATATAAATTCAAATAATAATAATAAATAAATAATAATAATACCAGAATTCAGGGAAATAACTGAATGATCAGATTCATTATATAGGCCCTGTTTTAATATAGAAGCTATTACTGCAGCTTCCCATTTACGCTTATACTAATTTTAATATTAATAGATAATCAGATGATGCAGTAAACGTGTGATCTTCAATATCTATGTTTTTTCTTGAGTTAGAATAGAATTTTAGAATTTTTATTGGCCAAGTGTGATTGGACACACAAGGAATTTGTCTTGGTGCATATGCTCTCAGTGTACATAAAAGAAAAGATACGTTCATCAAGGTACAACATTTACAACACAATTGATGGTCAATATATCAATATAAATCATAAGGATTGCCAGCAACAAGTTATAGTCATACAGTCATAAATGGAAAGAGATTGAGGTTGGTAGCAATTATTTTTTCTGCAGTTCTAATTATCCTCTGAAGTCTGTGTTTTTCTTGTTGGGTTGCAGAACTGAACCAGACAGTTATAGAGGTGCAAATGACAGACTCAATAATTCCTCTGTAGAACTGAATCAGCAGCTCCTTGGGCAGTTTGAGCTTACTGAGTTGGCGCAGAAAGAACATTCTTTGTTGTCCTTTTTTAATGATGTTTTTGATGTTAGCTGTCCATTTTAGATCTTGCAATATGATAGAATCTAGAAATTTGAAGGTTTCTACTGTTGATACTGTGTTGTCTAGTATTGTGAGAGGTGGAAGTATGGAAGGGTTTCTCCTAAAGTCTACCACCATTTCTACGGTTTTGAGTGTGTTCAGTTCCAGATTGTTTTGGTTGCACCACAAGGCTAGTCATTCGACCTCTCGTTTATATGCAGATTCGTCATTGTCTCGTATGAGACCAATCACTGTTGTGTCATCTGTGAACTTCAGTAGCTTAACAGATGGATCATTGGAGATGCCGTCATTGGTATACAGAGAGAAGAGAAGTGGGGAGAGCACACATCCTTGGCCGGCCCCTGTGATAATTGTACAGGTATTTGATGTGATCTTGCTTAGCTTCACCTGCTGCTTCCTGTTTGTTAGGAAGCTTGTGATCCACTTACAAGTCTGTTCCGGTACCTGTAGCTGGTTTAGCTTAATTAGAAGAATGTCTGGAATGATGGTATTGAATGCTGAACTAAAGTCTACAAAAAGGACCCTTGCATAGGTCTTTGGAGACTCAAGATGCTGTAGGATGTAGTGCAGAGCCATATTAACAGCATCATCTGTTGATCTATTTGCTCGGTATGCAAATTGCAAGGGGTCTAACAGCGGATCCATGATGGTTTTCAAGTAGGAAAGCACTAGCCTTTCAAAGGTTTTCATGACTACAGATGTTAAAGCAACTGGTCTGTAATCATTCAGTTCCTTGATGGTGGGCTTCTTCGGCACTGGGATGATGGTAGAGCATTTGAAGCTTTGAAGAGTTTCAAACTCTTCAAAGTTTGAAGAGTTCCATTTAATGATATATTTACAGCCACATAATCACTCCCCCACCAACAAATTCTACAGAGATTTCCTCAAGGAAAAAAATTAATTGACCTGGAAATATTACATTTTTCATAATCTAGGAAGGCTCAGTGAAGCTTGATATTTGATGACCTGAAAAAATGGGCATTCTAGGCCTATAAAAATGTTTTAAAAATACAAGTCATTTTTGCAAGCTGACTGACTAAAATGTATTCTGTTTTTACAGAACTGTTTGATTATATGTAATGCCAGATCAACTTTCTTGGAGCAAATCATTCTCTCACTGGTTCATTTTTCCCATCTTGTTCCATTCTCACAGGCTTTTAGGGTTTGGACTGATTAGTTGGTTAAGCGCCATCAGGCTAGTATTGATTCTTAGCAACCACATGAATAGATTCTCTCCAGAGTCTTCAGAATGGCTTTTTAGGTCTCTCAATGATGCCTTCATTGAGGATGTCATTAAATCCATCTACCTTGCCTGATCATTCTCCTATTCTTTTTCTCCAACTTGTCCAAGTATCACAAACTATTCAAGGAGTGGATTTACCACTCTGAAAAACTATCTTAGAATTAGGATAAGAAGAGTAGTAGCTTTCTGCAGAAGGAAAAGGTAGCACAAGAAATGCAAAGTCACTTTAAGTAATTAAGGTAAAGGTTCCCTTCGCACATATATGCTAGTCATTCCTGACTCTAGGGGGCGGTGCTCATCTTCATTTCAAAGCCAAAGAGAAGAGTTTTCCATGGTCACGTGGCCAGCATGACTTAACGCCAAAGGCACACGGAACGCTGTTACCTTCCTACCAAAGGTGGTCCTTATTTTTCTACTTGCATTTTTTATGTGCTTTCGAACTGCTAGGTTGGCAGAAGCTGGGACAAGTAACGGGCGCTCACCCCATTTACGCAGCACTAGGGATTCGAACCGCTGAACTGCAACCTTTCGATCGACAAGCTCAGCATCTTAGCCACTGAGCCACCACGTCCCCTTAAGTAATTATGGCCGTGCATATTCCTGATTGGCTTTCAGAGTTAGTCCAGTCTTTTCTTAAAATCTCATTAAGGATATTTAAATAAAGGATATTTAAAAATGCCTTTTCATAAGTACACTAACCCCTTCTCCAGGACCGCAGAATGAATGAAATAACATTCCACACACTACGAAAACAGTCATATCCTCATATCAGATGATGTTATTGGCAGGGTGGCAGATTATGTGCTTCCTTTTCTGCTTGCCAACAGCACCAGGCAGAACACCTGAAACTATAACTTTATCCCAATCTTTCTGCATTTACCAGAGCTTTCTGCCCTCCCCAATGGGCAGGACACAACCATTGCTATCCTGTGAGATGGCAAGAGAGCAGGGGACCTCTAGCGTTTAAACTGTCTCTTCTCTTTTCCCAAAATAATAATTCAACATATTTTTTTTAAAGCATTAGAGATTAAGGGTGTTGCTTTTTCTCTGATAGATTTTTAAATTGCATTTCAAACGCTGATGTTTTATTTACTTTTACAAGGAATAAAATTAGTAGATGATTTGTTTTTAAAAATAATCACATAGATTGCACAAAGGAAATAGCAGGAAACTATAGCCGTTCCCATCAGAGTTTCCTGAAAGGAAGATAAATCCTTTCCCCACATAATTTATCTTCAAATAAATTATTGAAAGTTTATCTTCAGCTCTCTAAGGATATGGTAATGGAGGCAGATTGGTGGGGGTTTTCTTTTAGTCTAATCTTCAGGAGGAGGAAGACAGCCTGCCTTAAATTCAGGATCATCTTATTTTTCAGGTAAATGTGATAGAAATTAAGAGGCTTCACTTATGATCACTGATTTCCTTCACAAATTATAGGATCATCCCCAGGATGTAATGGGGGCAAAATGAGACCCTAATATATCTAAAAATGAAGAGTCGGTGCTTAAAATGATGGTGTAGTCTATGCCTCTCTCTTTTAAAATTTGATTTCTTTATGCAAGCCTCTTTTCCACCCCAATTGTGTGATAAGTGCACTACACACACACACACACACACACACACACACACACTCACAGAGCATCCTGGTCTCTCTGCTTTTAGCAATAATTTGCACATAATGGAACAGCCAGAGGGGGGTTTGATCAATGACCTCTGTCTCCGAGATGCTGTTCCAAGGGAAACACATCTGCCAACATAAAGTATTGGGGCAATCATAGCTCAGTGAGCGTCGTAATAAGCAACTGTTACACTGGAGCCATCAGTCATGTTCAGTTACAGACCTGAAAGGATACAGCACCTTAGGGAGCAATGTCCTTTTATAAATTTGGGCAGCAATGAAGAATGATTTGCAATCAAGTAATAAAAGGCCTAAAAAAAGATCCACCATGCATACTAACATCCCGTACAGCTGACAAAGGAAATAAAAAACCTTGGCATTGTTTGCTCGTTATGTAAACTACACAGCTGTCCAAGCAATTAAGATATGATTTTGGGAATTCTCTCATAAAAATGTGCTAACAGTGCTTCCACTTGTGAAAGTGACACTCTTCTTTATCAGTAAAGTGCATTTCATTACGGTAATGCAATTTCATCTCGCTTAATCGCAGGAATTGCTTTAACCTTATGGCAAGTACATAAACATCATAAAGCTAATGTCGCCCTCATGGAAGGTGGGAATAAATCTGCACATGTGACAGCATGGCTCAAGAGATAATGGATTTCCACTGCACTTTCCAAGTTGATCTGCTGGAGGTCTGCTCACCACCAGAAAGGTTTACATGTTGCCCTCCAATTGAGGAACAGTTAAGGAAGAAAACCCCTAAAAAAGCTCTTTTGCCTCTTTCAATATCACAGCCGGTGAAAATAGGATTGAAAGTGAGCCATGCTGGAAGTTTAGCATCAGACTAAAGAAATCCCCAAGAACAAGTGAAGAAACTCATGAAGACCTTGTAAAATTATTGGGGATACTAATAAAAGGAAATTTAAGATAGCAAGATGAAGAGGTCCAAGGGTGCAGCCAATTATTTTGTTGGTTTTCACTAAGATTGGGCCAGCAAATTAGTTTCAGAACAGGAATGGTGAAGAATGATGAACCTGCAGATGTTATTGGACTACAGTTGCCAACCCCAATCGATTGACTATCTGGGCTGGGGCCAAATGAAAATGGAATCCTTTTGGATAGCCTACACTAAGAACTGGGACTATAAACCAGTATGTGATATCTTCAAACCAGCCTGTTATCCAAATCAGAAGTTGATGACTTCATTTGGGCTAAATTTCCACACTAGTGATTTAAAGTATCTTCATACTTCACCCAACCATCTTTGGAGTGATATAAAGCTCATCCACAATCCTGTTATTTTGATTAGTTGACTTTAGAAGATGTCATCAATTGCTAATAACTGTACTAAAAATGTGGAAAGTTTCCAAGACGAATAGCAAGAAAATTGTCTAAAGTGTTGGGTTATTCTTGCTGTTGGTTGATAAAGCCTGATTTTGATCTACAGTACTGTTGCTTAATTACTTGGGGCTGCCTGTCTATGTATTCTTGCAGATTTTCTGAAGTTTGTTCTTCTACAAACTTTTGTGGAATGGGGGAAGTCTCTGATTTTTTTTTTTTTATTTATTTATTTTGTCACAACGTCATATAAAAAGATTATATAGTATATAAACATATATATGAGTAAATATTAGGAGGTATAAGCATATATATATATATAAGACATATATATATGTCTTTGGTTATTCGGGTTTTCTCCCGCGTAAAATTGGAAATGTCTTGGCGACATTTTTTTTTTTTTAGTAAAAAAGTTTTATTTCCATTTTCCAACAACCTATCCAATATACAGTCTCTTATTCAACATTAGTAATTAACTTTCATTTGTTACTTATTCGGACCTGCCCAGCTACCACTTCCTTCCTTAACAAACCTTTCCTCCTCCCTTCTCTACTTTCTTCTACTTTCTTCATCCTTCCTCTCCTTCGCTTTTCTACATCCTCTCCTCCTTCCCTATTCTTCTCTTCCACCCTTTCTAACCCTCTCTCTTTCCCCTTTCTTCTTCCTCTCCTTTCCCCTTTTCTACCTCTCTCTTTCCTACCTACTTTCTTCCTTCACTCTCTCCTCTCCTTTCCATTCCTTCTGAAATGGCAGCTGAGCAGCCCGATTTCATTTCAAATTATTTCTATTTCTTAATTACATATCTTCAATCATTCCTTTACATTGATCCTTCATCTCCCACCTCTCCCCTTCCCTCCCTCCCTCCCACCCCCGAGACTTCCCAGAACAAAGTACAGGGTATAAGATTAACAATCATAAATTAAAATACAACATAAGTCATAATCCATAGTCACTCCTCTCTCTAAGACCTTAACTCCCCTTCCAGAAACAAAAAGTACATTCTTCTTCCAGTCCATTATATATCAGTCCATTCCACTCCTAAAATCTTCAGAATCTTCCAATTAAATTAGTATTTCCAGTTCATCAATAAAATACATAGTTTTAATATCCAATCTTCATCAATTAACACCAAATATATATCAATCCATTCCACTCCTGAAGTCTTCAGAATCTTATAGTTTTAATATCCAATCTTCATCGATCAAGACCAAGACGATATTCCATCTTCCAGTATTCATCAGAAATTCTTTTATAATATACCTTTCTTCCTTAAACAGTCTCCCAAATATAATTCATATTTCCAGCTTAAATTCTTAATTTTTATCCAATCTCCAAAAATAAACAATATTCTATCTTCTCATATCTTTAATATCACTTACATAAATCAAATAACATTGCTAATATTAATATTTCTTCAATTTACCTTACATCTGTCAAATAACATTATTAAAATTATAACTTATATCCAAAATATATCAATTATAACAATTAAATTCTATTTAACCAAATACCAACATTACATCCATAAATTTTTCTATCTGTCCTCCAAAAGTTAAACAATATTCCATCTTCCCATACCTTTATACCTCACATATATCAAATAGTAACACCTTATACCCAAAATAAGTCAGTTGTAAAAATTAAACACTATATATATATATATATATATATATATATATATATATATATATATATATATATATATATATTTAAAAAAATACCATCAAAATCACATCTTAAGCATTCTCCTTCCCCTTACACATTTTCCACCATCTGCTCACCAATCAGCTTAACATCTAACAATAAAGAATTTCCAATCTTTAGTATATTGGTGTAAAAATCTCTTGTTTAAAAACTTATTAAGAAAAGATAAGCCTCCAAAAGTTCCTATAAAAAAAAATATCCATATTTGAAGTGAAGAAGTTTCCAAGATTTTAGTAGTTAGTTCTGTTTGCTTAAGAGCCATTCTTAAACTGTAAAATCTACCAAAAAGAGGGGGGGGAAAATTCAATAAACTTTTCTTCTTAAACATTGTGATAAAGAAAAAGGTAAAAAGAAAAAAAATCATTAACAGTTCTTATTCATTCCATTTAAAAAGTAGCTTGTTATGTTCTTCTCTTCCTTTGTCCTTTTATAGTTTCACTTTCCTTTGTATATTGCAAACGCCATTTTAAATCCACTCAAGTTGAAAGTTAGTTCAAAGGAAAGCTATTTAAGAGCTGAAGTTAAGATTGATTACTTGCAAATTCTTGCTAGTCCTCCTACTTTGTTCTGTCTATGTTGAGTTCTCTTTAAAAATAAATCTTGGCACAGAGATGGTCGCGGCTTCTCATTCTGTATAAACAGAAGCACCCTGGGCACGGAGCTTCGTCAGGCTAAAGGGGAGCTCTCACCCTTCGATCCCCTGGTTAAATTCCAGGGGCTCCCGGGGAGCTCTACCCAAACCTGACCACTCTTCCCTCCCCCTTCTCCCGGGGGAGAGAATTCCAAACCATTTGACAGCCCATTTACGCTGTCAGGGACGGTTTGACGAAACCCAGGGCAGACGATCCCAAAGGAACGTCCACGAAGCCTGCATTGCCAGCAGAAGTCTCCGTCTTGGCGACATTTCGACGAAGTCTCATTCGTCATCTTCAGGCTTCAGCTTCGTGCTTCTGCAAGATGACGAATGAGACTTTGTCGAAACGTCACCAAGACACTTCCAATTTTATGTGGGAGAAAACCCGAATAACCAAAGACCTACACACACACACACACACACACACACACACACATATATATATATATTCTGATGGTCAGAAGAAGAAAACATTAGTAAAACCAGTTCACTAACTGAAGTAAAATAATGCTGATACAGTCAGCAGTGAGCAAAGGCACAGGAAAGAAGAGCCCAGCAAGATGGCAAAACATTAGTGGAAACACTAGTGGTTTGTTTGTTTTTAATTTTGTCAAGCATGTATTTTATGACAGATAAAAGTGTAAACATAATTATAAATACATGTAAAGGATATGAATAAAAGAAAACATTAGGACAGGGACGGTAGGCATGCTGGTGTGCTTATGCATGCCCCTTACAGATCTCTTAGGAATGGGGTGAGGTTTACAGTAGCCAGTCTAAGGTTAAAGTTTTGGGGGTTTGGGGAAGAAACCACAGAGTCAGGAAGTGCATTCCAGGTGTTGACAACTCTGTTACTGAAGTCGTATTTTCTGCAGTCTAGTTTGGATCAGTTTACCATGAGTTTGTATCTATTGTTTGCCTGTGTATTATTGCAGTTGAAGGTGAAGTAGTCATTGGCTGGTAGGCCATTGTAGCAGATGATTTTATGTACTATGCTGATGCCACAAACAATTATTAAATACAGACAGACAAACATTACAAACAAACATTAAATACAAACATTAAAAACAGACCGGTGATTATTTATTTATTTATTTATTTTTGAAGCAATTGAGGTAGTTGCTGGAAAAAGATGTTCTAGGAGTCAAGCATTCTGCTCGTAAAGAAGCTTATTTGGCCTACAAAAGCCTTCTCAATTCCTCTTTGCAGAACTAGTAAAAATAAGGCTGGCTGGTTATTAATTGCAAAGAATTTCAGATGCAAGCAGAAAGAGAGCGGTTACATTGTAGCCTATCCAGCTGAATTTTGTCAAAATGTCTAAACATGGCAAATGCGGTCATAGGCTAAAGGATGCCCTGAGAGAATGGATAGTTTGTGGAATTCTGAAAAAAGGCCTTTGAAAAGTCTTTTCACAGAGGCAGATTTAGCATTGAAGAGAGCATTTGAAAATCACTATCTCCATGGAAACTGCTGCTAGAGATACTAGAGCTACAGTCAGTAGTAGAAGCCAATGTGAATAAGCTTGCAGTACCATACAGAGAGAGAGAGTTAGTAACAGGTCAAAATGATCTGTGCTATCAAAGTGGCCAGAGGTGCCTTTAATGACTTCAATAACAGCCTCGTGAACTACAGAGGGATTAAGAGAACTTGTTATGAGAACAGATGCTCCAGAACAATTAGGGAGTAAGAATGGAGTGCAATTTGTAGCCGAACAGTTCCAGACCTTCTTGAGTGTGTAATCAGGCACATAACATCAGCACCTTATCACCCAACTATAAATGGATCAGCTAAAAGGTTTGGTTAAAGTTTCAAGAAAGTTTCATCCACAGAAAAGACTAAAACTTTTATTATTTTCTTTTCCTATATCACAGTGCAACACATGGTATACCTCTCCATCCAAAAACCCATCACCAATAATGTTCTTAGTTTACACTCACTGTTCAAGACTGGACCTTCATAAACCTAATTTGTAAAAAAAAAAAAAGTGTTCAGGATAAAGAGCTTGAACAAGCTTCTTGGACTGAAATCTCACACATCAACCAGCTGGATAGAACAGAGTGAAGAACAAAGTCGCAGCTAACAAAGCTGCAGACTCAGCTGAATTCTATTTGAATTGCCAAAAGTAGAACTTACTCCTCCCCAGAAAAAGGACACACAATCTGTAATTGCTGTCTAGTTGCCAAAACTCTGATATACTGTATATCAAGCGTGCCTGCTCATGGTTACCAATATTTATTTATTTATTTATTTATTTATTTATTTATTTATTTATTTATTTATTTATTTATTATATTTGTATACCGCCCTTCTCCCGAAGGACTCAGGGCGGTTCACAGCCAATAAAAAACACAATACATAGAATACAAATTAAAAAACTATATAAAAAACTGATTCAATAACGGCCTAAAAATTTAGATACAATTTAAAACCCCATTTAAAACCCCCAATTAAAACCCATAAATTTAAAAAACTAACCCAGTCCTGCGCAGATGAATAAATGTGTTTTAAGCTCGCGGCGAAAGGTTCGGAGGTCCGGAAGTTGACAGAGTCCCGGGGGGAGTTCGTTCCAGAGGGCGGGAGCCCCCACAGAGAAGGCCCTTCCCCTGGGCGTCGCCAGACGACACTGTCGCGCCGATGGCACCCTGAGGAGTCCCTCTCTGTGAGAGCGTACGGGTCGGTGGGAGATATTCGGTAGCAGTAGGCGGTCCCGTAAATAGCCCGGCCCTATGCCATGGAGCGCTTTGAAGACGTTCACCAGAACCTTGAAGCGCACCCGGAAGGCCACAGGTAGCCAGTGCAGTCTGCGCAGGATAGGTGTCATGCGGGAGCCACGAGGGGCTTCCTCTATCACCCGCGCAGCCGCATTCTGGACTAACTGAAGCCTCCGGATGCCCCTCAAGGGGAGCCCCATGTAGAGAGCATTGCAGTAATCCAGACGAGACGTCACGAGGGCGTGAGTGACTGTGCATAAGGCATCCCGGTCTAGAAAGGGGCGCAACTGGCGCACCAGGCGAACCTGGTGGAAAGCTCTCCTGGAGGCGGCCGTCAGGTGGTCTTCAAAAGACAGCCGTTCATCCAGGAGAACGCCCAAGTTGCGCACCCTCTCCATCGGGGCCAATGACTCGCTCCCAACAGTCAGCCGTGGACTCAGCTGACTGTACCGGGATGCCGGCATCCACAGCCACTCCGTCTTGGAGGGATTGAGCTTGAGCCTGTTTCTCCCCATCCAGACCCGTACGGCTTCCAAACACCGGGACAGCACTTCGATAGCTTCATTGGGGTGGCCCGGTGTGGAAAAGTACAGCTGGGTGTCATCAGCGTACAGCTGGTACCTCACACCGAAGCCACTGATGATCTCACCCAGCGGCTTCATATAGATGTTGAACAGAAGGGGCGAGAGAATCGACCCCTGTGGCACCCCACAAGTGAGGCGCCGCGGAGTCGACCTCTGCCCCCCCGTCAACACCGTCTGCGACCGGTCGGAGAGATAGGAGGAGAACCACCGATAAACGGTGCCTCTCACTCCCAGTCCCCCCAACCGGCGCAGCAGGATACCATGGTCGATGGTATCAAAAGCCGCTGAGAGGTCTAATAGGACCAGGGCAGAGGAACAACCCCTATCCCTGGCCCTCCAGAGATCATCCACCAACGCGACCAAAGCCGTCTCAGTGCTGTAACCGGGCCGGAAGCCGGACTGGAACGGGTCTAGATAGACAGTTTCCTCCAGGTGGAGGGGAAACTGATATGCCACCATACTCTCTACAACCTTCGCCGCGAAGCGAAGGTTGGAGACCGGACGATAATTACCTAAAATAGCCGGGTCCAGGGAAGGCTTCTTGAGGAGGGGCCTCACCACCGCCTCTTTCAAGGCGGCGGGAAAGACTCCCTCCAACAAGGAAGCACTTGTAATCGCCTGGAGCCAGCCTCGTGTCACCTCCTGAGTGGCCAGCACCAGCCAGGAGGGGCACGGGTCCAGTAAACACGTGGTGGCATTCAGTCTACCCAGCAACCTGTCCATGTCCTCGGGAGCCACAGGGTCAAACTCATCCCAGACAATATCACCAAGACCGCCCTCAGACGCCCCGTCCGAATCGCCACAATTTTGGTCCAGACCGTCCCGAAGCTGAACGATTTTATCATATAGATAACCGTTAAACTCCTCAGCACGTCCCTGCAACGGGTCATCCCGCTCCCCCTGGTGAAGGAGGGAGCGGGTCACCCGAAACAGGGCAGCTGGGCGGTTATCCTATTTGTATATGGAAGTTACCATCGGTTTGTAAATATAATTTTATAGTTATTTCTAATTATGACTAGTTTTATTTATTGTTTTCTAATTGTTGTATGACACCAAAAGATACTCTTGTGCGAGATGGACAGTTATAGAAATATGAGAAATAAAATAACATTGGGATTTCTATTTTTGTGAGGAAAAAATTAGCTTATTGTGTTATTAGCACTGTTGGTGGATGAAGTATACTTGTGATCTATTAGTGTTGTGTAATTAGACTGCCTGTATATGTTACAATTCCAGACACAGCTAATTCTTCTAATTTAAGTAAAGGAACCCCCCCCCCACCCCCCAAAAAAATCCTCCTGACTGAGGAGAAGGGTTTTTTAAAAAACTTTTTTGAAAGGATTATGGCCTGGTTGAAAAATTAAACAAAAAGATCCTCACAAAATCAATTGCACTGATAAAAATGTAAATTGCAGGATGGGATGTGCTTTATCTAGGCCCATCAGACTACAAAATTTCAGGCAACCACTGTAAGACAGCAAATAGTTAAACTTTCCTCTATTTCTTTGCTGCTATCTACTCAATATGCACCAAAGTTATCTGCCAGGCATATCCCCTCCCTGCAGTAGACTGTGTAGTTTTGTGTTTTGTGTTGTTGTTGTTTTAAGTCTGAAGGCCCAGGCAGGACCTTTGTGCCTATAAGCCAAAGTTCTACCACTGACTGTATGAACACCATTGCTTATGGTTTGAGTTAAAAGAGATTTCAGATCCGTAGAATGTAATATTCTCTCTGTTCCAAAATATTCACCTAACATAGTAAAGAATTTATGCTCTTTGGGGAGCTGACATAAAGGATTTTTCTCTTAGGCTCATGTTCTTAGGACTTTAGATATCAGCAAGGCTCCAACATCAGAGCTCTCCAAAATTATGGTGAGATTGCTGTATTAATGTTTAATTTTTTGAGTTATATTTATGTTACTTCACAGCCATAATAAATCTTTAACTGGAAAAGTGTGTAGTTCATACTTTGAAGCACGCTGTGTATTCCATTCTCTTAATTTGTTTTATTAAGAGGTTTGTAAATCACCTTTCTACCTAGCTTTAAACTAGCCAAATTAATGGATTCAAGCTAATTGTCTCTTGTGACTATAGAAAGTGACAACTTTGGAATATACAAGACAGTTCTTTCTTTTGCTTTCTGTCATTAACTGTAAAGTATTTTTTTAAAAAAAGCTATCACAAACTCAAGCTGATTTGATATTATCCTGCTTCTTCCCCCTATAAATCCACAGAAAATATTTCTATTAGAAGAAGACATGAAGCACTACTTAATGTGGCAGGGTGAGGAAACATTGCCAGGGATTTTCTCAAAGGATTTGTTGAAGCTCTTTAAGTGTCGTCTTAAAATTCATTGAGGTAATATTGCACAGTTTTCAATTCTCCACAGTAATATTTTGTTTATGCATTTCTTTCCAGTACTTTCCCAAAGCATAAAGGCTAACCAAGTCCATAACGACTTCATTTAGAGAGAATTAGCAAAGCCAGTCTTGCATCTCAAGGTCAAGGCTGCCTTCTTACACCATACATGTGATCATACCTGGCTTGCCATCAGGGGCATCAGTAATGCTTTCTGGACTTCAAGGAAAACCTCTGAGCAAAGAATTCATCTTCTGTATCACTTGGCTGCCACGTGGGCAGACCAACCGTGAAAAGGCTATCCTCTCTCTCTCCTCATCCCTTCACAAGCAGGAAAAAAAAGGAGAGCAGGAAGAGGAATACAGTAGCCAGCAGAGATCACCAGGCCGCTTTCAATGGCTCTTCTTCCAGCATGGGCCTGAAGCAACAAGTGGCTTGGGAAGGGAGATGGAGTAGGAGATTGTAGTAGGAACAGCCAAGGCTCACTTGGTCACTTCTTACTTCTGCACCATTTAAAAGAAGGATTAGAGGTGACATGATAGCAGTGTTCCAATAGATAGTGTTCCAATATTTCAGGGGCTGCCACAAAGAAGGGGGAGTCAACCTATTCTCCAAAGAAGCTGAAGGCAGAACAAGAAGCAATGGATGGAAGTTAATTAAGGAGAGAACAAACCTATAAATAAGGAAAAATTTCCTGACAGAACAATTAATCAGTGGACCGGCTTCCCTTCAGAAGTTGTGGGTGCTCCATCAGTGACGGTTTTAAGAAGTGATTGAACAACCACTTGTCTGAAATGATATAGGATCTCCTATACCTGAGCAAGAGATTGAACTAGAAGATCTCCAAGATCCCTTCCAACTCTGTTATTCTGTTACTGTGATCTTCTCTTCATTGACATTTAGTGTTCATTTGGATTTTTACAGCCCATATATGTAACCCCATCCCATGGAGTCAGGTTTGTAGAAGGCATGAGACAGCTAAAAGCCATGAAATAGATCTTCTTGAAGAAAACCCTTATCAGGCTAACTTGAGTGGTGATAGATTGTTTCGAGGAAAAAACCCCAATGAAATGGAGAACTAGGTATGCTTCTCTGTGATCATGGAGGGAGGGACAGGTTACAAAGATTAAAAACTAAGTATAGGGAGAAGTCAAGGGCACAATTATGCATAATTATCTGCTGTTCTTACCATGGCTCTAAAATCAGTGCCTTAGGTCTGGATGTGCTCTAGAGACATAAGAATGGTCTGCTCAGAAGTGATGACCTTCCCAGAGGGACATACATGCCATTTATTGTATTGATTGCTCAAGAGCAGCAAAAAAGCTTTTTATGGTCCCAAGCTTTTAAACACATTTCTTCCTCAGCTTTAGTTTATCGCTGTGGCTTAGCTCCAGCAGTTTAGTGCCTATTTAAATGACATTATTGTTTGATTATTTTGCCTTTGTTTTATTTTGGGGGGTTATTTTCATTTGTTATTTTAACTTTTTAAATATCAGTTTTAAATTAGACCCATACGACATTTTGGAGAAAAGCCTGTTTGGAAAGAGAGCATGCCAAAGTTTGCGTTAGTAAGCAAATAAATATCCCATTTAAAAAAGACATAGGGAAAAAGCAGCATATAACCCCATAAATAAATAAACTGACTTAAATCACTATTAAATGGGAAAGAAAGGAGAATCTCATGAAAATGCATTAACTCTAGTAGTAAACAAAGATACTTCTCTATTTTTTTTCCTCCTAGCATTTTCCCATAAGAATAGGCTCTAGACAACATATAGAGTTTAAGCCAGAATTATTTTTATTAGGCATTATATTAGATGGTTATGATAAAGGGAAGATATACCTAATATTACACATCTTGACTGCAGCAAGAATTGTGTATGCGCAGCAGTGGAAGAGCGAAAACACCCTTCAGAGGAGGAGATGATAAGGAAGATATTAGTCTGTGTGGAAATGGACAGACTAATGCTAAAAGTAAAAGATAAAGGAGATACAGAATATTATGCTACATGGAATGGATTCTGTCAATGGTTAGAAACATGAGGTAGAAGTTGGAATGCAAAAGAATCAGGTTAGGTGGACATGGAAAGAGATACTATGTAGGTATTAGAATGTAGGTATTAGAATGATAGATAAATTGACATTCTAGAATATGATGGTCAGAAATAACTGTACAACACTAGCACTGTTTAAAATAGTATATATGTTATTTTGTTTTTACCTTTGTTTCATGGCAAGTGGAATGCCAGGACAATTACACTGTATTCAATATATTTATATGTAAACAATATATATATATATAATTTAAACAAAAAATAGGCTCCATTTTTTTTTTCAGATCAACCAAATCAGGGATGCTATTTAGCAGGTTCTGACAGGTTCTGGAGAACCGGTAGCAGAAATTTTGAGTAGTTTGGAGAACCGGCAAATACCACCTCTGGCTGTCCACAGAGTTGGGGGGGGGAATGGAGATTTTGCAATATCCTTCCCCTACCACACCCATTAAGTCACACCATGCCCACCAAGCCACGCCCACAGAACCGATAGTAAAAAAAATTAATTCCACCACTGAACCAAATTATTTAGTTGCAACAGGAATTGACCAACTTCCTAGCTTGTCACCTAAGCTTGACATTATGGGCTGAGAGAGTGACTGTCCCAAAGTCACCCACCAAGCTTTCATGGCTAAGGCCTCTCTAAGTCTAAGAACATATATAATATACAAATGGATGAAGACTATTGCTTAACACAATGTAAGCCACCCTGAGACTTCGGAGAAGGGCGGGATATAAGTTTAAATTAAAAAACAAACAAAACAGGGCTAGTAGTCCAAAAATAAATAGCAAATGGCTCCACACATTACTTCCATGAGCTCAGGAGCTTGTTTCTAAAAGCCAGTTGATGATAGACAGCAGTAAGAAAGAGTCCTTGCTGTAGGCTTTCCAAAGATCAATGCCCCCAAGCTACTGTGGAAAAAAATGTTTGTTCTGCAAGTAGCATGTATTATTTTAATTTGTCAGGAAAATAATAAAGCCAGACTAGATGAGTCTGAACTGATCCAGGAGTGCTTTTCTTGTGTCCTTCAGTAATCTTTTGTTATAGAATAGAATAGAATAGAATTTTTTATTGGCCAAGTGTGATTGGACACACAAGGAATTTGTCTTGGTGCATATGCTCTCAGTGTACATAAAAGAAAAGATACGTTCATCAAGGTACAACATTTACAACACAATTGATGGTCAATATATCAATGTAAATCATAAGGATTGCCAGCAACAAGTTATAGTCATACAGTCATAAGTGGAAAGAGATTGGTGATGGGAACTATGAAACGATTAATAGTAGTGCAGATTCAGTAAATAGTCTGACAGTGTTGAGGGAATTATTTGTTTAGCAGAGTGATGGCCTTTGGGAGAAAACTGTTCTTGTGTCTAGTTGTTCTGGTGTGCAGTGCTCTATAGCGTCGTTTTGAGGGTAGGAGTTGAAACAGTTTATGTCCAGGATGCGAGGGATCTGCAAATATTTTCACGGCCCTCTTCTTGATTCGTGCAGTATACAGGTCCTCAATGGAAGGCAGGTTGGTAGCAATTATTTTTTCTGCAGTTCTAATTATCCTCTGAAGTCTGTGTTTTTCTTGTTGGGTTGCAGAACCGAACCAGACAGTTATAGAGGTGCAAATGACAGACTCAATAATTCCTCTGTAGAACTGAATCAGCAGCTCTTTGGGCAGTTTGAGCTTACTGAGTTGGCGCAGAAAGAACATTCTTTGTTGTCCTTTTTTAATGATGTTTTTGATGTTAACTGTCCTGATACTGCTATCAATACTGATTCAATCTTGTATCTCTGCATGCTACATTGAATTAAAATTAGTATACACACACACAAAATGTGGATGTCTTCCTATTTTGAGAGGGGATTCTTTAGAATTGCCATTACTGTTGTGAGTAGATTAACCACAAATTTAAAACAAAGGCCACAGGATGACTTTGTCTGACAAACGAATGCATCCAGTTCCCTGTGTCACCCTCGGTGGACCCCCACATGTCTCACCTTTGGGGTTTCTGGAAATTCATGTGATGAAAAATGTAAATGGCATCCTTATCTTGTCCCAGAAGGTCAAACGTTGGCAGAAACCGGAGAACCTCTTTTGAAATACCCACCAGCACTAAGTAATCCTCTTCCCTCCCAAAATCATAAGGTTGTTCTTTGTGTCTCTCTAATGCTGCCACAGAGGGGGAGATGCACAGAAAAACAATTAATACATCAGAAAACTGTGCCAAGCTTTTATATCATTATAGGCTTTTTTCGCTACAAAGGAACATATTGAATCTTTAGAGCAGAGCCCATTCTTCACTGTTTCAGTTGTCTCCTTTTGTTTACACATCCTTGCCATCCTTCTTTCCTTCTTTGTGAATTGAATGCTAAACTATCTCTAGGGAAATGTTAGATTGCTTACAGAATGCTTCAGCAGATGGTGGCTCTGGTTGCAACAGAAGGCTGTGATTACACCTGAACTCTAAAAGAACTCTAAACTTAAGCAGAAAAGCAAGATAAATGAGGAATCCATAAAGTTTTCTTTCCAAGCCATGGTTTCTGTAGGAGAGGGAAACAACTCATTGTTCATTTGAAATCTGGCACAAGATCCTTTCCATGGAATTTGTCTTTCGTTGCATTAAGAGGGCTAAATTTTTAGATCTCTATTAACTTGGATTATCCATAATCAACAGCGTTAAGCTGTTCTTCATTATAAAATGTCCTTGCAAGCTAAGAGTACTGCTACAAACAAACAAACAAGGAATACTGTGATAATCCTTTTTTCTCCTCTTAATTAGCCTGAGAAATGAAAGTTGATATTCCCACATTCATCTCATGTTAATTGTTGGACCTGTAAAATAATTGTTGTATTACTGCAAGCAATAATTTATTTAGCTCATCTTCTATACATAGGGTAATCCGTATTTAAATATTTTACAATTAATTATACAGATATTTCTTGATTCCTTGGGAGAAACCGGAGAACAATTAAAACAAAGTACAAGCCTAGGCAAGCAATCTAAAATTCTTAGTAAACTTCTGTTCAGGGCCTTGAGCAGAATCTGACTCTGATCTTTTTAGGTATAACTGCACTGCAATGTCATACTCATTCATATCATGCCCTAAGAATGCATTTTCCCTTCACTAGAAAAGGAAGATCAAGAAATCAAATTCCTGAGATAAAAGGAAAAGGGTGAGGCACTGGGAAACCAACAAATCTGCAAATTAATTGCAACACAGGCAAAAAAATCCCCTGCCTGGTTTCCAGTTTATGAGAAATAATTTTGAGAGTTGAGTTACTTCAGCTCTCAAAATTAGATTATGTTGTAAGATCAGTTAGATCCAGAACGATCCCAAAATAGTCCAAAGAACCTGTATGGAAATTCCCTGACAAATAAGCTACAAAAAAGCAGCCCTGTAGCTTTATTACTATTTTTGAACAATATTAGAATTCTTTTATCATAATGTTTGAAGACCTTGTAACTTCAGAGGATGGAATCCTGCCATCTATATTTTTGATCCCTGAACCTTCTGGATAGTTAAGGCTTCCCAAGAGGTCATGTCCATGCAATTGTGAATGTGTCTTTGAGTAAGGAGGTGGTTCTGCCTCCCTTAAAAGAGACAGTGCTGTGCCTATTGTCAACGCTTCCAAGTTTCCTGGGATCTGTCCAGAGCTATGGACACCTATCTTCACAAAATATCCCTTTGAACTGCACAGTTCTGGACAATTTTTTATACAGTCTCCAACCTTCTTTTGCGAAACTCATTGAGATTGAATAGAATAGAATAGAATAGAATAGAATAGAATAGAATAGAATAGAATAGAATAGAATAGAATAGAATAGAATAGAATAGAATAGAATTTTTATTGGCCAAGTGTGATTGGACACACAAGGAATTTGTCTTGGTGCATATGCTCTCAGTGTACATAAAAGAAAAGATACGTTCATCAAGGTACAACATTTACAACACAATTGATGATCAATATATCAATGTAAATCATAAGGATTGCCAGCAACAGGTTATAATCATACAGTCATAAGTGGAAAGAGATTGGTGATGGGAACTATGAAACGATTAATAGTAGTGCAGATTCAGTAAATAGTCTGACAGTGTTGAGGGAATTATTTGTTTAGCAGAGTGATGGCCTTCGGGAAAAACTGTTCTTGTGTCTAGCTGTTCTGGTGTGCAGTGCTCTGTAGCGTCGTTTTGAGGGTAGGAGTTGGAACAGTTTATGTCCAGGATGCGAGGGATCTGCAAATATTTTCACGGCCTCTTCTTGATTCGTGCAGTATACAGGTCCTCAATGGAAGGCAGGTTGGTAGCAATTATTTTTTCTGCAGTTCTAATTATCCTCTGAAGTCTGTGTTTTTCTTGTTGGGTTGCAGAACCGAACCAGACAGTTATAGAGGTGCAAATGTCAGACTCAATAATTCCTCTGTAGAATTGGATCAGCAGCTCCTTGGGCAGTTTGAGCTTACTGAGTTGGCGCAGAAAGAACATTCTTTGTTGTCCTTTTTTAATGATGTTTTTGATGTTAGCTGTCCATTTGAGATCTTGCGATATGATAGAACCCAGAAATTTGAAGGCTTCTACTGTTGATACTGTGTTGTCTAGTATTGTGAGAGGTGGAAGTATGGAAGGGTTTTTCCTAAAGTCTACCACCATTTCTACGGTTTTGAGTGTGTTCAGCTCCAGATTGTTTTGGTTGCACCACAAGGCTAATCGTTCGACCTCTCGTCTCTATGTGGATTCATCATTGTCTCGAATGAGACCAATCACTGTTGTGTCATCTGCGAACTTCAGTAGCTTAACAGATGGATCATTGGAGATGCAGTCATTGGTATACAGAGAGAAGAGAAGTGGGGAGAGCACACAGCCTTGGGGGGCCCCTGTGATAATTGTACAGGTATTTGATGTGATCTTGCTTAGCTTCACCTGCTGCTTCCTGTTTGTTAGGAAGCTTGTGATCCACTTACAAGCCTGTTCCGGTACCTGTAGCTGGTTTAGCTTAGTTAGGAGAATGTCTGGAATGATGGTATTGAATGCTGAACTAAAGTCTACAAAAAGGACCCTTGCATAGGTCTTTGGAAACTCAAGATGTTGTAGGATGTAGTGCAGAGCCATATTAACAGCATCATCTGTTGATCTATTTGCTCGGTATGCAAATTGCAAGGGGTCTAACAGCGGATCCGTGATGGTTTTCAGGTAGGAAAGCACTAGCCTTTCAAAGGTTTTCATGACTACAGATGTTAAAGCAACTGGTCTGTAGTCGTTCAGTTCCTTGATGGTGGGCTTCTTCGGCACTGGGATGATGGTAGAGTGTTTGAAGCAAGAAGGAACATAATACATCTCTAGTGATTTATTGAAAATATGGGTGAAGATGGGGGCCAATTGGTCAGCACAGACTTTTAAGCAAGAAGGAGTTATCTTGTCTGGGCCTGGAGCTTTTCCTGGCTTTTGTCTGTGAAATAGGTCCTGCACTTCCTTTTCTGTGATCACTAGGGGTTGTGAACCCAATGAAATGGGGTCAGTTGTAGGAGGCTTGGCTGTTGTTGGTGTGTCTGAGATGGGGGTTGTGGAGATAGGTGGCTGTAGTTTCCTTTCAAACCTGCAGTAAAACTCATTCAGGTCATCTGCCAGTTGTTGATTACCTTCAGCCTGGGAAGGAGGTTTGCCATAGCCGGTGATATTTTTAAGAGTTTTCCACATGTTTGCTGGTTCATTTGCTGAAAACTGATTCTTTAGCTTTTCAGAGTAGCTTCTTTTTGCTGCTCTTATCTCCCTTGTTAGTGCATTTCTGGCCTGATTGTACAGCATTTTATCACCTTTTCTGTGGGCTTCCTCTTTGGAATGTCGTAGCTGCTTAAGTTTAGGTGTAAACCAAGGTTTGTTGTTACTGTGTATTCGCAAGTTCCTTGTAGGTACACATAGGTCTTCACAGAAGCTGACATATGATGTTACAGTATCTGTGAGTTCATCCAGGTCTGCAGAGGTATCTTTAAAAATATTCCAATCAGTGCAGTCAAAACATGCCTGTAGCTTTAATTCTGATTCCTCCGTCCAGGTTTTCACTGATTTAATTATTGGTTTTATGGCTTTAAGTCTTTGCCTGTAAGCAGGTACAAGGTGAATCATGCAATGATCAGAGTGTCCTACAGCTGCACGTGGTAAAGACCGATAGGCATCTTTTAGTGTTGTGTAGCAGTGATCTAGAGTATTCTTGCCTCTGGTGGGACAATTGACATGCTGAAAGTATTTTGGTAGTTCTTTCCTTAAGTTTGCCTTGTTTAGATCTCCTGGCCATATTTCAAGAAATAGATTATCCAGTTGAGTTTCAGACTGGGACACAGCCCAAAGCACTATAAATGTGTCTCCTGTAATGTTATATTCACTATAACAACCCTGTCAGCGGCAATAATTAGCTAAATCAACAAGATCCACATTTGAGTGAGTCTTTGATCTTTCTGGTCCAAGCACACCACTTTAACCACTGGATTAAATTCATTCTAGACATTGTATAAACATATAATTTCACTAGGAATGTAAATAGAGGTTTACTGAAAGAAATAATAATAATACAACAAACAGAAGTATTTTGTTCCTTAATTATTCCATCCATGCAGACATGTATAGTAAATTGGTTGAACTAGAACTAATAGTTAGTTAGTTCATTCATTCATTCATTCATTCATTCATTCATTCATTCATTCACTTTCTAAAGCCATCCATTCATTAGGCATAGTTTCTGGCTAAAGCTGAGTTAAGTAACATTTTAGTTACTGCATTTTAAATAACTACATAATCAATTATTTATACATCATCATCATCATCATCATCATCATCATAATGCAAGTATAGTTCCCATTTCTTGTAAGTCAGTCAATATGATTCCTCAGAAGCATTTTGGAAACATTTTCTCTGTTAACAACATTTTTGCCAGAACTTTCCAGCACTGGGGGAGACACAAAACAAACATAGCAAGGAGCACATTCCTTATTTATACTTCAGCCAGCAGTAGATACTTTATTATACAAACCAAGAGAATGCAAACATAAGAAGATCCAATATGGCATTAACATTTCTTGCACTTTGGAATAACTCCAAGTATAAATTAAAAGGGGGGGAGGGAAGTGCACGAGAAAACTCAGCATTAGTCAACTCTGTTCAAAGCACCAAGCTCAGGGGTTTGTTCCAACTTCTCAGAAGTGAGCAACGATTGAGGAAAATAAAATATAAGATGATATCATATTTGGGCTGAGAAACAAAAGGAGGTGAGCTTTTCCCTAACTTGTTAACACAATTTCTTCGCAAAGACTTTCTTTGCTTTAGGGGCTTAGGTGAAATACGACAACCATTGCATCATTTGTCATTTCCCATGACAAAAGTATGCTGACTGAAGAATTCAGCTAAAATAAAATTAGATCCTCCTGGGGTAATTTAAAACCTATCTTTACCAATAAGCCTTCTTAAACCCAAGCGGCTATAATTACATTTGCTGCAGCAGTAATGCTTGCTCAATTTATTAATTAATTTGTCATTTGTTGGCTGTATCTGTAGATAAGACACGCCCCATATATTCAGCTGGAACAACTCATAATGCTTCCTGTATTGGGGTCTCTGAGTCTCATGGAGAAAAATACACACACACACACACACACACACACACGGTAACTTCTCAGACTAATTTCAGAAGTCCTCTACAAACTATCAGTTCAGACTATCATTAAGAACAATCTGTTCCTCTCCAGACAGTCCAATTGAGGGAAAAGAGAAGGAAAGGGGAGGAAGCTATTCTAACTACACAGAACTCACCCTACTATGAGGATACAGATTTCAGTAAATTACTTCAAAGGAATAATCCCTCCAACAAAGAAAGATCTCTACTATCCGATCTATGCTTACCTGTTCTTCTATTATAAATAATATCCAGAAAGCAAAAGAGTTTAAGTGCCCTTCTAGAATTACAAGAGTTTGTCTAAAATATAGCCAAGAAGGAACCAGGTGAATCCCCAGAAGGAAACTTTCCAAAACTACATGATCACCATCAAGAATCTCCTAGTTTCAGATGGAAGTTGGACCATTATATTTTGAATCAATGCAGGCTCTTGAGATGTTTTCAGCGATGGATCCAAAAGAGAAGGTTATTGTAAATATGGCCTGATGCAAGATCCAGCCTCTATATTAAATCAGAAAAGCTATTAGAAAAGATAGTCCTCATAATTCATAACATCCAGGAGAAAAGCAGATCCAATTGTATTTGCTTCTTTAAGATGAATGTGTTGTCAGAGTTTGTAGTCAACTATAAACCTGTCTTTTAGGAAATGTAAATGTGTATTTTATAGAAGAGCAGGAATCTGAGGAGAATTCACATGCGCACAATTAGACGCTTTATTACCAACCTATCACATTGGGAGTATGCATAATGTTTTGAATTTGAATCCTTTCAAATTCAAAGCATCCCATTTCAAGTGTGAAACAGCCCCTTTGAAATCAAAGCAACTGTTTCAAACTCAAAGCAGGTACTTCAAAATGAATTTGAATTTTAAATGTTTTCAACACCTCTGCATCACATTGATTTGCTTATTTTGCCATACAAATAACAAATTTGAAATTAAGAATCATCTAGGATTATTAAAATGATAGCCGAACCAAAGGATCTTGATAGCAGTGCATGCAACTAATCACCTAAATATATCTATTTTAAAGAATGCAGGAATGGGTTGAATTCAGATAGGAATGTTTCTCTTCTATCAGCGCTACTGCTATTTGCCTAGTTAATTTTCAGGAGATCCCACTGAATTCAACAAAGCTTGTTTTTGGGTAGACAAGGCTGTTCTGTTCTAAGACAATTTGCTGTAGCGCACAACCATAGCGATGGTGATGGCACCTAATGCAGTTGGTGAGGGGAGGCATCATTAAATATTGTCACGGAAACTTGTTAATGTTACTTTGATTTCCAATAAAATAAGCAAACTCAATGGTGCTGAAAGACAACCATTTCTTTTAGACTCCAATTTGCATGCAGATCCTAATTCACATTTGAATGTATTTCTTTAAAAAGTAGCAATAACCTATGGACCATGCTTTCTGTTCAGTTCATCACTTAACTGTTAGAACCACCGGATCATTAATATCAATAATGAGAGAGAACTGCAATTAGGATGCAAATGAAATATGCCATGCCTGAGTTGATTTATTAGAATGTTTGTCAATAGAAAGTGTCATGACGCAATAGACGACTCCAATACTGGGACTGCTGCCTTCTCTTTAAATGGGAATTAAAAAAACACATAAAATAATCCATAGGACCATCACTGAATGGACTTAAGGATATGAAAGTTTTTTTAAAAAAAAATCCAGTGCCTTGCTAACTTGTATTGATTTTGGAAAGCATATTTCCAATTATTGAGTGTTGTCAATTAGCAAGTAATTATTTTCTTGCTGCTGATTTATCCCTTTCCCTCCTTTCATTGAACACCTCCCATTAGCTCCTCTTTGCACAGCTAATCAGATCTAAGATACTTGCCATTAGTTTCCAGGGCTGGTGTGAAACAGGCCTCAATTGGCCTTGGCGATAATGGCAGTTTATCTCATTACAGATTTTCTGGAAGTTACACCAGAATGAAGGATTTGTGGGGGGGGGGGCAGAGAGATTCAACCTGGATAAGAGCTATCCAGAGCACATTGAATTTTAGACCACCGATAATTGGAACAAATTGAGAACACTTGGCATTTTTACATTCTGTTTGCCACAGCACAGAGGTGGCCCACTAATCTCGTATCAAGAACAGGAACACATAAAATCATTCTCAACCCGGCCCCAGCCAGCCCAACAGGAAGTCAACTTTGCCTGTCTTTAGAACTATAGAGTTTTACTGTTAGAAGCAGGGGTCTCCAACCTTGGTCCCTTTAAGACTTGTGGACTTCAACTCCCAGAGTTCCTCAGCCAGCTTTGCTGGCTAAGGGACTCTGGGAGTTGAAATCCACAAGTCTTAAAGGGACCAAGGTTGGAGACCCCTGGTTAGAAGGATATCTTCAAGTCACTTTCCATGACTGAACAGGAATTCTTAGACCATGCCACACAAATGACTATGCAATCATGACTCCAAGTGGCAGGCTATTTGACTGCTTGGCAGCTCTCAAGGTCAGGATACTCCTTATTTCAAATTTGGATCTTTCTTTGTAACAGTCATCCAGGTAATGGTTGTCCCAAAGGTGCTTTTTTTTCCAGGAAGTAACTATAGACTTCCCTGTTTTTTCTTTGAGGATGTTTCACTTCTCATCCAAGAAGCTTCTTTAGCTCTGACAGGATAGTGGGGAATGGAAGGATTTATATTCCTTGCAGACAGCTGGTCATCTGCATCCTTTTAGAGGGTCATTGAAACACTTGGAGGTTTATCTGTGTTCTCAGGGTCACCTGAGTAGTGGTCCTGGTTCCTGCAGTCTCCATTTTCCTCTTAAAATCCATTCATACTCCCACACCATTCAAAGAGTGTTCAACCCAAAGTGTAGAGCTAAAAGTCTGTAGAGATTCTTGGTCATCCAAGTCATGGTTGTCCCAAAGGTGATTTTTTTCAGGAGGCAACTGGACTTTCTTTATAACACTTTAATCCATTATTTCTTGTCCTCCCTTTGGACACTAGGAGGATAATTACACACTCTTCCCTGTGACATATCCCTTCAAGTATTGCTACTTTGTCTCTCCTTTTTCTTCTTTAGGCTAATGAATCTAGTATTTTAACTGCTCCTCATAAGATTTTAACCTTTAAGCCCCTCGCCGTTTTTGATGCTTTTCTCTGTACTTTTTCCAATTATTCAGCATCCTTCTTATGTTGCAGTAACCAAAGTGGACACCGTCTTTCAGGCATGGTCTGAAAAGTGCAGCACACAATGGAACTATCACTTCATAGAACATAGAATAATAGAGTTGGAAGGGACCTTGGTGGTCTTCTACTTCAATCTTGTGCTTAAGCAGGATATACTGTACCATTTCAGACAATTGGGTGTCGAGCCTCTTCTTCAAATCCTCCAGTGATGGACACTCCCAACTTCTGAATGCAAGCTATTCCATTGGTTGATTGCTCTCACCATTAGGAAATTTCTGCTTAGTTCTAAGTTGCTTCTCTTCTGGTTAGTTTCCATCCATTGTTTCTTAACTTGCCTAGTGGTGCTTTGGAAAATAGTTTGCCCCGGGGTGAAATTCACTTACCTTCCCTACTGGTTCACAAATGTGCACGTGCCACACATGCACGAAGCCTTCTGCGCATGCGCAAAGCCTTCTATGCATGCACAGAAGCTTAAAATCATCACAAAAAAGTGATGTCATGACATTCGTGTGGGTGGGCGGAACCTCCAGCTGCCGCTACCAGTTCGCCCAAGCCAAATAGAACCAGCTGAATTTCACCCCTGGTTTGCCCCTCTCATCTTTGTGGCAGCCTCTCGCATATCGGAACACTGCCATCATATCATCCCTAGTCCTTCTTTGCTCTAGACTAGACATATCCAATTCCTGCAACCGTTGAGGTTCCTTCCAACTCTGTTATTCTATGTTAAATCTATGTTCTTCCTTTTAACAGATATATTGGCAGATTTACCAAATGGGAAGATATCAAGTATGAAGAAAACTCAATAACTCTCTCTCTCTCACACTGTAAAAATTTTATTAATGGAAACCAGATGTTCACAAATCCACATGTAGATCTTTGGATGTAGATCCAAAGAAAGCAGTTGTACATACTTTACTGACAAGTGGAAGGGAGGTAGGCAAAATCTACCAGTAGGAACTATCTGGACCAGGCCAACATCCTTGCCAAACCTTGGAATCCAGACAATTTCTTAAGCTGGCTTCATTTCCAGCTGGTATCAGCATGGAAACAAAGCAGCTTAAGGCTGCCATGAGGCATTGCTCTTAACAAGACTGAACCAGACCTAGTACGTGAAGCTTATTTTGCAGGAAGAAATAGATCTCAGTGGAATTAATACATTCATTTTTGCTTCCATGGTAGATGTAAGAAGCACAAAATGAACATATAAAGTGAAGACTCAAAAACAATCTATCCTAACTTGATGTCCTACAGATGTATGAACTAAAAATCTTTTTCCACCTAAACAGCACAACTATAATCGTTAGGGTTTATGGGAATTATAATTCATGGAGAGGCCTTTTCCTAAACTGATTGGTCTTGAGGGCAGGTTCAATAGATGAAAGGAGAACTTTATGGAAAGATACTTATGGAAGAACTGCTATGATTGGGGAAATCCAAGTTGAAATCCACAGTACAGCCATTGACAGTCCTTGAATGATTTTGAGCTACTCTTAACTTACCCTACAAAGTCAATTTTTGAGAAAAAAATAGAGGGCCATATATATCCACTCACTTCTGGAAGATGGGATATAAATTCAACAATTCAACCAGAAGATTGACTAATGTGGGAGAACAAAAATAAATAATTTCATTTCTTTTTTAACCACCTACAGTTTTTATAATAAGCTGGGTTCAAACTGCTGGATTTTCATAATCATTTTAAATTATTAACATTTCATTTTGAGCACAACTTTAAGAAAACTGTTCACATTTTAGAATTTGTAGGATTTGCTTTCTTTCTTTTTTTGTTTCTGTTTTCAAGTTATTAAATATTGTCAGGAAATGTTAGATCCATTGAATGTCAGCTTACCTGTCAGGGTTCATTAAAGGCCATTCTAGTTAGACATTTTGGGAATTGGAGTCCCAACACATCTGGAAGCCACTCATTAGAAAAAACGAAATTAAAGCAAAGAGTGACACTGTATTAGCTGTTTTCTTGGTGGTCAATAGTAAATCCACAATCATATTGCTACAGAACAAGGTATTAATCTTAAGGAAATATCTGGTTAAAATCCATTATGGTATCATATTACATTTTTTCTTTTCATTTCCCACATATTCAATTAATAAATGTCATGCCTTGCCTAGAATGTTTTGCTATTTACCATTAGTGACTCAGAAAGGTCAAAATATTTCACGTATAACTTTATAGCTGTTAGATAATTCACACAGCAAGACTGTTTTTGTATTTGTTTCATTAAACATCCACTCTGTATAACTTCCATTACTGTCAGTGTTAGAAAACAGTACTTCAACTAATGATCAGCATGTAGATTTGAAGAGTGTATTCAGGTAAACATTCTCCAAGCATTAATACTTATCGAGCTGTGTTCATTTTAAAACTGCCAAGCTCCTTCGCTAAACATCCGTTAGAAAAAGAAGCAATAATACTGACCTACTCTACTGTTTGTAACGCACAGTATGGTACTAAAATGTGTCCTCCAAATTTTCTTCCAAAATTTTCTTGCTTTACAAAAATGGTTTTGAATCTCATCATCAGAGCTTCTCACCCTCACCTTTGCAAATGTTTTTTTTAATTTATTATAGATACTGTAGTATTTAGCAGTTATCTGTACTTTTGCATCGCAGATATGAGAGATCTTCCTTTTTGTTGTTACAAGCTGGCGGGATGTACAACAGTTTACTCTGCTTCCTAATCTGGGAACATTATTTTTTTTAATTTTTTTTATTTATTTATTTATTTTATTTATTTATTTTTGTCAATCATATATAACAGGTAAAAGTATAAACATAATTTGGATACATGAAAAGAGTAAGTAAAAAAGGAATATTAGGACAGGGACAGTAGGCATGCAGGTGCACTTATGCACGCCCCTTACAGACCTCTTAGGAATGGGGTGAGGTCAACAGTAGACAGTCTTAGGTTAAAGTTTTGGGGTTTGGGGGAAGAAACTACAGAGTCAGGTAGTGCATTCCAGGCATTGACCACTCTCTTACTGAAGTCATATTTTCTGCAATCGAGTTTGGAGCGGTTTACCTTGAGTTTGTATCTATTATTTGCTCATGTATTGTTGTGGTTGAAGCTGAAGTAGTCATTGACAGCTAGGACATTGTGGTAGATAATTTTATGTACTATGCTTAGGTCAGACTGAAGTCTGCATAGTTCTAAGTTGTCTAAGCCCAAAATTTGGAGTCTGGTGGCATAAGGTATTTTATTGCGGGTAGAGGAGTAGAGGACTCTTCTTGTAAATATCTCTGGACTCTCTCAATTGTATTTATGTCCGATATGCAGTGCGGGTTCCAGACAGATGAGCTGTATTCAGGAATTGGTCTAGCAAATGTTTTGTATGCTCTAGTTAGTAGTACAATATTACCAGAGAAGAAGGTACGTAAGATTAGGTTAACAAACTATTAGTGCCTTTTTGGCAATGTCGTTACAGTGGGCTCTGACACTTAGATCTTTAGAAATGAGTACTCCAAGGTCCTTGACAGAGTGAGAGTCATCTATAAGGTCATGTCCATCTAAATTTAAATATTTAAATCTAAATATCCCAAAATTGGGCTTTCATAGAAGCATGGAATGCTGCACTGTACAAAGAAGAGTATACAATGAAGTATAGGACACACAAGGGCAACATCAACCATCTCATAACTCCTTTAGGGGGAAAACCTTCCAGTCTGGCAATGAGTATTCAATTAAATTTTCTATGTGGTAAAAAAAGAAATATGAAAACAATATTCCATCACATTTAAGAAGAATGGTAAAAAAAAGGGGGGTGCTTGCTAGAGTACGTTTTGGATGAGGAAGATGGAAATTGAAGTTGTTGAGTTGTTTACCAAATTGCATGTGATTAAAGAAGTGAACCAAGAACCTTGTCAACCTTCAATAATATTTGATTTTCGGGAGGGGGGTGTTCAGTACACTGCAGAACTTATTTTTGAAGAGGAAACACATACTAAAAAAGAGAACGCTTCTTTAAAAAATCAGAATTAATACAGTATTTCCCTATCTGTGTGGATTACCTGTAAATGTGATCCAAGTAATATGGTGATTATACTTATGCTGCTAGGAGAAAAACAATTTAATAATACCTGGAGTTTTACCTTTATCTCTCATTTATCTTCAAATTATGTTATTATTTATATCGATAATATAGATACATATTAAAATGTGGGTTTAATATGAAAAGAAATTTTACCACTCAACATAGCACCATTAATTACATTGCAGCTGTAAGAATTCTTGAATATTGAGATGTTAATAGATATTAAACAAACATTAACGGGCACTAGATATTAGTTCTAAAACAATTAGATGCTAATGCAAGAGTGTGCATATATCACTTCTTTTCCAGGAAAAGAAATATTCTAACTTATTAAAATAATCTTCTTTATTTTTTTTTAATAATAGTAGAAGAATATGTGAATGTAGGACTTTAAAATATTTGTTATTAAAGTAAAGGCTTATTTAATGTTATTGCTTTAGTACTGGAGCCTTGATAATACAAATATAGACAACTTCTTCCAGATTAAAAAAATCTCTAGCAAAATATCCCAAGGAAAAGGATGTTTTCTTTTGTTCTGTATTGTTCTGTTTTATTTTGTTTTGTTCTGTTTAACTAATCACAACTGTGCAGAAATAAGAATTTGATCTGGCTAACAAATGTTTTTAACCTTCAGCGCAAAGAAATATGAGCAGAAAAGTATGGGTGAATGAATGTAGTGCCAACTTTCCTAGGAATGGAAAGTGGATTGGGACTATCTTCAAGAGTGTGATGTATTTATTAGCTTTGAAAACCAAAAAGGGAAAAATCTTTTCCTTTGTGTTTTTTAAATCACCAGCAATCTCACACAGTATGTTAATTCAGGCAACAGGGTGTCAGCTAGCCAGAACCATTCTGTTCTTTGCTAAATAGAAAAATTGTAGATGTAGAAGGACACTTTGATTAGATCAAGTAAAACAGGAAACTGCCTCCATTCTTTCTGTCTCCTTTTGCTTGAAAATACTGCCAAGCCTGTCTGATCACTCATATTGAATTATTCTTGATGGCATTGAGATGTGTGAGATTTTCATCCAAAGACTGGCTTGTGCTGCTGTCACATCTTTTTTCTTCCCGAATCTTGTGCAAAACATCTAGTCGTGTTCCAAGCAGATTCTTCTCTTAATTCATAATGAAAAAAGCAAGCAGGCTTGGCAAAGCAAACCCAGGAGAGGTAAGAATTAAAATTTGGAAAACAGAGTTCCCCGACAACAAATAGCACATGATGCAGTATTATCTACTCACCAATTGGCAGACCTGCCTGTTGAAATAAGCTTATTTATCTCACAAAACATGACTTCAGTTGAGGTGTAATAAAAGCTATAAAATAGCAATACAAAAAACAACAAACAATGAAAACATGAATATTATAATTAAAACTCAAGGAGAGAGCATTAGATATGACAGACAAGGGCACTACCTCATTAACTCACCATTCCTTCAACTTCCCTTAGGTCAGTTGATACAATCAAGTGTCAGGGGATTTACAGAAACTTGATAGGGATATCAAGCCCAAGGGGAGTTACTTCAGAGAAGGTTTTTTTTTTTAACTGTTGCTCACCTACAGACAGAAATCTTGTCAGACTAAAAAATTTATCTGCATTAAAAAGGTAAAGGTTCTCCTTGCACATATGTGCTAGTCGTTCCCAACTCTAGGGGGCATTGCTCATCTCCGTTTCGAAGCCAAAGAGCCAGTGCTGTCCAAAGACGTCTCTGTGGTCATGTGGCCGACATGACTAAATGCCAAAGGTGCACGGAAAACTGTTGCCTTCCCACCAAAGGTGGTCCCTATTTTTCTATTTGCATTTTTTACATGCTTTCGAACTGCTAGGTTGGCAGAAGCTGGGACAAGTAATGGGAGTTCACCCCATTATGCGGCACTAGGGATTTGAACCACTGAACTGCCGACCTTTCAATCGACAAGCTCAGTGTCTTAGCCACTGAAACACCACATCCATTCTGCATTACTACTAGATATATCCTGTGAACTGCTAAGGAAAGTCCACCTTTCCTTAGGTTGACAGCCGTGGTCAAAGGTTCCAGGTGGCAAAGAGAAAAGGTGGCAACTGAAATAATTAGGAGAGTCTTGGATGGTTTATAGAAATACAAACATACATAGAAAGGGGTGAAATCCAGCAGGTTCTGACAGGTTCTGGAGAACTGGTAGCGGAAATTTTGAGTAGTTCAGAGAACCGGCAAATATTACCTCTGGCTGGCCCCAGAGTGGGGTGGGAATGGAGATTTTGCAATATCCTTCCCCAGCCATTCCCACCAAGCCATGCCCACAGAACTGGTAGGGAAAAAAATTGAATTTCACCCCTGTACATAGACCACGGGTGTCAACTCACCGCATCATGTTGTCTTCATTTTTTGACATTTTCCGCATTCGCGGAGCTGGGATGGGCGTGGCCTGCACGTGATACATCTGGCCACCAGTTCGACACCCCTAATATAGAACAAATGTGCAAAGGCAGCCTGGAATAGACTTGTAAGGACTAATAATGAAATGCCTTCACAATCACATCTTCAATTGCCATCGTATACATTCAAAATACTTGCTCATTGCTGTCCCTTGTATTTGGTTGGTATGTAAAAGATGAATTATATATCCTATTCACAAATGAAGGAGCCTTGATTAGGCCAGAGTAGTATAATAAGCTTCAAATCCATACATCTGTTGGTTAACCACCTTCCTGAATTCAGGAAATTAGACTTAGTAAAGTTACAGTCATCAGCTAGACATGACAACAATGCAAGTCCTTTTATCCCTTTCCCAAAACTTAGACAGTTTGAGTCTAATTTCTCCTGACTGAAATTTCTATTCAACCAAAGAAAATTGTTTGTTTGCTTGCTTATCATTTTGTATTAATGCATTTTTATCAGCCTCCCCTAATTTTAGTATTTGAATTTTCTACACTGGTAAATGAAATGTAACAACAAGAACAACAAAAAAGGTCATCCCTTTGCTTCCTTCCTTCATTAAAACTCTATCGATTATGAACCATAAATTAAACGCACAGGCTTCATTTGCACAGTCAGATAGTGCTAGGCAAAAATGTCAATGTGTCATACTCAGAGACTTAAAAGTTGTTCTTAGCATCATTTGAGAAAAAGATATCCTGCACAATTAACACTTACAATAAAAAAAAACCTGACCA
The DNA here is from genome assembly GCF_028640845.1 of Ahaetulla prasina. NCBI lineage: Eukaryota > Metazoa > Chordata > Lepidosauria > Squamata > Colubridae > Ahaetulla > Ahaetulla prasina. The sequence goes on from NC_080540.1 coordinate 235,903,984, forward strand.
ATGTTAGTGATAATCTTTCACAGTGCAATGTAACCTTTTGCACATCGCTTCCAGGATATAACCCAGGGGTGAAATGCTCCCGGTTCAGACCGGATCACCTGATCCGGTAGTGATGGTGGTGGGTGGTTCGGAGAACTGGTAGCAAAAATCCCTGTCCCCCACCACCACTTTGGCTGAAAAAATGGTTTTAAAAGTAAAAAAAAAGCCACTGATGATTGTGCGACTCAGCTGGGATCGTTAGAGCCTTTTAAAAGCATTTTTTTACAATCTCTTTGGCTGAAGAGGTTGAAGAAAAAATGTTTTTAAAAGTAAAAAAAAAGTTGGCCACGCCCACCCAGTCACATTACCCACCACCACAAAGCCACACCCACAGAACTGATAGTAACAAATTTTACATTTCACCACTGATATAACCTTAATATTTCTCTTAATATGTCCTTTGAGGAGCTGGAAATTTAAATAAATGCTGCCTTGCCCATATATAAACTCCCTTTGTATCCCTGCCTGCTTTTTCCCAGTTGGCTGCAACCCCAACTGTACAACAACAAAAGGTTTTCTTTTCTTCCTTTCCAGGCTTTTTCCTTGCTCACTTCTGCTTTAACGCATCCTTTGGCTGCCAGGCAAACGAAGCCGTTCAAATATTTGCTTATCTTGTCATCTGTTCTCATCAGACCTTGCCATTCCTGTCAGGCCCCACATGTCATTTTCAAGCATAACGTCATTAATACCTCCAGTGCACTAATAGACGCTTCACAGATGAACGCATTAATGAAATGTGTTATTGTTTTCTCTCACAGGACATTAACAATCTCACTCACGTTGCGCCTCCCAAGCTGTGTGGTGGGGCTGAAAACCACTAGCTATCAAATGAACCCTCAGTTACGCCTCGGTAAGTTTAAGTTCAAGTTTATCGCTGAAGCTTCACTCATGTGAAGAGAAGATACAAGCCTCCAAGGTCTTTTAGGCCTAGCTTCAATTTCCATGAAGAGTAACAGGAAACAGACGCTCCGGGTGGTGGGAGAAGGAAGCCGTGCTGCAGAAACAGGCCCTGTCAGGATAAAATAAAGCAAGACCTGGGTGTTACTGGGGTGATTTGTTTCTTGTTTCTCCCTTTTGTCTAGGGGCTAATGATTTGAGTAATGAAGGCAGGGTCTGTTTTCTCTTTGAGAATACGAACAAGGGTGGTCTGGTCTTCGCCCAAATGTCATCTATTTCAAGACAGATTAGAGATGCTCCAGCAAAACAGCAGCAGATGAATTGGAGTCTTCTGATCAAAAAAAAAAAAGCATACCTGATAGCAGGTGTAAATGAACCGTATACCTGCTGTGCTTGTGCATTTTATATCAGTGGGCCTGGGATGAAATTCAAATTTTTTCTCTACCAGTTCTGTGGGCGTGGCTTGGTGGGCATGGCAGGGGAAGGATATTGCAAAATCTCCATTCCCACGCCACTCTGAGACCAGCAAGAAGTGGTATTTCCAAGAAGGGAGGGAGGACGGAAGAAAAGATTCCATTAACCCAGGGACATCCCTAAAAGATCTCTTGATTTTTCTGCCACCACCTATCTTGCCAACAACATAGCTAGATAGAAAAAAAGGAAAAAATGTAGACAAGCAGCCAATTTATTAATGATTAATAATTAACCTATATAGTCAACAGGTTCCCTTAACCTTACAATGTATATAAAGGCTGTCAATATTTCCCTTTCCTGGCATCAAATATATACTTTGAAGAAGGAAAGAAGGAAGGAAGGAAGGAAGGAAGGAAGGAAGGAAGGAAGGAAGGAAGGAAGGAAGGAAGGAAGGAAGGAAGGAAGGAAGGAAGGAAGGAAGGAAGGAACCTTTTTTCAATTTTTTGATTTCTGTGGCCTGGTTTATTATGGTGCAGAAAGTGCCAGTAATGTTCATACTATAATTGTAACTCATGAAAGTGTGTCCTCAAGTCACTTCTACAACAAAATGTATCCTGAAAATTCCTCATGTTAAAACCTACTCACGAATTTGATCTGCAAAGGATTATAGTCCTCTCATGAATGATGGAGTCCGGCACATAAATTCTTCTTCAGGTAGAGGGTCCGGTCACAGCTCTGTTTTGGGGAATCAATTTATAATAATAATAATAACAACAGAGTTGGAAGGGACCTTGGAGGCCTTCTAGTCCAACCCCCTGCCCAGGCAGGAAACCCTACATCATCTCAGACAGATGGTTATCCAACATTTTCTTTAAAAATTTCTGATCATCAAAACTGCGTTTAGTCTTCACTTACAATGATTCTTGTTTATTTTAAGCCCTTTTCAGGCATTACAAAAAGGGTTAAAAGTGTTCACGTGAGCAGAAGGAATAACTTCTGCCCTTCCCAAATTATGAACGTGACAGCTTTTCTCCAAAAGCATTCCCATTTCTGCAACAAGGTAGACTTCTTCTACTTGCAAGCAACTAGAATTGTGATAGAAAAGGACTTGAACACACACAAAAGACCAACTTATTTAAACCACTTCTCCACATTTCATAACAATCACCCTGGACAGCACACAAGAATTAAAACCAGAACAATTAGAACAAACAACCAGATAAAAATGTACACGGTCCCAAAAATGAATTACAATAAAAATGACATCAGTTCAGCCAGGCCTTTCGGCCCAAAGGCCTGGGGGAACAGCCAGGTTTTCAGTATAGTATTAAAGGTTAACAGAGGGGGGGGGGGCATTTGGATGTCTGGGTGGATGCTGTTTGTTTATTCATTTGTTTGTTTAATTATCAAATTTGGAGACTGCCCATCTCCCTCACAGAGCAAGTCTGTGCAATGATACTGTTCCACAAAGCAGGTCCCTGTTGTTATTATATCGATCTTATAAATATGTCATTTTTTTGTCGTTTGCAAAAAACCCTCAGAAAAATGTACTTAGACCTTTGGGTCAGATTTTTTGCTACTACTCAGCCGTATGTTCTCCATATTTTTTCTTCTGGCATTACCTGGGGTCTGGGGAACACATATATATGTGGGGTGGGGGGGAAGGAACAAGTCAAAAAGCTACACATTTTCTGGAAGCTTTCTACAGTTCATCTCAAAAGCACAATTACCAAATTAGACCTGTTGTACAGTAAAGCAAGTTTTGTAACTATAACTGGGGGGGAGATTTAACTGCAAGAAGTACGTTATAGGTTTATGAAAAGCCTAACACCTAACTAGCTTCATTCTACCATGAGGAGAATTTAAACTGCTCCTATTTTCTCCAAAGCTATCAATTTGAATAGCAAAAGCATCCAGATTAATTGAATTGACACAATTAATATTAGGCCTAGTTTGACCCTAATTTATAGTAGGAGTTATTTTTTTTTATTTATTTTTTTTGCCATCTAGAAGAATGTGGAATAAAAGATTGATTTTTTCCCTTTATGGAGAGAAGCTGTATGAGAGATCTGTGACAACACCTGGATGGATTTTCTGATCTTGCATAACCTGCTTCTTTGCAGATCTTGCCAATCAGCTGCAGTTCACAGCTTGCCTGATTCTGTTAAGCAACTCTGTCTCCAAGAATCTGCCCCTTAACGTTCGTTGCTATTAGCTAATTGATACACCTCATAAACCTGTGACTATTTTTTTGCTATTACATGTCTCGCTTAAGTTCTTAACATTGCAATCAAGCGTTTGTCATCAGCCATTTCTGTACTAATGCGTATGTCACCGTAGAACTCAGAGTTAATTGGCTGACTAAAATTTGCAAAAAGTCACTTGGTGTATTAGATTTCGGTGTCCATCTTCCAGACAAGGTTCATTTCTCCGCAAGAATATGCCCCTGTAGGTTTTATTTCAGAAAATAAAAGGTAAAGGTTCCCCTCGCACATACCTGCTAGTCGTTCCTGACTCTAGGGGGCAGTGCTCATCTCCGCTTCAAAGCCGAAGAGCCAGCGCTGTCAGAAAACATCTCCGTGGTCATGTGGCCAGCATGACTAAACACCAAAGGTAACGCTGTTACCTTCCCACCAAAGGTGGTCCCTATTTTTCTACTTGCATTTTTTATGTGCTTTCAAACTGCTAGGTTGGCAGAAGCTGGGACAAGTAATGGGAGCTCACCCCGTTAAATGGCACTAGGGATTCGAACCAATGAACTGCCGACCTTTCAATCGACAATCTCAGCATCTGAGCCACCACATTCCTTTGGATCCTCCCGAAGATTTCAACTCGGCTCTTATTTTACATTCTTCATTCCTGCAGTAGCAGGAATTGTGGGTTTGGCTCTGAAGAAGGGATGAGCAACTTGGTGCCCTCTAGGCTACCTGTCCCACCTAGCATGTTTTATATCTTTGTAATTAAAAATTAAGAAAAGCTGACATGTGGCAAAACAAAATGTCAGTCATCTTCAGTTATCCTTTGAGGTCTACTTAAGTTCCAGAGGCCTTCACAGAAAATGTAAACAAAAACGTGGGTGGTAACAGTGCAAGGATCTATTTGGAAATGAGCTCATCTAACAGAAAAGAGACAAAGATGAGCAATGCTGATAAGGTGCATCCACAATTCCAGGGAGTAATATCACCATCCGGTAAATCAGAGGTGTCCAACCTTGGCAACTTTAAGACTTGCAGGCTTCAATTCTCAGAGTTCCCCAACCAGAATTCTGGGAGTTGAAGTCCACAGGTCTTAAAGTCGCCAAGCTTGGACATCCCAGTGGTGAATTGATGTTTTACAACAGAAAGTTGAAAAAACATTCCAAAAGAAGGGAGCATCATGTTACCACTGAACAGTTGCCATGAAACCACATGGAGGTACCTATATCTTGACCAGGACTGCTGCTCAAATCAAGGGAGATTTTTCTTCTTATGCCACCTGGCATCCAGTTTATATTCTCCAAAATCCAAATGTACCCACAAAAGTGGCTTGTATTACCAGTTGAAAATTCTACACGCAATAGAGTAGAAGCATTTGGCTAGAATGGCTCCTTGGCTAGCTTTCTTGAGCTCAGCTGTTTCCAGTCTCCTAAACTGGATTCCAGGAGTAGCAACATTTGCTTGCCACTGAATGAATCTGGTTGGCTATTTCACCTTGAGCATTTGTCTATTGAATGGTCATTATACCATCTTAACTATAGGACTCTTAGTAGTGTATAAAGCATCTGCACTAAATACAGAACAGAAAAGTAATAATAAAATAAACCTGAAGAAGGAAAACAGCATTAGTTTTCCAGGGTTATTGTTTAACTAACGTAGAAAGACCTTCAGGAAAGTTCAGCTTTGACTTGTTTCCAAAAAGGTGAACAGGGTTGGAACAAATCTGTCAGGGGAAGTTCATCCCACAGAATGGAAGCCACGACAGAAAAACACTTCTACACCCATGTTTGCACAGATATAAGTCATTTTCTCCATGGTGTTGATTCTAGTTGAACTAAGCAAACCTGAAGACACTTTGGTGCCAAGCCACAGAAGGCTTTGTAGGTTACAATTAGTTTTTTAAGCTGCATCCAGAAATCTATTAGTAAGTAGTACAGATCCCATAGAACAGGTGTAATATGCCCACAGTGTCTCATTCTAGTTACCATGTGAATGAGGGGAAAGAGGGCTGAATCCCAATAAATACTTCCTGATACTTGGAGTTCCCCCATCTCCCTTGTTGACTTAGTTCTAGTTCTCCTGTTTCATTGAAATAGCACATGAGCAGTGCATTTTGTGCCAATGGCACTTTCTGAGTAATCCTCAAAGGCAGCCCCATGTAGAGCACATTGCAGTAATCCAGCTGTGTGAAGATACCATGAGTTACTGCCGCGTGATTCTGTTGTCCCAGGAAAAGCCCTAATTGATGAACCAGCTGAAACTGGCCAAAGACTTCTTCACCTCCTGACCATTTACTTTAAGTAATGGACCTACTTCCTTAAGGGAAGTGCCATTCCTCAAGCAGCAATTCTGTCTTGCTTAGATTTAGCCTTAACAATTTATCTCCAACTAGAACACGGGAGTGGAACTCCATTGTGTCACATGACGTATCATGACATATCCTTTATGCTTTGCAGAGCTGGATGGGCGTGGCCTGAGTGTGATGTATCCCACCCACGGGCTGCCAGTTTGACATGCCTAATCTAGAAGATCCTAATTTATTCCAGATTTATTGGGCATTTTCATTGCCTCTGGTTTTCAGTTCATCCATACTTAGGAAATGGAAAGCTCCTTTTTTCCACTATTACATTACATTACTGATTTTAAATTAAAATTACCAGATAGTATTTAGGAACAAAACTATTCAGGAAACATTTTTTTCCTGGAGAACATTTAGGGGTTATTATCTACAAACACTATAATGATATTTATATTGTTCAAAATATACCAAGTTTCATCTGATTATGACAGCTGAGCCTCTATCTTCAAGGACTTATTTACTAATTAACCCACCCAGAGAGATTCTAGAAACAAAGCACTCTCTGTTGTCTGATGAACACTTGGTCTAACTGTAATTTTAGTTTAAACATTATAATTAAAAAATAATAACAATTTGACAAGTTTCAGTAGCTGCAAAGATGAAATATTTCCATAGAGGCAAGTTTAGGGGCCATCCACTTCCAGGCGAAAAGACACTTCTCCCTTGAGTATTTCTGACCCAGACATCTAAACCCATCATAGTATCCTTCTGCTTAGCACCTTTAATGGCCTCTGGATGTGCTAAACACAGAGTGAACTTATCTGTTCTCATTAGTACACAATGCCCTCTAAGCCACATGCTCAGATTCAGGCATCTCCACAAGGAAATGTTTCCACCATTATAAGAATCCTTCAGAAGCTGACCTTCTAAGATGCCCCAATGCTATTTTGTCCTCATTCCAATGTTTCTACTGAAGGACTAAAAGGAAAAAGAAGCTCAAACTTCAGAAGGAAATCAGGAAACCAAACATGCATATTCCCTTAAATCTACTATAAGCCTATTTATATAAGGGCTGTGTTGTGCCTTAGATTCAGTCTCTGGAAGGGTCTCCAGAGGATATAGTTGAAAAAGTTAAATAGTGGCCACAATAAGCATGAATGAAGTTTCATTTCTTTTTCACATTTATCACACAGAGAAAACAGGCAGAACTCTGATTACCCATTCCAATCAACATCATGACTTTGTGCCCAGATCCCACTCGATCTCCAAAAATTGCTTTAAAATATCCGGGGGTGGAAACAGAACTTATTGGCAGTTACTCCAAAACTCTCATTTATCTGCTCGTGTTTTCCCAAAAATAAGACCCGTCTTATATTTTTTTCCACCATAAAAGGCACCAGGTCTTATTGGGAGGGGTCATCCACTGACTCACGTCACTTGCACACATTACCCCTGGCCTCCTTTTCGCTGTCAGAGGCCTTCAGGTACTTCCTGAAGGCCTCTGCAACCAATTATCTATTATTGGCTGCAGAGGCCTTCAGGAAAGCCTTGCAGGCCTTGCTGGCTGCAGAAGAAAGGCAGGTGTCGGGGTGTGAGAGGCCTGGCTGCAACTGTCCAAAGCAAGGTTCTCCAACCTTGGTCCCTTTAAGACTTGTGGACTTCAACTCCCAGAGTTCCTCAACCAGCTTTGCTGGCTGAGGGACTCTGGGAGTTGAAGTCCACAAGTCTTAAAGGGACCAATGTTGGAGAACCCTGGTCCAAAGGTAAGTAGTAGGGCAGCTTCACCCACCCCCACCCATCACCCACCCATCCCCAATTTTTATAAGTGCACCCTGGAATGGGTGGGATCTTAATTGGGGCTTATTTTGGGGATAGGGCTTATACTGGGTGCATGTGTAAAAATCAAGCTAGAACTGACTTTCAGGGTAGGTCATATTTTGGGGAAACACGGTATTGCTTTCTCTGTTTAAAAATATTGTTGGACTATAACAATTTAAAACTAAGGGCATGTTAAAAGTACAAACCTAATAATAATCACCCAATTTCAAGCTGTTAAATAACAATCAAGGATGATTGTTCAAAAAAATCAGTACCCTTCAGATAATTTCAACTATTTGACCTGAACAAGAAATTTCCAACACAAAGTTCCTTCTCTTTCGGCCACTCAATCAGGGAAATGGCTTTGCATGAGCACATATGTAAAACTCTTTGCTACATGCCAATTAAGGTCTAGAATATGTATGATTCACTCCAATAATTTGCCTACTATGAACAGTAAAGGAACAACTCTCTCTGGAATCAGGATCATAATTACAAATAGCTAGAAGGATCCGCTGTACAAAAATGAGATATTTTCTTCAGGTAAGACAATCAAAAATCAATTATGACTTAAACACAAGACAGCACTGCCAGGCCCTGGAGTTATAATAAGTAGCACTTGGCTTGCCTCTTCATTACCAAGGTAATCAAGAATGACACTGCTTAATTATTTGCAGTGATCCCATATAATTTGTTTCTGAAATGTTATGCTGAGTTAGCTTGCCTCAGTACACAGCCACCAAGCAGTTCTTTTCTATGCAGTTAAATCAGAAATTACGTACAGTAGCACTCTTAGCAACTTGTTAAACTCAGTCATTTCAAAGGCAAAACCATTCAGTCTAGAGCAGGGGTGTCAAACTGGTGGCCCGCTGGATACGTCATGCGCAGGCCACACCTACCCCAGCTCGCCAAAAGAGAAAAAACATCACAATACATCACGTGATGGCAATGTAACACTGCAAATTTGACACCCGTGGTTTAGAGTGGTGCTTCTCAACCTTGGCAACTTTCAGTTGTGTGGACTTCAATTCCCAGAATTCCTGAGTAAGCTTTACTGGAGAAGTTGAAGGCTCAACGGAATTTATGGGGGTGCTGGGCTTAGTTCTGTTGTGGCTGCACAATGATTTAAAACTGATGACACATTTAACCCCTCCCTTGGGCTCAGCCTGCTCATCTCCTACATCCACTAAATCAGCAATGTTCTTAGGATGTAGGATGGGCTTGAGGAGTAAAAAAAAAAACACAACTCAACATGGCAATCATGACCATGCAATCAAAGCCTCCGCTCTTTTTAATACACATTGTATGTAAACTCACATAGAAGGTACAAGGCTTCTATTGAACTTTAGTGGATTTTTGATACTATTTTGATTCTTACAATGCTATAATATCCGTACTGCCGTGTCCAAAATCTCCCAAGCCTATCTTAAAACACATGTGAACTAGTCCTAAAGGGATACCTTTTAATTATTGCAAATCCAAAATCTTTTAAAGTGTTATTTACAACTAACATCATCATTAATCTACATTTCACCCCTTGACCTCTATTATTGACAGACCATTTATCAAACTGGATCAGGATGCTGGTAGGTAGATACTTATTCTGGTTGGTAATCCACAGTCTACTGGACTCATTTTGGTGGGCCCCTCAAAGTTAACCTGAAGTATAGAAACAAAATGACCATGGTGATTTTTTTAAACTACCCCATTTTTTCATAAAAGCCCCTACAAAGATTTAAAACTTGAAAAGACCAGGAGTGACTCTACCACTTGAAGCATCTCACTGCCACACCCTCTTGAGTTCTTAAGAAGCTGGCATTAATCTAAATCAATGCTGTCAAACTCACGTTGTCACAGCGGCATCATGTGACATATTGGGACTTTTTCCCCCTTTGCTAAACCGGGCGTGACCAGCGCATGACGCATCCGGCCCGCGGACATGGAGTTTGACAGCCCTGATCTAAATGTTAAAATGGAGCTCAGTTTAGCTACTCAGAGGAGATGGCATGGGATATGGAGGATAGATTTGCAAACATTTGCAGTATATGCAATCAAAATGTCCTTTTAGGTTACATTTTATACTGCATAACCATAAAACAGACTTGAGAACAAAAATCATTACCTACAGTACTAAGATTTGAACTGCAACCTGCAATATTGGTCAATTGCATTCTGTGCAGAATTAATTCAAATTGGGACAGAAAAGCAATTGGAATTCTCACTGATGCATAAACTGCCATCTTCTCCAAATTCTGTTATCTTGCTACAGCGATCAGGGGCCACTTTAATCTCACAGGCATTCCACAAATTTAGTTAAAGGGTAAAAGGGGATTTCCTTGCCAGAGGCAGATGGGAAGAATCCACTGGCTCTGTTTTGCTTATTACCTGAGCAGCTTCCACCTCATAAAACACAACCTCGGTCTACTAAGTGTAAAGGAAATTGGAGGCAATTCATCTATTTATACCCATTCCCCTCCTTTCATTTAGAAATTCAAAGCAATGCCCTTGGAGTCTGCTCTCATATAGTTTTTCAGCAGTAGTCCTGTGGGACTGGGATGGGTTGAGAAGTAGCGACAGGCCCAAGTCACCTGGTGTCAGCTATTCTGCGGTTGAGTGGGAACTGTTCATTAAATTGACAGCCTACATCCTATTGTGTCCCCCTCCCCTGCAAATCAGGATTCTAATGGCCTTCAAAATATGACTAATTGGGTCTAATTAAAGATAAGGAAGCAAAATTTATCCTTGGAACTCAGGCTCTAAAACATTTCAGTGCATCAATTTGAGTTAACCAGTTGGGCATGATAATAGAGCACCAGCCGGTCTTAACCTGTTAAGCAACATCTCTGAAGAGGAAGAAAAATACTTAATGTATTTAAGCGACCTCAGGAAAGAATTAGAAGTGGAAAGATCTATATTTATCTCTTATTAACTAATTGGGATTTATCTTATCTGCACTTTCCAAACCTATGTAAAAGTAGGAAATCTTTTGTCCTCCAGATATTGCTGAATTATAACTCCCAACATCCCTTACTATTGACATAATCTGGTGCTGGCTGCCTGCATCATTTTATACTACTATTTAACTACTATTTTCATTCTTCCAAATTCTGTGATACGGTGTGTAGCTCAAAAATGCATAGAATTGTATAAATTGGGGGATATGCATAGAAAATGCATTATAATATAAGTAGTTGCAGCAGAAAGGAGAGGTTAGGAAGTTAGCTTGGGTGCTAGGATACTAATCGCACAGCTCTATACCAGGAGTAAGTCAGGAGAAGAAGAAATGCAGCAACTTCAGAGTGGCTAAAGTAAACACAGGAAGAGTTTAAAGAAAAGATAAAATGGCTGCTTGTAAATAAGAAAATCAGAATTGGAGGGATTCTGTTCCAAAGAACAGAGAAGCAAGTTACTTTGGAAAGGTTTGAGTTTTGGTGGGGGTGTAGTTTCCTCATTGGTTCCTTGATTACCGCATTGCTTTCTGCCTGATTATTTGTCTAATGCTGATTCCTGCTTATCTGAATCTTGGGTCCCTGAGGGGATGAGTTTCTCTTTGTTTTGTATCCTTCCTAGGTTTTCAAATAATAAACACCAATCAGACAGAAAACAATACTCTAATCCAAGAACTACCAATGAAGAAAACATCCCAAAACTGGCAGGACAAGCTATTAAATATAAACAGGGACTCATCACTTTGATATTGTTTCCTAGTTGGATAGTTTCCTAGTTGCAAGCAAACAAGCAAGAGAAGAATGAAGAAACTTAGAAAAGAATCAAGAACACTGTAGTTCAACCCTCAGCTCCAGCTATTCTCTTCTATTGGATACCCATGAATAGTCAAGAAGAGGGTAAAAAGTGTAAAGCACAAGGATTTTTGACCCTGCATCACTTTGTGCAGCTGGGAGTCCTCTCACTGCTGCTAATAAGGTCTTGGTGTCAGAGTTTCTTGCAAAAATTAAATCCAGAAGCACACACAGATAACTGAATCAGCTGGATTCATTAACTTCTTTATAGTCATAATAACACATAAAGTATTTACAATACCAATAGTTGATTCTTCAGCTCAGATCAGCAGACATGTTCACACACACAGAGCACAGCAGAGACCAGTTTCACTGTCAATTCTCAGAACCAGAAGCTGCAGACTAAGACAAGCCCAGGCTCCCAATTGGCTGATTTAGTTGCTATGCCTATTCATTGGCTGACCTTGTTACCATATCCTATTCCAGTTGATAAATATGCTCTGAGATGGGATGCATCACTTGATAGTTAGGCCAACACTCAAAGAGAGAGGAACTAGCGGGCTTTATCAAAGAAGAAATCACTTGAACTGGCCAAGGGAGAACTCAATCCCTTGGAAGTTAGGAAAGAAACATCAGTTGGAGACTCAACCCAGAAGGCAGGATCAAGAGTTAGAAAATCTTCAAAGTGATCTTTTTCCCCAGCGGTGGAATTCATTTTTTTTTTTACTAGCGGTTCTGTGAGTGTGGCTTGGTGGGCATGGCTTCGTGGGCGTGGCAGGGAGATGATACTGCAAAATCTCCATTCCCACCCCACTCCTGGGAGGATATTGCAAAATCTCTATTCCCACCCCACTTTGGGGCCAGCCAGAGGTAGTATTTGTCAGTTTTCCAAACTACTCAAAATTCTGCTACCGGTTCTCCAGAACCTGTTAGAACCTGCTGAATAGCACCCCTGTTTTTCCCCCATATAGACTTTGTAGTGAGCATTTAACCAAAGGATGAAGGGGAGTTGACAGCCCAAGGGTTATTTCAAGGGCTGCCTCACAGCAGTGACATCTACCAATCCTATCACGGCAGTGGCATCTACCAATCCTATCAGTTCACTAGGAAAGTCACATTATGGGTCCTGATTCCGAATATTAAGGAGTGTTATCTGGTGGGACCCAGGAAGAGTGTCTCTTCTGTCACATTGCCCACCCTTTGCAAATCATCCCCCTGAACTTAGATTGGCCTTGACCTACTGAAAGGATCTAGAGCACTGTTTCTCCACTTTGTCTTCAATTCCCGGAATGCTCCAGTTAGCATGACTTTATCAATGTGCCTGGGGATCCGGTTGTAATTCAGAGCCTGTTAGATGGTTGTATTGATGACTTGCCTGCTTCTTATGTTTTCTGGTTTTAATTTTGGTTTATAATTGGGTTTTTAATTGGGTTTTAAAGGGGGGCTATTGTGTTTTTAATGATCTGCTAAATCTGAGTAAGCCCTTTAAAAAGATAGGTTCCATTGAGTTCTGTAGCCTAACGCTAACTATATTCCTCTCTTGTCTTGCTCATGTGTCTATTTATATGCAGTTTCTTAATAATGTAAATAAACTAGACAACCCATGACTTGTTGGGCCATCATTTTAGAGATACTTTCTTACCTTACACTTGCATACTTCTGCATATCCTCCCTGTGCCTCCCTCATTTTTCTACGCACCCCCTGGTACACACACCACACCTCTCACACAGGGGTGAAAATCCTGCTTTCTAGCAAATCTAAATCACACGGCACAGCTGTTCCCCCCCCCTCGCGGTTCTACTTACCTTGTTAAGTCTCCTTTTAATGTGTGAAGCTCAGGTTTGGCGCGCACTGCGCATGCGCAGCATGCTTTTGGTGTGCATTGTGCATATACACGCAGCATGCTTTGGTGTGCACTGCCCATGCATGCTTTGGTGTGCACTGTGCAGGTGTGCACAGCATACTTTTAGGGTGCACTGTGCGTGCATTTTGCACACACCGTACATGCGCAGGCAATGAACTGGTAGTAATTCGCAGAGGATTTCACCACTGCTCTCACATACTTCCTCGCATCCCTGCACACCCTCCGAACCCATGTTAATAACATAAAAAAATAAAATAAAAGCTGAGTAAAATTAAAATGGCTCAATTCAGCTATTTCTAGAAAAAGAAGGCTTTTGTGACTAGATAACTTTACAGTAAAAAGGGCAAGAAAAGAAAGATACTTTGAAGAGACACTTCATTTTTCAGGAAATGATGAGAATTCTTAGAGAAAGTATCACCTACAAATCTGTGCAGAACGTATACAGACTGCTGGAAGCCTCACCACTTATTGAAATCCCTCTGGGCATCAATAATTGCAAAGAGAAACAGTTGATAGCTTTTCACTTCTAAAAGCTATAAAAGACACGATGAAACCCGGAGCCAACCTTGCCTGTTTCACAGCATAAGTAGTGATTTCCAGAGAAAGCTAGAGATGATTTTGTACAAAGATATACAATTCTGTGAGAATTTTTCACCAGAAAGGCAAAGAACAACAAATTCTCCACCACCAACTAACTCTCTACAAGAAATTAAGGCAACCATCTTTTCAAAATCTGTCTGTCTATCTGGACCCGTTCCAGTCCGGCTTCAGGCCTGGGTACAGCACGGAGACGACTTTGGTGGCGTTGGTTGATGATCTCTGGAGGTCTCAGGACAGGAGTTGTTCCTCTGTCCTGGTCCTATTAGATCTCTCAGCGGCTTTCGATACCATCGACCATGGTATCCTGCTGCGGCGGTTGGGGGTTTGGGAGTGGGGGGGCACCGTTTTTCGGTGGTTCTCCTCCTATCTCTCTGACCGATCGCAGACAGTGTTGGCAGGGGGGCAGAGATCAACCTCAAGGCACCTCATATGTGGGGTGCTGCAGGGGTCAGTTCTCTCGCCTCTCCTGTTCAACGTCTATATGAAGCCGCTGGGTGAGATTATCTGTGGTTTTGGGGTGGAATACCATCTGTACGCTGATGATACTCAGCTGTACATTTCCACCCCTAACCACCCCAATGAAGCCGTCGACGTGATGTCCCGGTGTCTGGAAGCCGTGCGGGTCTGGATGGGGAAGAACAAGCTTCAACTCAACCCATCCAAGACAGAGTGGCTGTGGATGCCGGCATCCCGGTACAGCCAGCTTACACCATTGCTGACTGTTGGGGGCGAATCATTGCCCCCTGGGGGAGGATTCATAACTTAGGCGTTCTCCTGGAAAATCGGCTGTCCCTAGAAGAACATATGACGGCCGTCGCCAGGGGAGCTTTTTATCAGGTCCGCCTGATTCGCCAGTTGCGTCCCTTTCTTGACCGGGATTCCCTTCGCACGGTCACTCATGCCGTTGTCATTTCCCGCCTGGACTACTGCAATGCTCTCTACATGGGGCTCCCCTTGAAGAGCACCAGGAGGCTCCAACTGGTACAGAATGCGGCTGCGCGGGTAATAGAAGGGGCACCGCGATGCTCCCATATAACACCGCTCCTGCGCAGTCTGCACTGGTTGCCGGTGGTCTTCCGGGTGCAATTCAAGGTGCTGGTTATCACCTTTAAAGCGCTCCATGGCACAGGACCGGGTTACTTACGGGACCGCCTACTGCCACCTATAGCCTCCCATCGGCCTGTGCACTCCCATAGGGAGGGCCTCCTCAGGGTGCTGTCAGTCAAACAATGCCGACTGGCGGTCCCCAGGGGGAGGGCCTTCTCTGTCGGGGCTCCAGCCCTATGGAATGAATTGCCTCCGGGGTTGCGTCAACTCCCCGACCTCCAGTCCTTTAAACGCGAGCTCAAGACTTTCGTATTCCATCGTGCGGGGCTAGTTTGATGAAATTTTAAGAGTGGTTTTAGGATTGTTTTATTTTAGTTTTAATTTTAATTGGCCATTTTATAATCAGTTTTTTAATATGCTTTTTAATTTTGTCTATGTGCATGTTGTTTTTACTTGGCTGTGCACCGCCCTGAGTCCTTCGGGAGAAGGGTGGTATAAAAATCTAATTAATAATAATAATAATAATAATAATAATAATAATAATAATAATAATAATAATAATAATAATAATAATAATATAACAACAACAACAACAACAACAACAATAATAAATATGTAAGTTTATAAATCAAGTCTGTAATAAATTAAATCTATAAACTGAATAAGTAAATTTACTTTTTGAGAGAAGTAAGTTTAAGTGAGGATCCTATGAAACCAACAATTGGGCATTCAGCTGTATTTTTCTAACATTTCCACTGGAGGTCATTCCCAATGAAATGTCAGACCATCTTGTCCAGTAGTCCAGTAATTACCTTAAAAGGCCACTACATACCTAGGGAGCTTCTACAGGACTCATTGGATGAAGATATTGGCCATTTTTAACATTCTACAGGAATATTGTATTAGTCCCTTGATGTAGTAGATGACCAGGCTGCACCCAAGGGTTGGGTCAAATGCATCATTAGTTTGGAGTCCCTGTAAGAGCCTTGGTCCCTCCCCTCCCCTTGAAGTCCATTGATTCTTATCCGGCGCCTATTTTCCGTGACTGTTAGTAGATCAGATTCTTGTGTGTAGGTAGCATGGAATGAGATCACAGTGTTTTTGAACTCTATCTTGGCTCCTGATTTCTTGCACCTGACATTTATAGGTTATTATTCTTTAGATTTTGCAGCTTGCAAATACCAGCACAGTTCCTGAATATGGTGGAGAAATGGAATGGGCAGCATTTGCCAATGGCCTCAAGATGAAGTATTAGTGGCAGCAGCACATAGGTTATTAATATCCATGGTAGCAACTTGCTTTTATTTTCCCCAACTTCTCTCTCTCCTGAAACAAAATGGATGAAGCTGTCTTTCTCATCATACATATTCTAGGTCAGCATCCATAGTTTGAGAATTTTTTAAATTGGACTAATTTTATTCTTATTCAAGAGATTTTCATAGGGCTTTTGGTGTGCGTGAGCAGTAAATTTGATAACTTTATAAAAACTTTGATTGCATACTTCCCAGACATAAATTTTGTAATTGTTTTAATGATACTGAAGCAAGCATAATATAGTTAATATATTTGTTTGTTTACTATGAATATTTATACACAGTAAGCTCTCAATGAATTGGCAGTGTTAAGGCCAGTGCTCAGTATAAATCATTTCATGAAAATTTATTGTTAATTTGCTAGAATCTGATGCACAGTCCAACGCAGTAAATCGAATTCTGTATTCTAAACTTGATTTAGTACTTGCACACTAAGATAAATGCCTTTTAGAGGGGTGATATTTTGGAGGAGGAAGTAAAAGCCACATGATGCCCATAAATAATACAGAGGATGGAATAAAGAGGAAGAAATCAGAAAAATTAAAATTAAAAAAGATAAGTAGAACCTACTACAACTCAGTTGCATTAGAAGAATGCAGGATATCAAAGATTGATTTCTTGATGAATTAATTACATTGAATTAACTGATTCAAATAATCTCTTTAAAGCATTTTGAACAGTGTAATATAAAATGATTGGGATCATTAATAAACATGCAATGTTATTCTGTCAGCAATACTGTCAAATTTATTTGACATTCATGCTCTCTTTATCTTCTTCACTCTGATAGAAATGAATGCTAAATTGCAGTATCTAGTACACTTGGAAGGTTGGAAATTATTGTGGATAATTTCCAGTTTTATTTGCCCCATCACATTCCCAGGCAGTCTTTATATCAAGGTTAAAGCAACCATACATGCCACTCAGTTCAAGTAGCAAAAATACAACTTATTATTTATTAGAACATTAGCAAACATCAAACATTTGAATTGGGAAAACGGAACAAAGGTAAGATAAGATAACCTTTACTGTCATTTTTTTCTGTGGGCATTCTGGCACACATTAAACATGAAATTATGTTGCCTGCTCTCAAAAGTGTGCACATACATAACACACATATACATATCCTATATACATACATATGTATATATCTACATCCTAAAATATAAATACATATAAATATTAATCACTGTCCCTCTTGAATACATAGTGGAAAGAGGAAGCTTTAGAGTTCATGAGGCTGATACTGAATGAAACAAAACTGTGACTGAATCTGGATGTTCTGCTTCGGATATCACGAAGCCTCCTCCCAGAAGATAACAAGGAAAACAGGTCATGAAGAGAATGTGTAGCGTCCCAGGCAATCTTGTGGACCTTGGTCAAGCATTGCTTATATGCTATATCCTGGATAGAAGGAAGTGAACTACCAATATTTTTTTCTGCCATCCTCACCACTCTCTGCACCGCCATCCTGTCTGAAGCAGTAATGCTTCCAAACCAGACTGTAATGAATATGACAGGACCGTCGACCGTCCCTCTATAGAAAGTGGTAAGGACAGGGGGAGGAATATGTTCTTTTCTCATGCGACACAGAAAATGCAGGCGCTGCTGTGCCCGCTTCACCAATGTCTTGCTGTTGAGCAACCAAGCTAGCCTACTAGTTAGCTGCACCCCAGTGGTGAAATCTGAACAGGTTTATTGCCGGTTCGGCCGAATAGGTGGTAAAAAATGCTTTTAAAAGTAAAAAAAAAAAAGGCTCTGACGATTGCATGGCTCAGCTGGGCATGGGTGGAGGGGCAAGAATTTTTGCTACCGGTTCTCCAAACCACCCACTGCCATCGCTACCGGATCGGCCAATCCTGTTTGAACCGGGAGCATTTCACCCCTGCTGCATCCCCAGAAATTTGATGCTGCTAACCATCTCCACAGGTAAATCATTTATACACAGAGGAGTGTGGCTGTGCCTGCCTTTTCTGAAATCGATAGGCAAAAACATATGGCTGAAGAAGGGAGGGAGGGAGGGAGGGAGGGAGAAGACATTAACAGCAAGCAATAATTTAACTATCTGAAAAAGTCAGACAAACCTTTCCAGAGTTACTGTAAACTATGGGTCCTAATTAGCATGGACAGTTTCAAAGAGAGTGGTCTTTGGTTATTTCAGTCATAAGCTTTTTATATTGTATGGAGTTCTTGGTGCTGAGTTTGGTTGTTTGGTTGCAGACATATTACTACTGAAAGCATCTGTGCGCATTATCTACGTGAGTAGTGAAATGTCTGCAAGCAAACAACCAAGCTCAGAAAGCACCAAGGGCTCCACCACTCAGCCCCGGAGCTACATGTATGTATGTATGTATATGTGTGTGTGTACACACACACACACACACACACATATATATATATGTAGGTCTTTGGTTGTTCGGGTTTTCTCCCGTGTAAAATTGGAAATGTCTTGGCAACGTTTCGACGAAGTCTCATTCGTCATCTTCAGGCTTCAGCTTCGTGCTTCTGGGAGCAATGTGTGATCGCAGCTGTTTCTTCCAATGCGATCACACATTGCTCCCAGAAGCACGAAGCTGAAGCCTGAAGATGACGAATGGGACTTCGTTGAAACGTTGCCAAGACATTTCCAATTTTACACGGGAGAAAACCCGAACAACCAAAGACCTACATACAAACACCCGTGAAAACCTCAGAAAACTTTTTAAGTTGATAGCAATAGCAGAATAGCCGTAGAAAGGAGGACTCCGGGTGATCCTTCCTCTATTCACTATTGTGGAAACACTTCAGTGCAGAGGTCTTCAAACTTGGCAGCTTTAAGACTTGTGGACTTCAACTCCCAGGATTCTCCAGCCAGCTATGCTGGCTGGAGAATCCTGGGAGTTGAAGTCCACAAGTCTTAAAGCTGCCAGGTTTGAAGACCTCTGCTTTAGTGAATAAGGATGGGGGGTTCAAGAATCGTTCTATGTACTGCTTCCATACCTTAATTTTACAAAGAATACAGCTTGAATCAGATTTTTTTACATACAAATGGCTCCAGAGGGCCCAGATATGTCTGCATTTCTTCTATAAACAATGATGAAGGCTTAAATCTCACAAGGGATTGGTGAGTCCTGGTAAATGGTAAGTGGAATTAGATTTCCCAGTACTGAGGTGTCATTGCTAGATTGGCATTAACTGTGAAGTAGCTGAGGGATACATTTGTGCTCAGCATGATGTTTCAGGAGCTATATACACCAAAACATCAGGAGGAAGGACAGGACAATCTTCGATACCATTAAAAAGTATAATTGAATAGAATTCTTCGGAGGTTGCACTTAAAGCTTTGGAACCACATGTGTCTAAAAGCCTATTGTTATCTACATTAAGACATTAATCAATGACTTGCCCGATCAGCCTGTGGCAGCCTTATTGTGTCATTTTTCTTACTAGTTTTATCCAGTTTCTTTTCTCTTAATGATCCCTCCTAATTTTAAAGCCTTTGAAAGCTCTTGGGTGTTGTCCATAATGGAGCAGAACATTACTGCTGGCTGCAAGCTTATCATCATACAGCATACTTGCACACACATAATTGCTTCAGATCTGGAAGTTTCTTGGACAGGATGACCTTGTACTCCATGTACTCATTAAGTATACATATTTTTAACCTCTAGTAATATGGATGACCTTCATTTACATCCTCTGTAACCATTGGTGATGATGGCCAAGTGTGATACGGGATAGAGCCTGTTAGAGGGAGAGGCTCCGCCTGGTACATGCAGGGGATCAAGTCACAGCATTAGGCTGAAATCCAAAATCTTTTGATCCATGGCATCCAATTCCAGAAGGTCACGTCTTCCTGTTCAAGATGCTACCAAAGTTATAGCAACAAACTACTTAAGCAAGGACAAAATGTCAACATTGCACATAATGGAATGTCTGGGCAAATGCATTTGGGGGTGGGGGAACGAGGGCAGAATCAAAAGAATCGTATATTCTCTCCATATTTGTTTGCCAAATAATTCAGGCTGCAAATTCAACACAAATAGCAGCATTTACATGTAAACAAGATGGTTTGGGCTCCCATAATTTTATATCTTAAACTTAAAGCCTAATTAGCTTTTCAAGTCAAGCTGATTATGTCTTGTTGACTTGTTTGCTATAATATTCATTCTGATACATAAAATATCCTAAGCAGCGTTCCATCTGAATCCTATCAAGCAAAGCTACTGAAGCATGAGGCCAATGCAAGCAGCGAAGCAGAAGACCATGCTATTACATGGATAAATGCTCTAGAGTTACTGAAGCAATATAAAAACAATCACAGAACATTGCTTTCTGAGGCCTCCAATGCAATGCAATGCATTTTTTTTCTTTTTTCTTTTTAAAAAAAGAGAGAAACAGGAAGAAGCCATTTGCTATCCAGAGATCTTTAGCTGCCCACCCTACTAAAGTGAAAACCATTTCTCTTCTTAAAGGCAAGGAGTGTGAGGACAATTAGACCCAAAGGATGCTAAGGGAATTTTTTTTTTCAGGGTCTCCGACCAATTGTTCTTAGCCTATACTTATACACTAAATCAAGATGTTAATAGTGAAATACTGAAGGGCATGCAAATGAAGCTGAAAAAGGAATAATTATTTTCAGCTGAGCTTCCCTTTTCAGTTCATTAGCCTACTTTCAGAAAAGATAGAATGATCTGTTGGCATCTCAACTGCAGCATAGTGTTTTAAAAAAAAACAACAGGATTTTAATTTAAATTTTATTGAGGTCTCATCAGAGAGAAATATCTGCAATTAGAGGCTAGTTTCCAGTCCTTAAAATATGCTCAGAACATCCCATAGCAATCTTAGATAAACCTGACCATCTCTGAACCAGGGCTTCCTTTGTGCTGGAGCACCAACGTGAAGGAATATCAGGCTTTCTGTGGGAGAAGAGCCCATATATGTGAACATCCTTGTATTCATGGCCATGAAATATCTGGTCAGTATCATTTCTCAGTATCAACAAAAGTGGGTATAGTCAAGGCTATGGTTTTCCCAGTTGCAATGTATGGCTGCGAAGGTTGGACCATAAGAAAGGCTGAGCGCCAAAGAATTGAGGCCTTTGAACTCTGGTGCTGGAGAAGACTCCTGTGAGTCCCTTGGATTGCAAGGTGAACAAACAAGTCAGTTCTAGAGGAGATCAACCCTGACTGCTCTTTAGAAGGTCAGATCCTGAAGATGAAACTGAAATACTTTGGCCACCTAATGAGAAAGAAGGACTCACTGGAGAAGAGCCTAATGCTGGGAAAGATTGAGGGCAAAAGAAGAAAGGAACGGCAGAGAACGAGGTGGCTGGATGGAGTCACTGAAGCAGTTGGTGTGAGCTTAAAGGGACTCCAGAGGATGGTAAAGGATAGGAAGGCCTGGAGGAATGTTGTCCATGGGGTCGCGATGGGTCGGACACGACTTTGCAACTAACAACAACAACATCATTTCTCTGCCACAAATTGATGGAAACTATTTCAAAATGAAACACTGACCTCTAGTTACCTCCAATCTTGGTTCCCTAAAGGGTTCTGGATCCTCATTGCATTCTTAGGAAATCAAGTTAGTGAACAGTTAGATGCTTTATAACATTTTTCACTCCAGAGGAGAAAAAAAGGAATGAGTTGTTCTTGTCTGATATAAGAGCACTAAGGAGTAAACCAATTATGGTGAAGGAGGCTTTAGGGATTCCTAATGGGAGCGTGTGGACCTGAGGACAGTTGTGATCTAATATTTTAGGATATTTTCCACAACTACAGGAAAACGTCACTTCCTCAATTCATTCCTGGTTCCAGCCATCTTTTTTTTAATTTAAAGCAAGACAATAGTGCCACCTCTGCTAGATAAACTAGTCTAATTCAGATACCAGTTCCTGCTTTCTGTTACCATCCTCACCACCCGTCTATGATAACATCTGAACCAAGCCATCATTGCTTCCGCTATTTCATCTATTTCCTATTCACTATTTCATTGAGATCCAATTTGGACTAGTGGTTAAGGAAGCAGACTAGAACAGGGGTCTCCAACCTTGGTCCCTTTAAGACTTGTGGACTTCAACTCCCAGAGTCCCTCAGCCAGCAAAGCTCTGGGAGCTGAAGTCTCCCAGAGAACTTCAGCTCCCAGAGTTGAACTCTGGGAGTTGAAGTCCACAAGTCTTAAAGGGACCAAGGTTGCGGACCCCTGGACTAGAATATATAGAAAGTGATAGGGAGAGGAATCACTGCCAACACATTTCTTTTGGGAGGATGAGAGCATGTTTTTTATTTATTTGATTTCTTCCCCTGCCACTTTGTTACTTTATAGGTTAAGTGTTATTTTATTTTTTAATAAATAATTATAACATAAATATTAAATGTTTATATTTTATGTATATATTTATGAAATAAAATTTTATTTATGAAATATGTTATAAATTATAAAATAAATAATTAAATATTTATTATATAGCTATATTTTGTATTTTAAATATAAAAATTATTGTATAAGTTAAACATTGTAAATGTTAGGAGAATCCCACTGTTATTGCCACCAGTTTGTTGAAGCCATCCGTTCCTATTTCTGACCTCTTGCCTCTTTAAGTCTTTGTTAGCACCATCTTCTCTTTATTGAGCGGGGAGGACAAAATAATTAAGAAAGGTACCTTATTTATCCTTGTCTTAGCCATGAAAGCCAGTTGGATGACTTTGTGCCAGTCATTCTCTCTTAATCCAACCCACCTCACAGGGTTGTGGTGGTGGGGGAAATAGGAGGAGGAAGGTGTGTTGGGTATGTTCCCTGCCTTGAATTATTTGCAAAAAAAAAAAAAAAAGCAGAATAGAAAAATATTAATAATTTCCCCATGGTTGGTATTACATTGATCTTGTTTAAATACATAGATACACCCATGTGTATTTTGGATAGTTATCAGATGCCCCAGAAAAAGGAGGACATGTCATCTTTTTTGTTCTCATATCCTCCATCTATCAGGCATAGCCTTAAAATCAAATTCTGGTGTTTTTTTAATTATCTCCTCAATTTTTCTCCTCAGCCAAGGCTTCCATAAAAGTGCTAACCGCAAGTTAATTAGCTCTGCTCTATTACCTTCATCAGTTGATTGGCACCCTTGGCCTGAGCTGCTGCCTGAAATTGACAAGATCTTAATCAGTTATGCACTGAAGAGTTTTGCCTCCTAACAGGTTCCTGCAGATGCCAAGAAAATGAAACGGTGTTTTCTTTCTTCCCCCATTGATCCTCCTTTTCTTTTCATAGATCTGATCACCCTAGTTTCAGTAAATACCTTACATCTCTGAGCTATAACTTTACAAACAACCACCTGAGGGTAGCAAAGGACTAAAATTTTCTGAATCTCTTTATATCCTGCAGTAGATTAGCTAGTGGTTCTCTTGATTTTTGCAGCCCAGATATGGTTGTGGGAGACATCATTCAAGCCCCAAGTAAAATATCACCACACAGAGAAACTATTTGTGATGAATGGTGCCTACAATAGGGAAGATGACATGATAAACTACATTGAAATGTCATGTCCCAGGAAGGAGGGAGTATATTCCAGAAAGTGAGGAGAAGGAACAAGAGGCAGCCCAGCCAGAATTAGATCAGAGACAGAGGAAGAGAGTTAGGATAGATACTCCCTAGAATTTCTCATTAGGGCAGTGTTTCTCAACTGTGGCAACTTGAAGATGTGTGGACTTCAACTCCCAGAATTCCCCAGCTAGCCAGCTGGCTGGGGAATTCTGGGAATTGAAGTCCACACATCCTCAAGTTGCCACGATTGAGAAACACTGCATTAGGGTAAGAGTAGTTTAGTCTGGCAAGATTCTGTCTATTGGGTTTAAATAAATAAAGACCTGAATGCTGGCTTGATTGTTCGATGTCATTCTTGAGTTGGAACTGACACCAACACCCAAAATGACTGCTGTGGTGAATCTGACTAATCCCAGAAAGAAAAGTGCTCTGGGAAGGGTTAAACAACATTCTCAAGATCCAAAGATATACCAAGAGTGGAGGTCTGAACTCCAGAACACAATCCATTTCTCTGAACCCTATTTATTTTCCCCAGCTAATAGCATTTCTCTTACCCAAAGGGAACAATATCCAATCTTAAGAAGGTATAGTGTTTCTCTCCCCCTCACAGCATATTCATCCACGTCGAGATTCTCTGTTTTCACCCAATGAAAGTTCTGAAGAGAACTTTCTTTTTTGCAGTTGACAAAGGAAAGAAAGCATTTCACTGCTTGGGGAAGTGGTCTGTTCTCCCCATGTTAGGGTCTTCACCATCTGCCTTATTAGATTGTTCTCCCATTGATTATTTTGGGAGGCAATTTATCTATGCCCACTTCAGAGCTATGGCAGTTTTGGAAGCATGATGGAGAACAAGACAACTTTTCATGAAGAAGATCTAAGCTTTCCCCTTTATCCACCTTTTTCCATACCTCACTTATCCCCCTCTACAGATGCTGAAGATCTGTTTCCAGTGGAGCCCAAGTGGAGAAGTTCACGTCTACCTACAAACAGCAGGCTGGTCTGATTTAGAAAGATCCAAAACCACCTGTCGTCTTTGAGGAAGCTCCTCAGAACCATTGCAGCTGAAGTTATCTCTAATCAGCATCAATCACTTGATAAGGATTGCAATGATATTTTAAGGTCAAGGGGGCAACAATTCATGGATCACCTGCAGAGAGGAGGTTTTAAAAATATAATTTTAAAAACCCTGAAAACTTGACAGTTTTAGCTTATAACATGCCTCTGAAATAACCTACTTTTTACTATATATATTTTAAATGACTTTTTCTGTACTCCTGTCTGCCCTGAGGTGGCAGTATTATCATCTTCATTATTGTTGTTATAGTTGAGTTAGGCAATGCTGCCCTCTTGTGGCAATTTATAAATAAATAGAAAGGGAGCTTATTGTCATCTGCTGCCTAGTGCCATCTTTTTATGGACATAGGAATTTTTTTATCTCGTTTGAAAAGTCAAAAACCACTTTGGGTTGAATTAAGTAAAAAAAACAAACCATACAAATCTGGCCAAAATTATTGCAGCAGTAGTCTCAGCACTGTGCCTCAATGCAGCTTTATCATGACGGAGCTAAATTGCAGATTGCACTATTTCACCCAGGATTCCTTATAGAATTTGAGAATATGAGTCTGTCTCATCCTGATTGTTTTCATGACAAGCGCTGTGAGGTGAGATTTGAAACATCTCATATGCTGCCTGCATCACAATGACAGAAATTAGCTGGTAATTGTATTGCTCTGAAAAGTTGAATTACTCTATAAGGTCTGGTCTTTGATTTGATTATAAAGAAGAAAATAGTAGAGGGGACAAATACATAGGACCATTCACAGATGAAATTGTGTCACTGGAAATAACTAGTTATTTGTAAAGTAGATATATAGGGGAAAGAGAGGGCGGGGGAGATTCTTTGGAAATTTAACATGAAAAATATGCATACTTTAAGAAATACATGTAGCCTGGGCTGGCTAAAACTGTCCTGAGTTGTGGTTTAGAAATATATGATGTTGTACAGTTTTTTACATCCTACCTTAATGCCACGATTCTTTATATTACTAAATTGAAAAATCAGATGTGTTATATTTTGATGCAGCAACCATTTCTTAATTCTATATTTGGTACCAAATTAGCACCCATGGCAATTTTATAAATATAATATAGAAATGACAATGCCTTGATAAAAAAAAGGGGGGAAAGTCAATTTATTTCCCATAATTTTGGATAAAGTAACAGAATATTAAAATAAATGCATTTGAAACTTAGAATTATTATTCATTTTGTAAATGTATCAGACTGCCTCCCAAAAAAAAGTCCATCTCATTTTTTAAAATTATACTTTTGTATAATGTTCTAGGTTCCATATTTGGGGACAGGATCTATGATTAATGTTTTTATACCCTCGTTTTCTATGCAATTCAGCTAAAACTGTGTTACTATCTCCCTACTCTGCTACAACCAATTTCATCTTTGGAATATTAATAATATTCACATTCACATTAATTGCAGCATCCTTTTATTCATTATTGATGCAGATGAAACAAAGGGGAAGCCAAAAAGTTTTGTTTTCATTATACATTCTGATGTGTATGCATACATACTGTATGTTTATGGCACACAACTACATACTTCTACATATGGAGAAAGTACAGCTGGTGTTTCATTTCAAGTGCTCAGGTAAATTATTGTTCCCACAATAATCAAATGTAGTGTATTAAAAAGATTCCTCATTCCTATTGATTTCATAGGATAATTTCTCTGCCACATTTGTTTGAATGTGTCTTGTAATAAATATTTAGTTTCGTGTTAGTTTTCAGCCATTCACCATTTGCAGATAATGTATATTAAGAAGGTCCTGACCTGAGTTAAATATTGTCATCAGAACAGCAGTTCTGAAAGTTCTTCATTTTTTGAGGAAATACCCTGGCTTTTTGATGAGGAGGTAAAATATGAAAATGTTACTTTAAAAAAATAAATTAGTGCTACTACTTTCTTTGTTACTGTTGCTTGCTAAATAGTGTCACCATCAAGAGCACAAGTGTCAAACTTGATCGCATCACGTGACATATCATGATGTATCGTGTTGTTTTTTGCCTTTGTGGAGCTGGAGTGGGCATGGCTTTGTGTGACACATCAGGCCTGAGGGCCGCCAGTTTTACCAACCTGATCAAGGGGATCACAACCAATGCAGTTATTTAACACACCACTGTCAGAACTGGCTGCGTAGACATTATTTATAAGGAGCTGAGCAAACACAATTTGCAAAACAGTGTCTCCAATTAGGAATAGGCAAAAAACTTTCTAATGCACCCATAAGGCACACAGTTTTAGATAGTTTGTGATGGGGGGGAAAAATGCCTCCACCCATGGAATCTAACTTCTAATGAATTGATTTACAGCGGGGATGTTCCAAATAAGTGCTTACGAAAACTCATAAATATAAATAAGAGCTTGAGATGATTATGTGTCAAGCAACCCCTTCTTGTAGCATGTAGAACTAGGTTTCATTTGTCTTATGTCCCACACCCTCCGCAAGTATTTTCTCCTGCTGCTGCTGGGCTGCAGAAAGAAAAACCAAATCTGATTATTAAACAAAAAGGTGACCCTCTGGGTTTCCTGTGGAATATGTTTGTAGGTTCAGTTGATTCTTTTTTTTTTATTATTCAAAAAGTTTTACAAAAAAAATCCCCCCCTTTTCTCCCAACCCCCATCCCTCCTCCCTTCACAAACCCCCCTCCCCCCTCCCCCCTGACTTCTCGGAAGAAACACAAGGTATAGTTAAAAATAAAACAAACATATGCTAAAAAAATTCCCAAAACTATTATACCAATTTTCCCTCTCTAACTCTGACTTCCTCCTTACAAAACCAAAATCCTCCAAAATAAAAAATAAAAAATTAACAATTAACAATAATAAAATATATAAATCAGTAGAACAAATTAATCCTAAAGTATTTAAAACCAGCTAATGCGTAAAAGTCCAATCCAATTCAGAGAATATCTCCCTTATAGCTTCTATAAACATATAATTTCCCCCCCAAATCTTTCTTACATAAGATCTTTCAAGAATATTCTATTTGCAATTCAGTAGAACACATTATATAATTTGAATACAAAAAATTACAGTATCTCAACTTTATATTCAAAATCCAATATAAATCCAAATATTTAGTCTTTTATGATAGATGTGAAACATGTAATCAACCCATTTCTTCCAGATCTTTCTCACATAAAGTCTTTCAGGGACGCTAATGTTTTTATCTGTTAATATTTCAAAAAAAGATTCTTTCAAGGATAATACTTTTATCTCTTGCCATTTTATTTGATGCATTAGTCTCTGTCTTTCCTTCATTACTCCTTTTAAAAAGTCAATCACAATATTTCCTGATAGTTCCTTATGTCCAACAATCCACAAGTTACTGCCATATATTCCATCAGTCCGGAAAGAAAACTCTTGGAAAGCATTAACCCTGTGAATTTTTCCAATTCGGGAGACAGCCTCTTGTAACACAGATTCAGGCATTTCATCTAAACTTAGATCATCTTGTTTATTCACGATCATATCTTCATTTTTATCCATTTTTGTTTGTACCTCCATTCCATCCAAGTACTGATTACACTGGTTAATTTCCTCCAAGCTCTCATCAAAAACATCCCCATTTTGTATCAATTCGTATTTTTGAATAATTAAATACATTCTTTCTGTATAATCCTGTATAAAGTCACGAATCCATTCTTCTGAAAGAACCTTCATGGCGAAGTTCTTACGGAGAATCCCCTTATGAAATACTTAAACAAACTAATATAATCCAACAATCCACAGTCCAACACAGTAAGATAAAATCTCCATTCACTTTCACATTCTCAGCAAATAAACGCCTTTTTTCCTTTTAAGTATAGGAGAGCTCAATTCGTTACAATCCAGAAATAGTGTTTCCCAGCTTCTTAATTATGCAGCTTGCTCTTTACTTTCACTTCCTCAAACGCCATTTTAAACAATCAGTTAAAGCAAGGGGAAAAAAAGTTTCTCTTTTAAAAGGTGGAAGTCAGGAAATCAAAAATACTTGCAATCCAATAATTGTTCATTCGTGCTTCTTCCGTCTGCATATAGAAATCCACAAAAAGAAATCATTTGAGCAGAGGTTGACACCTTCCTCTTTTCCTGCTTTTGCAGGCGCGCACTGAAGACCGGAAATAGCAGGATTTCAATGTGATTCAAACCCTTCGGGACTTTGCATAAGAAAAACAAAGCCCCTAGGGGAATCTACCACTCCCCCCTGCAGCTCTATCCTCTCTCTTTCAACCAGAGAGAGAAATCGAAGCCGGGAACAGCTGTTTTTCGCTGTTTTCACCGGCTTTTACGATATCCAGTGCGGAGTGCCTTAAGTTAGGCACCCAGCGAGAAAGGTGGGGCCAAGCCGGAAGTCCAGTTGATTCTTTTTACATCTAGAATGGATAGGTATACCACTCTTAACCAGCCTTGGTGTTAAATTATTGGCGTTCTATGCAGCTGAGATTAATAACTAGAGAACAGACATTAAAACAACTTGGCCCATGAAGTAGTCAAGTCTCTTTTACTGGAAATCTTCAGATAGAACCTGGATGATCATTTATAGAGATTCTGTAGTGTATCCCATACTGAGCTGGAGTTAGACCAATGGATCTCTAAAGTGCTTTTCAATGCTATGATTCTATGAAATGGGTGAAAGTTCATGATAAATATGGCCAAACACATCAGAACCCATTTTAAGGCCAACTCTAAGAAATGTTACCTCTTCATAATCAATTTGCAACATAACATGTGGACAAAAATCACTTTTATCCACTCTTGCTTGAATGCCAGCCTTTTTTCAGAAGTTAAGAGGAATGTAGAACATGTTTTTTATTTTATTTGGCAAGTTTTGATTAGCCTGTGGCTTTTTCAATTTTTGCCTATTTTATGAAAGAAATGTGCCAGACTGGACTATGGCTTTAGTGGAGATGAAGTATTTGTTAATTTGTTTATAGGATAGAACTGAACATGAAAAATGTAGGGAGAAGACAGTAAATTGAAGAATTAATATTCACTGGATCTGGAAAATTATTTCCCAGATTCAGATCTGTCAAGCTTTGAATAATTGATTTAGGCCTGTATTATGTAGGCTTGTGAGCCTCTTCAACTATAACCAAAATAGTTGGTTGGAGTGGCTATACCCACTCCATCATCATAACTAAAGGGGTTGTGGGGATGAGTGAGTTAAGATTATGGTCATTCTTGACTCCTGGCTACTACATGAATGCACTATCCCCCATATCAATGATGCATTCACCACTGCTCTGACACAGGCGCCAATCACATCACTAGAGGCTTTCCCCAACTAGGAGGATCAACCATCTAATCCCAAAGAGACAGAGGACAGTCATGAAGGACTCTGTCCACATCCTCTGAACCAACAGACCCAAATACTTCCCAAATAAATACAATAGACTAAGCTGGTCCTTACTCACCTCAGCTGCTTCTTCTTAGGTGGCATCCAATTTGAAAGTATCTATGTATTTTTATCCTTCAGTCACCACCAATTCTTCATGGCAGCCCAAAAGATGTTTATATGGCCTGTCCTTCCCCCAAAATAAAATAAAGACTTCAGAAATGACTGCCAATCATTAATCAGAGAACATAATGAAGGTGGAGAAATACTTTTACCACTCTTAGACCAGAACTTGAGCTCTAGCTGCTCTGTCAATCCAGCTTTTACCTTTCACAGCCCTGGACCAGAGGAGGTCATACTTAATGTATTGTGGCAGAAACCACAGACCAGGAAGCTGAATGTTTCTCCTCCCAGTCAATCTCTCAGCCCAACCTTACAAATTTGTTATGGTGGAGGTGTGATATATATACATTGTCTTGAATTTCTGGAGAAAGGATGGGATACCAAGAAATTTAAATATCTAACAAACCAACCTTAATATTGTTGTTCCATGGTGTGAGACAGGAAATCATGCACATTTGTTCACAGTTTCATTGGGCATGTGAACCAGGGTTTGCATCTGGTTTCACGGTGGCTCAGTGGCTAAGACGCTAAGCTTGTCGATCAAAAAGTCGACAGTTCAGCGGTTCGAATCCCTAGTGCTGCGTAACAGGGTGAGCTCGTTACCCGTCCCAGCTTCTGCCAACCTAGCAGTTCGAAAGCACGTAAAAAAATGCAAATAGAAAAATAAGGACCACCTTTGGTAGGAAGGTAACACCATTCCGTACACCTTTGGCATTTAGTCATGCCAGCCACATGACCATGAGACGTCTTCAGACATCACTGGCTCTTCGGCTTTGAAACGGAGATGAGCACTGTCCCCTAGAGTTGGGAACAACTAGCACATATGTACGAGGGGAATCTTTATCTTTAACCAGTTTTCTCCAGAGACAGGTTCTGGCATTGTAGAGAAAGCATTCTTGCATCAAACATAGAATAGTACTACCAGTCACTTAACAGCAGATCACCCCCCTCAAAAAAAAGCTACATGAGAGTAGTTCAGATTTATGGCAGCTGAAGTATCCTTGTGGTCATTCACCTTCTGGCTGACCACAGGGATGCTGCAGCACCCCATCTCTCCCCCCTGCATCCCTCCCCAGTGGGACTCTGCAGTGCTCAGGCCTGCTGCCCATGTCTCCTGGAAGCAGCCGCCATTTTCAACACTTCAACAATTCCTTGCATAAATGGCGGCTGCTTTCAGAGCTTTTCTGTCCTGATCAGCTAGCCAACTGGTTTATAGTCTTCCGACTAGTTTTTGCTAGGCTTCGGGGAAGTCAATTGCCTGCCTGCAAAGGCATCAGCTTCAAGATGAACTTCTCAAAACCTTTCCCTTGCTTAATCTCCTTCCTCCCCTCCCAAAACACATTCCACAGTACAGATAGTCCTCAACTTACAACAGTTCATTTAACGACCGTTCAAAGTTACAACAGCACTGGAAAAAAGATCCTTTTTTCAAAATCCATGTTTTGTCTCCCCCACCTAAGACTGAATTCTTGAAATTACCTGTAGCCTGGTACATCTTCCAGGAGTTATAATATAGTTGCCTTAATGTCATTTTTTTAAAATCTGCCATTTAAAAATAAAAGGCTTAAAGTAAAATTTCCAATAAACACGGATTTCCTGTGGCTTATATCATTTTATTTCTAAGAAAATATGATGTAGCACATTTTGGGCACGCAGCCTTTTAAAGCATATTTTACATACCAAAGCTTTTTACAAATTAAATCTTCCGGATGACAAACATTACCTTTAAAATGGCACGTGCTATAAACAATAAGACAATAAGGACAAAACAATTTGTGATCACTAATTGCGTGAAAATACATCTTATATACAGAATTTACCAAAGTAACAACTATATTTTCCTGTGAAAATAAATAAATATATGTATATAATGTAACAACTAAATAAATATAGAGATTTACTTTGGAAGTTAAGAGTACAAGGTAAATATTCAACAATTATTTTCAGAAGTTGGCTGAGCTCAACTCATACAGGGCTGTCAGACTGTGATTTTTCTCAATGTAGAAATTGTATTACTTCCTGTGACTCTAGAAGCCTAGTTATATTTTTAATCTGTTTCGAAAAATCTCTGTGGCTAGATCTTGTAGCATGAATGGAGCTCTCCCTGAAAAGACAGAGTCTCTAATGTCTCTTGGCATTGGAACCCCACGCCTGCAAAATATTGCTGACTTAGAATTCATCCTTCAAGAGAAACTCAAGTTATAGAAAGTGTATATCTGCTGTTTTAAACTATATGGTCTTGGTAGACTAATACAGCCAATACTTCTTTTGCTTCAAGTGCTAAGTGCCTTGTTACTGTGTTTTAAAAAAAAATCTAGGTTTGTAAATGCATGTCATTCAGCATGGCAATTAACACATATTTAGTAATTGGTTTATCATTCATATGAACCTTTTAAAAAAAAAGCTATCTTACGCTGACTTATTTGCATCCCAAGCAAGGATTTCAAAGGGTACTTTGAAAAAAAATCTTTAAAATTTCAAAATAATTACAAGAAGAGTGAAAACTGGCACCTATAAAAGAGGCTTCAATCATTATAGAAAAAGCACAAATATAAAAGAATAAAGAATCTCCAAAACATTGCTTTGGGGTTGGCTTAGTATCAAAAACTTTCATTTCTGAACTCCTCTTAATTCTATAGGTTTTCTTCTACTGTTACATCAAAACATTCTCACTATTAAAAAGACTAGTGTTGTAAGCTTCCCCAATCTGTATCTGATGACAAAGCAACCATTTTACAGGGACACAATCTTCATGTACAGTTTAACATTATATGAGAAAGATTTGAACATAGATACTTCCAGATATTCTCATTCTAGAACTTCCCCAGTTTCTATCGGACAGTAAAGCTACATAGGGTTAACAGGAGTTATGGGATAGTCTGGTAGGTAACTGCTTTGGAAAAAATTGCTCCAATCTCAACTACTTGTATTTCAGCTTTGAAATAACCAAACTTCCACTGGGTTCAAGATCAATGGAACTCTAGTTAAAGAAACAGAGGATGAAAATTGTGGCTTGTGAGCCTGGCTTGCATTCTAACAATAAAATAATTAGCCTAGAATGTCCTTCAAGATCAAATACTGTATCATAGATTGTTAGGAATAAGAATAGTAAACATGAGCCCAAGGCTAACACATATTATATCTAAAATCAATCCAGTACAAGTAGGATCAGATTATCAGACAATGAATTTATTTTTTCAATTTATTTATCTAAATGGTGTGAAGTTGGTCATTAAGACAATTTGGAGCTTTCAACCTGGTTGTAAAAAATGCATGGAGAATCCAGCTGTAAAAACATTTCTGACACTAGATCAGAGTAGAGAAAAATAGGTTTCTCTTCTCATAGCCTTGTGAGAAATTAATAATTTTCAAGACGTGTAGAATTTAAATTCATTTCCTAATTTGGACAGAAATTGACAAATGTGATCAGCTAACTATTGTTTCAACTATGAAAACTTCCTTAAAAATAAGAACGCTTAACACGGCAAAGCAAAATAAAACCTATGCATTTAGAAAAAGAGATTAGTTTTATGTATCAAGGA